>NC_135503.1:62832624-63132624 GCF_052857255.1 Amblyomma americanum | reverse complement strand
AAGAGTCGCCTTTCAGAAACTTTTGTCGGTGGGTGTAAGTGCTTAGAAGAATAGCCATGAGCCATTAGTCTGCGTGCACTATGCAAACGTTGCAACAGATGCAATGGACGAAGCAAGCTTGGAGCGCTGTGCATATATTATATGTATTTCAAGTGTGTCGTTGT
Source organism: Amblyomma americanum (assembly GCF_052857255.1). NCBI lineage: Eukaryota > Metazoa > Arthropoda > Arachnida > Ixodida > Ixodidae > Amblyomma > Amblyomma americanum. Next base: position 63,132,460 of record NC_135503.1, on the reverse strand, counting down.
CTTTAACCCTTTACTCCCCAGTGCATTGAATTCGCGACATACCGTTTTCACGCCGTGTACTCATTGCCGCATGGAGTTCACATACAAAGTTTGGTGCCAAGATATTTTCAGTAGCGAGCGCCTTCTGGTCACAACGCCCTCGCTGTGAGCAAGCCGTCTGAACAAAAAAGGGGCATGAAAGTGCGCCTTCGAGCCAGCGTCCAACAATTCCTCGTCTCTGACGTATTTTCTGACAGGTGTTGTGGGGGAAATAGGAGGTAAGACATCTGTTTCAAGAACATTTTAATGCGTGAGCGTCAGAGGGGACGTGTCGCCATAAACAGAGTGAAGCCCTAGGTAAAGGCCTAGGAGTGAAGCCCTACCCACCGGAATGTGAGCAAACTGCGCACCGTGGCAGGAGGCAGTTTATTTAATGATTGGTCGCGAGAAGTTGCCCGGGAAGAATAACCAATGGGTTGCACAAGCCCCACCAATGGCAGCGGCTGCTATCGCAGAGCAGTGGCGCATCGCTTAACCGGTGCACCACTGCGCCAGGAGTGAAATGAAGACTCCCAGGGACCGTGAGTTCAAAGTAGAGAATGGCCGATGCCGCGGCGTTAAAATATAACGAGAACGAAGAGCCAACAAGGAAAATAAAAGAAATTAAAAGTAAATCTGTGTGTGGTCAACGAGCGTAGCTCGTAACAGGAACCGCTCACGCATTTTCGTTGTCGCCTAAGCACACGCCATTGTGATTTTTTAAAATGTGTCTCAGTCTTCGAGTTGGTTTGAACGTTCGTTTTGGCCTTTCGAAACACCAGAACAAGCTGCTCAATTGATAGGCCAAATGCTAACTGTTGCTAAGTGGTAGCATACCGATTTCTTAGTTTATCGGTGCCAGTAAAATTCTGGTGTTCTTGTAAGAATATGGTACATCAATGATGATGATGATGAAATTTTATGGCGCAAGAGCATCTGTGGCCAAAGAGCACCATGGCACAAGGTTTTTCTTCTTCACAAGGTGGGGTCAAAGACCATTTCCCAAGCATTTCACCCTAAAGAAGCCGAGCACCAAGCAGGGGAAAGCTTAATTGTACCCATTGTATCACCGGTGGGTACCCGGCGGCCGGTGGGTACCTGCCGCATGCGAGGCGGATGCTCAAACGACTAGGCCACTGCTACGGTACATCAGCTAGCATGATGTGGAGGTACGATTCCTTGTTGCACTCGTTCGTTCCCATACAGTGCAGGCGGCTTCTTAGAATGGGTGCACTAAACTCGCGATATTTATGTATTAACCATGGATTTACTTCCATCGCTTGATAAACCCCACGTGACAAAACATAATCTTCACTCTTCGCTCCTGTTCTGGAATAATGCGTTCGAACTTAAACAGGTCGCTTGATTGTGCACAGCTCCATTTTTTTTCTTCTTCGCAGCGCGATTCATGCAAGTGAAATCATCTGAAGCAACATCAGAGATGGTGAACTTTCTTAGCTGAAAAAAAAAACAAACAAAAAGCTCGACGATCCTCAGTGAATCGTTTAAATTCGTTAGCAGCCAAACGTTCGTTATATCCGAGTACGCACAAAGTTTAGTTATATTCGAGGTTAACCGACGAAAGTTTGTTATATCCGAGATGACCGTGACATACTAAGATTAGTTATATCCAAGGCTAACACACGAACGGTCGTTATATCCTAAGTGGCATACTAACGTTCATTACATATACGGTATTATGCTTGGTCCGTATAGGTAGTCCGTATATACCGGTGGACAGGTTGCCACCTGCCAGTGGCTACTGACAGACGGCGCTCGCCATTTGCGTTTGCACATACCGTTCTAACCCCAACGTGTTAATAAGCCACAAGACTTTTTTTTTCTCTCCTCCGCGGCGAATAAGTGACAGCGGTAGCTTTTGTCGAGCACCACATCGCTTTGCGGGAGCACCACATCGATTTGCGAGAGCCTGCACAGGAATACTAGGCCAATTCAGGCCAAGCCACTCAAATCGCGCGGCCACACACAAGGTATAGGGCTGTTCAAAAGTTTCCAGGCCACAGGGTATGCGTTTCATCGGTATATACTGGCACTTAAAATGCCGATAAAGCTATCAAGGTTCTCAACAGTTTAGAGCGGTGCTTCTACCCTCTACAGATATTTAGAGCTTCGGAGGTGTCGTAAATGCCTGAAAGTACTGCTCAAAAGCAGACCCTGTGGCCTGGGAACTTTTGACCGACCCTGTATATATTAGGGCGACACTCTGATTACATTTTTGTTGAGCAGTAGCAGCACGCAGGAATCTTCGGTTGCGACATAAAGCGCACATCGCCAGGAGGAAACAGAACCGACCTTCACGGTAGTGCAAATCCGCCGTTAACAGCTATAACGGTACTAGCTCCGTTGTAAACGGCGTTAGTATTGCGCAACCATAAGCGCTTCCTCCAGGTTGGAAGCTGATCAAGAAGGCGTACAGGTGCGCTCTTGGGGCGCTTAGGGGAAGGAGCCGTGTACGTACGATTGTCGCCTTCACTGTTTCGTTCCGGTGGAAGGAGAAAAAGCCTGGGTGCTCTCGCGTACGATACACAGCGCAGAGGCGACTTCTCTGTACCCATTACCACCGGATATGAGGCACTGTATAGTCAGGCGTGATTTAAAAGTGATCACTGAAGGTTTAACCTACTCGCACTATAGACTCCTCTAATGCGGCTTCTTTTCTACAAAAGGATGAAAGAAATTCGTGACTTCTGCTATTTGAAGGGTTTCTTCACCTTGCACAGTAACTTTTATTCCATAGGAAGCGACCATCATAAGAGGGAACAATTATTGCTGCTTGTTGGCCGAAATGAACCTAACTTTCGATTAGCGCGAGACTTGCTTTAGTGCTGCGCCCTCGCCGATTGCATCGCACTACGTTAAAAGCACTTTAGGACTGCTTATTTTTCATTTAAACAACCTCCTCCTGGTCAAAGCTATCAGGTCTTACCACACAGATTTACCTGAGCTTAGGTACGTGCCTGATAGTTTCAATCAGATCTTAACCGACCAGTTAACAGCTTTCGCGCTCAGTTGACCGCGATGCCTCAGGGCAGTTGGTCTGACGTCTACGACTGCACGCAGGGCTACCGGCAGGCGGCCGAGCTGAAGACCGTGTACCCGCACCTCAAGGTTCTATTGTCGCTGGGCGGCGGCCCAGATGACCGCGACACCTTCCAGTTCTCGAGCGTGGCCCGCGACCTGAACCGCACACGCACCTTCGCGGACAGGGCCTACTGGTGGCTCGTCAACCGCGGCTTCGACGGCGTCCACCTGGACTGGCGCCGTCCGGGAGGACCCTGCGGTTCGCGCTCGGACAAGCACAACTTCCTCACTCTCGTCGAGACGCTGCGCGAGCGCTTCGGGCTGCGCTACATCATCACTGTCGGCGTGCCTTACCAGGCACGAGCTCCTCTTTCAGTACTACGCTATAATGCCTATAACCGTAACACACCGCAAGGTCGGGAGCTAGTCGCGCTCGGGTGTGGCTTCTGGCCATATATGGCCAACGAATCGAAGCCGCTCTGCCCATAGTTATAAAGTCCATGACGTCATTATGTCTACTGAACCATATCTCATTTCCTTGGGAATAACAATGCACAAAAGGATAAAATACCGCGCTGTATAGACACTACAGATCAGTATTTCGATCTACACGACTTAGGGATTTCAAGGAGGGCGTACCAGGCTTCCAAGTAGCGGTGCATTGTTTGGTTTCTACGTGTAACGTGGTCAGGTTGCACACTGAATCTGTTAATAACTGGCTTGAAGGCCGGCCAGTTACAAGCTCGCCGCGTCAGCTGCAAGTTCCTATATCGCCGAGGAGCAAAAAGCCTATCGCGTGTGCGTGATCATTGTGGCACCATTTACATTGGATTCGCACGCTGGACCACTGGCCCGCGGAACAGGCGTCACGTGACCTCAAGCTCCGTGAGGTCAAGCGCATGCACTTGGCCCGCGCATGTCTTGTATAAGCATTGTGGTCCGCAAAACTCACGGAGCGGAAGTGGGAGGTCACGTGACGCCTGGCCCACGGGCCATTCTGTACTTCCGGCGTGTGAACATACGCTAACCGGCGGCCTCCCACAACAGGATTCGTGGCGGTACCGCGGCTACCACCTGCCGGGAATCGCGGACCAGGCTGACTTCCTGTTGGCCACTACGCACGGATTCCACAACGCCAGCGAGCGCCACACGCACTGCCTCAGCCCGTACTCCGCCCCGGCCTCCAACGGCGCGAGCGGACGCGGGAAGCCCAGAACGCCAGGGTAGAGCACAAATCTCAGTGCACTCCAGAGCAGTAATATGCCGACATTCTAGGATAGATGCGTCCCGACATCTAGCTGTCCCGCGTCTATCGCCTCGCGCTACAGCTCCACACTGTTTTCGCTGCGAAGCGTCGATGGACGATGGAGGTCAACAAATTTGTAGATCTGGAGTTATAAGAATTTTAGCATTTGCACAGCACGTGATCATGTCAGGATGAAGCCCACCACGTGAAGCTGAAGAATAAACTTCTGGTCGTGGACAGCGTGCTCGTGTGATATACAAGTGGTAACATCCGTGGGCAATATCTTAACACACGGTTATCATCTGAATAACACCGCTTCACAGTCCGATAAATGTCTCAAGTAGAAGTAACCGCCGCACACAATTACTCCGGTGAATAAAAGTAGTCCGCTATCAAACTTTTTTTTTGGCACTTGAACAAAACGCTAACCACCAGACGAAATTATAAGCTCAAGAATTTTGAAGCATCCGGGTTGTTTGGCAGTCAAACATAAAAAAATGTTTCGTTTGCTTTTCTGATTGCCCAGCGGATGATACAGGACGCCGTGCACCATGGCCTATTGTTACCAACTGCTTTTTTAACGCGACAGCGTTAAGGAGCTCGTGTCGCAGAAAAGCCGGTGTCGTCGGCGGCGTTGGTCGTGAGCGAAAAATGGCGCATCTCGGTGGACACTTGAACCGCGCTGTAAGGGAAGAGATTTTCTTTCCCTTACGGCGCGGTACGGGTGTCCAGCGAGAATTGTGAGACAGGCGCCATTTCCTTTCCTTAAAACCAATTTTCATTTCATTTTCTTTCCCTTACGGCCCGGTTCGGGTGTCCACAGAGATATGTGAGACAGGCGTCCTTTCCTTAAATTGTCTAACGGGCCAAGCGTCGCGCCTAACGCGCGATGGCGTTCCGTGCACCCCTTGGCAACGCTGCAACACGCTGTCGCGTCTCACTCTTGGAGCTTAAGCGTCTTCCAAGTTTTTCTTTTAGTTGTATCCTACAATAGTTGTCATTCAGGTTTAGATACAGGCATGGCTCAAGGACGTAGGTAGGCTAAAATGGGGGAAAAATCAATTTTTGGTTTCCTATCAATATCAAATCACGCCACACCCTTTTCCGCCCTCAGTAGACCCAGAACATGCTCATTTGCAAAGCCTATAGTGGCGAGCGGTCAAGCCCGACTTTCCCGGAGCTTCCACACATTCGCACTTCCGGCTAGAAGCAAATCTGGAAATTCCTCTGTGTTCGCATGTTTCAACAGATGTCAGGAAAAACAAGACGGTACAGCCAGCATCAATTGAAACACGAATAAGGAAAGAATGGAAACAACGAAACGAAAAAGATTTTAGCTGAAAGACAGCGAACATTAGTGATTTTCAGTTTCACTTGTTCGGTGCCAAGATATTTGCGTGGAAGTTTTAATAGACCTTGCTTGCATTTATTCTACAGAGCCCAATATGTTTGTGTTCTGGCGTTTACGTATCAGTTATCCTGTTGAAAAACAAAACTGAAAATTTGTTTTTGAGGAAAGGAAATGGCGCAGTAACTTTCTCACATATCTTGGTGGACACCCGAACCGCGCCATAAGGAAGGGATAAAGGAGGGAGTGAAAGAATAAATGAAGAAAGAGGTGGCGTAGTGGAGGTCTCCGGATTTATATCGAACGCCTGGGGATCTTTAACGTGCACTGACATCGCGTTTCATCTGATGGAGATAGCACATTGTATGTTTTGCTGAACGAAGACCCTTTGTCCTCTGAGGTTTTCAATCCTTGTGTGAGACGCTCAATTTCTTCACTCCTGTGTGGTTATTTAAAACTTTTCTTTTAAAGCGAAAGCTTTACTGGCCGCGAACTTGCGATTTCGCCATGGCGGTGCTCCGAGGAGGCACATGACGTCACAACGCGCGCCTCGCCACGGATATTTCTCTCTCTCTCGCTCCCTAGTCACTACTGCTCATGCGCCACTAGTAGCACCGAGCCACAGGTGTTCAGCCGCTGCGCAGCCCCGCGCCTTTCCTCAAAATCGAACTTTCAAGAGAGTTTTTCTCTTCCTTCTTTCCCTCCCTCCTTTATGCCTTTACTGTGCGGTTCGGGTGTCCACCGAGATATGTGAGACGGTTACTGTGCCTTTCCTTTCCTCAAAAAACGAACAAAACAAGTGAGCCACGGCGTTCGTGGGGTCCATTGCCGTTACAACTTTGCAAAGGCCGTTCATTTTCACGAAAGGAAAGGCGCACAGCCGGCTCTGTGGGTCAGTGGAGACCTCAATCTCGCGTTTATGTACGTGGCGTTGATGTTCAACTGCAAAAGCCTGCTTTGATTGCGTTCCGCACACTGGATAGGCAGCGCGCCCTGCCTGCCACCCTGGGAGGTGGCTGGAGTTAACGGTTGATCGTGAGAGATTGATCACCAAATGAACGCTGCGGTCTAGCTATTGCTGCAGTGCCGCATGTCAGCCACAACGTTGTCAGCGCTAATGCTTTCAGGCTAGATCTGTCTCTCACCACCGCCACAAGTATTAAAGCACGAATGAGGCGTCCGCATACCCAGGTAGCCAGTTATGCTAGAACGCCGACATCTTCCGCTTTGTATATCCTGGATTAGCTGAGCTAATCCATATTAATTTTTTTTTTTAGTTGGAGACCTAGAGAACGTAAGTACATAACGCTGTTTGGGCCACGTATTTCTACGTGCTGCGTTCGAAATACCGCAGCGTTGGGTGTGCGGGTAAGAGGAAAATGACAACCGACTGTTTTGTGCGTGAGTAGCGGCCCAAATCAGTTCACGCCATAAAGTCCGTTTTCCAGAAGCCACCACAGCCAGAGCTTCTCAACCAGTGTCTCTAAAGGTAAACTCAAAATTCCATCATTTAACTACATAGCCCGAGAGCACGCACCCAATAATTCCTTCCTCCACATGCATATCCCCGAATTACATACTTAGACGCAGCATTCGGATTCAGTGATGTCAGTATGACCAGAGTTAATGGTCCGTGATACTATTGGTGACATCCTAATTAGGCAGCTGGGACATCAGTGAGGTGCTACATTGTGACAAGCTGCGTGAGGCTGACCGTCGTTCAAAGTGCCTTACTGGGAATGATGCCGACAAGGTCACAAGGGAGGATACAGATGCAAGCTATCAAGCGTAAAATTGCCAAATGTAGTGACTACATGGCGAGTGGACTGAATAGAGAAAAAAGTAGAGGAAGTTTCTTGTCTTTGACCTTAAACAGCTTTAAATTTTTTTTACATTTTACCAACTATTTTACATTTTACATTTTCTACATTTTACCAACTTCTACCAGCAGGGTAGAAGGCTTCTTCTAACCAGCCTTGACTTAACATAGTGGGCCTTATAAAAGGATCAATCTACGAAAACGCCAGCTTACGGTTCGGAAAAAATTACAAAACTGCAAATATTAACAGAAAAAGAATAATTCCAGTTGAGTTAAAATAAGGTACAAAAGAATGTGGAATAAAATTATAATAATAATTGGTTTTTGGCGAAAGGAAATGGCACAGTATTTGTCTCATATATCGTTGGACACCTGCACCGCGACGTAAGGGAAGGGATAAAGGAGGGAGAGAAAGGAAGAGTTGCCTATTGGAGTGCTCCGAAATAAACTTCAACGTGCACTGACATCGCACAGCACTCGGGCGCCTTAGCGTTTCGCCTCCATCGAAACGCAGCCGCCGCGGTCGGGTTCGAAGGAATAAAATGATAAAAACACAAATTAGGTATGTGTAGTACTTAAAAGAAAATAGTACATAAATATACCTTAAAATACATTGCATGAAAAGGGCGTACCGTGTGCCGTAAATACTAGGAAGCAGTAATTGTATAATAATAATAATTGGTTTTTTGGGGAAAGGAAATGACGCAGTATCTGTCTCATATATCGTTGGACACCTGAACCGCACCGTAAGGAAAGGGATAAAGGAGAGAGTGAAAGAAGAAATGAAGAATGAGCTCCCGTAGTGGAGGGCTCCGGAATAATTTCGACCACCTGGGGATCTTTAACGTGCACTGACATCGCACAGCACACGGGCGCCTTAGCGTTTTGCCTCCATAAAAACGCAGTCGCCGCGGTCGGGTTCGAACCCGGGAACTCCGGATCAGTAGTCGAGCGCCCTAACCACTGAGCCACCGCGGCGGGGTTAATTGTATATAGCAGGTTTTAATGTCTTACGTGACTCGAGCTTAACAGTTCCGCCATAGCCACCATTCTACCGTTAGAATAATAATAATAATGTAAACCGCTTTTGCGACCTCAGCCGCGGTGGAACAGTGGTTAGGGCGCTCAGCTACTGATCCGGAGCAGCCGGGTTCGAACCCGACCACAGCGGCCGCGTTTCGATGGGCGCGAAACGCAAAGGCACCGGTGTTCTTTGTCATGTCTGTGCACGTTTAAGATCCCCAGGTGGTCGAAATTATTCCGGAGCCCTCCACTACGGCACGTCTTTCTTCCTTTCTTCTCTTAGTCCCTCCTTTATCCCTTCCTCTACGGCGTGGCTCAGGTGTCCGCCGATATGTGACACAGATACTGCGCGACCCCCCCCCCCCCCCCCAAAAAAAAAACAATTTTCAATTTACCTCAGCAAATAATTGGCGGTTTTTTCTGGTTCTCGCTTGAGGTGAAGTATGGTTCCTAGAAATATTAAGATACTGATCTGTACTTCCAAGGAGCGAAGGTGAAGGCCAAGCTTCTTGAGCCAAGAAATCTTCCAGATAAGAAAATCTCGCTGCTCTAACGTTTAGAATTACGATCACTAGAATAAAAAATTGAGAGTAAAAAAAACTGCCGAAACCCGGGATCGAACCAGGGACCTTTAGATCTTCAGTCTAACGCTCTCCCAACTGAGCTATTTCGGCTGGTGCGCGATGCTGCCTTGTATTGCACAAAGGATGTCGCAATTTTTGTGGAGGCAAAGAGTGCTCAGGTAGCGAGTAGGGAAGCTAGATCTTTCTGTAACGTCAGTGCAAGCGTGAAAAGGTTAAACAAATGCTTACCCTCCTGATATGGCGTCTGGGAAGCTAGTCCAGAACTCTTTGTTAGCATCGAATTCAGTAGAAGCATAAGTGAACCAGAAAAGATTTCAGAGAACCGCATTCATTTACCTAGCACCATCTTCGAATACTCTGGGCTGGCCTCTGGGACCTGCGTAAGTGCACGAAGGTGCTGCCTGAAGGAAGTTCAATAATTCATTTTTCCCGTTTATTCCAAGTGATCACGATATATTCGAAGTTTCGATCCTAACTACGCAGGGGTTTTACCACAATAGGAAGTTTTAGCATCGCCGTACAGTACTGCAACTGCTCCCGTACGGTAATGTGACTAGGCAAGCCTGGCAACGGCAACGCGTTAGTGTATTTGCCCTACGGATGACCGGCTGCACTAAAACACTATTGACGTTGCGAAGGCAGATAGTTTTCACGTGACATCACGGGCGGCATCTATGGGTACTGCAGCTAGCATCCACAGTGTACGCAGGAACCGGTTGCCGATGGGCGGATTAACAAAACGCCGAGACCTTTGCCGCGCTTTCTGGACCCAAAGATGGCGGCCGCTTTGGCGTCGCGTCGGTGAAAGCAGTGCGCTACAAATGTGATTCGGAAGTTCTAGCAGACCCGTACGCACGGGAAATACGGTAACGCGTAGCCAGGCTTGCTGTCACCAACAAAAAAAAAGAAGCGGAAATTGCCGTAATCACGAAAGTAGGCTGGGAAGGAGGGCGCCTGAGCCACTACCCGTTTCTCGGTGAAGTACTTCCTTGATGCCGCGACGCACGTCGTCACGTCAATGTTCTCCTGTTGAGAAAGTTATTCATTAGATCTGTCACGACATATTCCACCGACAGCGACTAAATTTTAGGCAACGGTAACTGCACAAGAGCAATGTACTGCTTAAAAAGTATGCTCACGTGGGATGTTTTGGCGATATCTTTTGACCGACATGTCGCGAATCACAATACATTGCGCGAAAGCAGGTTTTCGCACGTGGACGCCAACGCCACGTACCTCAAAGTGCGTTTGAAAGCGCGTTTGCTTTCCTTTCGCGACTTGCACGCAGATGGAAGTTGATGGAGGCGGCGTGCAATGCACAGCGCTAGACTAAGTTACTGTTTAACATCGGCTGCGGCGATAGCACAGTGATCTCGCGCAGTGGCCAGCGAAGCAGCTCTTTTCGCGCCACTCGCGGGTTCGGAACATAGTCGCGGCAATACTTTATTTCTCCAGGTTGACCAAGTTCACCCTCATTCCGTCGTTTATTTCCCGCATCACGGGACTAACGTACTTGAGGCCTTTTGCCCCTCTGCCCACATCAGACTTGGTTACGAGCGAGGTTTATCTTTGCCAACTCCATGGGCTCAGCGCACAAGATTTACAGCGCATTTGAGACATCACCGGTTTTCGTTGTCAGGACCGGCCCTACCGTCCAAGAGGTGCTCCGCAGGCTGAAGCATGAGGTGCCCCCGCGAGCACCGGCAACGGCTGTGCTTCAGCGTGTCCCTCAAGGCACAGCACTGGACGCTCCGCTCGTCAGGCGCCTTCCACTTGGGAAGTCCCGCCCGAAAGGCTGCGCCCGCGACGGGGGGCAGCCAGGCCCAGGGCCTGGTCGAATACCCGCTCGTGTGCAAGTACATGCTGCGCGACAGCCTCGACGCCGAAGGCCTGTGCAACTACGCGGTACGCTTCCGGGACTTCGTGACATACGAGGGCACGAAGTCGCTGCCCGTCAAGCTGTCGCGCATGCGGCGAGACATGGGTACGCCGGGACTCTGCCTGGCTGTCTGGGACCTGGCCTTCGACGATTTCAAAGGGCGACTGCGGAATGTCCCGGTCGCCCCTGCTCAGGGCCATAAACAAGGCGCTCAGTTCTCGCACCAAGCCATGGATGCCTTCAGGGCCAGCGCCGACAATGGATAGCGCAGCCTATCATTAACATGCGCTGTAATTTGCTTTGTGTGATAAAATGCCCGTTTTACATGCTCATACTCGATACAGAACAGCACTCTTCAAGGACCGACACCCTGCAAAGATGTCTCCGCCCGTTTCATGCATAGGCTTTTATACCCGTCACACGGGCACCCCAAAGGCGCAAGGAGTGCAGCGACGCGGCACTAATGTTCAGCATTTGCATCTAACGGCCTTCGGGAACCTGTGGTCGCCGCTAGATGCAGCCAACAATGTTTTGAAACGTCTGTAAAAAAATAGGAAAGGTTTAATAATAATTGGTTTTTGGGGAAAGGAAATGGCGCAGTATCTGTCTCGTATATCGTTGGACACCTGAACCGCGTCGTAAGGGAAGGGATAAGGGAGGGAGTTAAAGGAAGAATGAGGTGCCGTAGTGGAGGGCTCCGGAATAATTTCGGCCACCTGGGGATCTTTAACGTGCACTGACATCGCACAGCACACGGGCGCTTAGCGTTATCCCTCCATAAAAACGCAGCCGCCTGGTGTTTTCTGGACGAGTGTTTACATTTTATGCCCAGGTTTCAAGACAGTAAAAGTGTTGCAGCAACACCGACTGCACCTGGTGGCCAAGCCAATGCACCAAAACTGCTGATGAGTATAGCTGTTGCAGTGCTTTTAAGGAAGCAATTTGAATGTCTCAGCTGAACAAATGAACAGAATTGCCTTTTAAAACAGCACAGCGGCGAGTGCTAAGCCTGAATGGCTGTTCCACCTTTAGGCTGCACAGTGTAGCTGCTCCTTTGGACAAGAGGGGCCTTTGAGGAATGCCGTGCGACAGGGGCATCAGGTCCACAACCATCATAACCCCACTTCTTACAAACATGCATAAAAAAACTGATAACTGCAATTATGGTATAAAAGAAACTGCTAGACAAAGAAGTACACTAAAAATGATAGCAACTTTATTTACACAAAACATATTCGAGGGGTCATCCACTTGCAGAAGCTAGCAAATTGAGATGCTCCTCCAAAAGCAGTGGGTCTGCCTTGTGCTTCATCAGGAACCGCCCATTCAGATGGAACACTGGAATGTCATAACGATAGCACCGTTGCCAGGCCTCATTGCCAGGCTCCTCAATGTTGACTTCAACAAGCTGGACTCTGGGCAGCAGCTCCCTGAGCTGCTGTTTCGCAACGTCACAGAGGGGACATGGGTGCTTAGTGTACAGAGTGAGAACGGGAAGCCTGTCTGCACACTCTCTGGGTTCGTGCCTGTGCAGAAAAGCGAGAGCCAGGGTGTTGGAAGGCCTTATCCCATACACCAACCGTGGGGCACTTTGCATTTCGCATGTGTATGCTTCTACAACGTGCCATCTGTACATTGAATTCTCTTATTAGAGCAGGTTTACATTGAGCCTACAAGTGAAAAAGATCTTCCACAACTATGTGCGATTTCACTGGACCCTGGTCAAAAAAGTTTGCCAGTTAATATTTGCTGGGTGGCCCTGTGTGCCATCCAAGGTGAAAAATGAGACATCTTTATGATGCATATACTCCATTCCATACATAGAGGGCAACTGAGTGGAGGCTAGAAAACTAGTGCGCCAGCGAACCATATTACCGTGCCGTGTATCACTCGTTGCTCTCGAAGCCTTGGCGAGTGTTTCGACAAAAACGAAGAGTGGCATAAAATGAAGTGCTAGCAATGAAAATCGTGGTTGAAGCTGTGAGGCTGACACATCACACTGCCACATCATTCTTACATCTCGAATTCTTGATGAGTAGCAAGACGAAAATGTGAAGTGTAGGAGGTTGCCAGCCACGATAGTTGATAATGTCGAAATAAAATACGTCTGTGTTCACTTTAGTTGTGTGGAGAACTACTTCGACAAGGCAAGTTATTGGGCGAGTTGGTTACGATATCCCACGACTACAGCGTGACGAACGGGACATGGAAGGACACACTCTGCGACACAACACAGCGCTGTGCCTTTCCGTGTGTCCTATGTCCCGTTCGTCGCGCTGTAGTCAGGGAGAACTACTTTCCGGGTGCAGACTAGGCCTGTGCGAACAGGTGCGCTAGCTTTGGCAGCGTTGCCTACTATGTATGAAACGCAGTATAGCGAGTTAAAAAACGACCACCTCAAGTCGAGTTACCGAAGTGCACCGTTTTGACCTAAGAACACTAAAGCCCAATGCACTACTACTGCCCCAGGTTGGTTAAGCTTGCACAAAGGCACTATTTAAATCCTGTAACAATCCTGGGCCTGTTTTCTCTAAGTTTCTTCGTTTTCAGCAGTACCCAATCCACCTTTTATATACAGCCACACTGCGCATGCATGCCTCTCCTGGTTAAAGACACTTGACTCCTCCGCAAGAGCTATTCATATCAGCAACAGATAGCAACTGCCAAGCACACACATGCAACTTTGCAGGCATAGATGGCAGCCTGTGGAACCAGATCTCTCCAGTCTCCCGAGTGCATTTACACAAACACACATTTGTGTGCACTCGCTCACTAGACAAGTAATGAATGTACGCTACTACCATACTGAAACAGCAAGACTCTGCGATGACCTCCAGACAGCAGATACACGACACCTGAAACATTCTGCTGTGATCGGACCTCTGTGCAGATTGTAATCACATTTTGCATGCTTACGAGACACACAAAGGACTGGAAGACACCATTATAACACGTTTTTTTTTTTTTTCAGTAAATAAATGTTAAGATCTGCAAAACTACTTCCTGTGTTTCTGGCATATCATCATCAGCCTGACTATGCCCACTGCAGGGTAAAAGCCTCTCCCATGTCTCTCCAATTAACCCTGTCCCTTTGCCAGCTGCACCCACCCTATGCCTGCAAGCTTCCTAATTTCATCCGCCCATTTAACCTTCTGCTATGCTTGCCTTCTCTTGGAATCCACTCCATTACCCTTAAGGACCAGTGGTTATCTTGCCTTCGCATTGCATGCCCTGCTTAAGCCCATTTCACCCCCTTGATTTCGACTGGGATGTCATTAAACCGTGTCTGTTCCCTCACCCACTCTGCCTGCTTCGTCTCCTAACATTACACCTATCATTTTTCTTTCCATAGCTCGCTGCATTGTCTAATTTAAGCTGAACCCTTTTCGCTAGCCTGCATGTTTCTGCCCCATAGGCGAGTACCCGCAAGATACAGCTGTTGTACACTTTCCTCTTCAGAGATATTGGTAAACTGCCATTCACAATCTGCGAGAACCTGCCATATGTGCTCCACGCCATTCTTATCATTCTAGTTATTTCCCTCTCGCGATCCACATCAGCTGTCACTACCTGCCCTAAGTAGACCGTTACCACTTTCAGCACCTTGCTGCCAATTGTGAACTGCTGTTCCCTTGCTAGACTGTTGAGCATTACTTTGGTTTTCTGCATGTTAATTTTTAGACCCACCGTTCTGCTCTAACTCATTGACCATGATTTGCAGTTAACCTCCCAAGTGATTCAGCAAGGCAATATCAGCGATTCACAGGCTTTGGTGAGCCTACAAAAGCTATGTCAACAAAGTGCGCACACGCTCTTTGGCATGAACTCTACGTGCAGCAATCAACAGCCATAAGTGATCCCAACAAACCTCCTGCCACAATTAGAGTTTCCAACCGTAAACAGTACAGCGTTAGTGACTAATCTCAGCTGCATCAGCTAGCGGAATATAGAACATTTTTTGGAATGGGTAAGTGCACAATTAAAAACACAGGTCATTGTCGTTTCTGTGGCACAATGGATTATAGCACTGCTTCTGGACGCACAAGATAGTTCATATCCCATTTTTACTTGAAATCCTTCAATGCCTTTTACTTTTTCAGTATTCACACCAGCAAACCATTTTTCATTTCCAACCGGCGTTGTGTTGACCTTTAGATCGCACTTTGAAATGCCAGTTAAAATCGCTGTTTAATCCACTCTATACAAACCAATTTTACTTTTTTTTCTTTATTTGAAAAGGCAATTACAGCACCACACAAATAATTTACTATTTCCCATCGCAGTTTGTGTTACCTTGTATACAGGTTGCAGGAGCTGGTGCACTGTGCCGTTGACGGAATGGAATTGTGTATTGCTGACTGCCGACCATTGGATTTAAGATACCACACACCGTACATATTCATGATGAGACGATCCGACAGCCGAGCGGTTTAGAATGGCACATGCAGATTTGCGTCACTGCACAAAAGCATTTCATGGGACTGTACCATATATACCACATCACCTCTGCCGCCGCAGTGGCTCAGTGGTTATGGCGCTCTGCTGCTGACCCGAAAGACGCGGGTTTCATCCCAGTCGCATCTCGATGGAGGTGAAATTCTAGAGGCCCATGTACTGTGAGATGTCAGCGCATGTTTAGAACTCCAGGTGGTCGAAATTTCCCGAGCCCCTAACTATGGCGTCCCTCATAGCTTGAGTCATTTCAAGTCCTTAAACCCCCCATTTGCTATTTGTGCGACATCACTGTCCAGTTTCATCGAAACATTTTGCTGTATTTGCCTCCAGTGCTTCAGCCAATAGTCTGTCACCAAAAACGTTGCAACTTAAGATGAACTTTTGCAGCAACCCAGCTTTCACAGCGCGGAGTCACAGGGAGTCTACGTAGTGTTGTAAAGGCAAAAAAAAAAAAAGGTACAAAATGCTTTTGCACAATAAAGCACACCCGCACATGATGGCTTCTGTGCACCTTTGCACAAAACTGCAGGGAAGTCATCTTGCAGGAGTGCGCTTTGTCGGTGCAGAAAAACAGGACACCATCGCGCCTGCGCTGCTGTAGAGATCCTACATGCTCAGATCTTGGCAACATGTGCAAGTCACGTCTCAAGTTACCTCCCACAGACTAAAAGGGGCATGTGCACAAAGTTCATCGGCTCGTTTACTTACAAGGTCACATAGTCAACTGATGCAGCGTTGCAGCACTCATAATTGTGGCACAGGGGTAGTACAATAAATGCGGTATTTGCAATTATCCTTTCCCTCAAAGGCTATTTTATTCATTTTTTTATTGCAACGTATACCAGGTGTTTCAGAGCAGCCCACCACTAAAAGCTTCTTGCAGCATTGTAACACAGACGTTAAAACAGGCGAATGATGTTAAATGTAAAGTAACTAAATTATCAGTTAGTTTTTAAACTATGTGGCAGGCGCTCAATTGTAATTAAGAGATTTGTAGTTGGCAGTTAGCAATGACCATATCAGGTTTTATAATTTCAAAAACACGATTCCCTCACTGCTCTGGATCAAGTAATTTGGGCTATTCCTCACTGTTCGAAAGCTGCGTGTCTCTGAGAGGGCACGAAGTGATGCCTATCGGAGAAATTAAGCACACTGCGAGTTGAATGTGAGGCTGGGTATTGGCAGCTCCCCCCACATGCTGTGCACAAAAATTGTTCACACAAGAAACGAAATTCCTCTTCTGGCTCAGTGGTTAGGGCGCTCGACTACTGATCCGGAGTTCCCGGGTTCGAACCCGACCGCGGCGGCTGCGTTTTTATGGAGGAAAAACGCTAAGGCGCCCGTGTGCTGTGCGATGTCAGTGCACGTTAAAGATCCCCAGGTGGTC
Organism: Amblyomma americanum; assembly: GCF_052857255.1. NCBI lineage: Eukaryota > Metazoa > Arthropoda > Arachnida > Ixodida > Ixodidae > Amblyomma > Amblyomma americanum. The sequence continues at coordinate 63,115,659 of NC_135503.1, read as the reverse complement.
GAAATTATTCCGGAGCCCTCCACTACGGACCTATTTGTTCCTCTCTTCTTTCACTCCCTCCTTTATCCCTTCCCTTACGGCATGGTTCAGGTGTCCAACGATACAAGAGACAGATACTGCGCCATTTCCTTTCCACCAAAAACCAATTATTATTATTCTCTATGCAGGCTTTCTTTAATATATATATATATTTTCAGGTGTGAAGTTGGGCCTGACAGCCCTTTCACGAGTGTATACAGAAATATGTATGCTTGCAACACTCCTACACAATCCACTACAGGAGAGATTCTCCTCTGTCTTCCTCTTTAGGGCCAGCATCCATCTGCTTCCATTAGCACAATTCTCCCCCACCACCCTCCGAGTGCCCAACAGCTCCTGAGGCTGCTCCAGCTTGCGGATGATTTTTTCCACATCGCAGTCATCCCACAATAGATGCTCAATAGCAACATTACCACTGTACTGTTTCCCAATCCCTGCCACTGTGAAACTATCCACGTCCCATGTCTCAAGCCACACTAAGATCCAACTGTGAGGGGGCCAGCACTGTAAAGAAGATAATGCCAGCCGCATTGCGCCATCACCATTGGTGGGAATGGCCAAAATTTGGAGCAGACTTTGTAGCAGCTGCGTGTTTTCTAGCAGGAGCTTGATATTGAGAAATGTAAAACTGCAAACATACACGGTATTTCAGCAGACTTGAGCAGAGGTTTAAACAAACTACAACATGCTACTCAAAGATTTGAATAGTGAAAGATTGCAGGCAGTCTTTGCTAGGTTTGCACATTCTTTAATGCACGTGAACATGTAACAAAGATAAATTAGCTAACATTGGAATTGTTAACTTTAACGCAATAAATTTTATGTTGAGAAATGCTCACTGCAGTTATTTTCTTCAATGCAACTTTCGCTCGGTTTCTTTTTTTCAAGTTTAATATGAAAACTCGCTTTACTACACACTGTTTCAGTGCGATGTTGCTTGGAAAACACTGGAAACTCAACGAGAAAAGCAACTTCGCACCTTCAATTTGATGTGCAAAGTGGGTTGGCCACACTTATGCTAACAAATGCCACTTCAACATGAAGGCACCATGCCAGAAAACGTCAGCATTGACTAATTAAGGTAATCATTACAGAGTACTGCACCAAAAAAGCACTATGCTGAAAAAAAGTCATACAGTAAAAAGGAACACGAGCCACACAAAAAAATTGCTACGCATTTATTTCAAAAGAAAATGCTTTACAAAAGCAATATATTAGAATCCCTATATTATTAAATCCTTAATTATACAGAGAATCTTTACACTGGCAATGTCATATGTAGTACGAAATTCGGCATTATAAAAGGAAATATGGTCCAGGCATATCTCGATACATCATTATGGCCCTAAAGGGCGTGTCGCGTCCTTCAGTTTCCTACAAGTATCTGCCCCTCCCAAAACGGGCAGACTTACAACTTCTCAATGAGTATGGCAGAGGCCCCACCACCACCATTGCAGATACCAGCCAAGCCATACTGCCCTGGCTTGAGGTGCAGTGCCATGCGCCCCGTTATCCGAGCTCCAGACATCCTGCACAGCAAAGTTGGAAGCATGCACAGTACTGGCGGCGAGTGCACGGGATCCGAAAAATAGAGCATTCAGTTGCAGTGACTCTGAAATTTCAGGTGTTCTTATACATTGGCTCTATGGGCCATGCCGCGCTAGCATGAAAAAGTCAATGAAATGTCCAAAAAATCAGAGGTCCGGATTTTCGGTCGTCAACTGCATATGATGCGGCAACACCTGGAAATTGTCCACACAAGTGAACTCTGCTGTCCTGAAGACAGCCCCAGCAACTGAAGCATGTGTATAGGGCAACAATATTAAAAGATTACACATGCCTAATTTTAGTTGCGTATTTTTTTCTCTGTAATGATGCCTAACAAATTACACATGAACCACTACATGCTAATCCCCTACGACAACTAAATAATATTGGATTTCTTTTCTCACGCCGCTTTGGTTTCAACAACCTGAACGAATGCACTGCCAAGTAGCCCAAGCAATTTTTTTGTACTGATGGGTAGGTTTAGCATGAAGAGTTCTGCAACGTTGGACAACAAATGTACCGTATTTACGCACATAATTTGCGCACCCTGAACTTATCACCCAGGTTTACAAAAAAAACATTCTTTACTAGCATATTTTACGCACCGCGCTGCACTAGACCACCATCATGCACGCGGGCTCTACCCAGTAGCATTCGGCTATTCCACGTGTTTGTTCAGAAGGCTTTTTGAATCTTTTGTGGACTGGGCGTTCATGGTGGTGTCAAAGGCCGCTGTTACAACCGCGGCATCTCCACTCGGAACGGCAGCTGATAGAAGAGCCAACACCGCTGTTTGTTTGGCTGATGCATGTGACTCGACTGCCGGCTACGCTTTTCTTGGTGGCTCTGACGGCTTGTGTTTGGTTGTTCGGTCGTGTCTTGTGATGGGATATCACAACTATACGGGGAGTTTCAAACTGCTTGTCAGCGCCTTATCACGGCGCGGAGCGGCGAAGTCAGCGAGAATAACCGCGTGTGCACAAGTTTGCGCATTGACGACAATCGTTGTGTCGGAAAACTTGTGCGCACGTGGCTATTCTCGCTGGCTTTGCAGCTCCGCGTCGTGACAAGGCGCCGACAAGCAGTTTGGTCGACGCTCGCGCGGTACTGTTAAAGAATTGTGTGGTGTGATAATTGATTTATTGATTCGCGCTTGCTATCCCGGACGAAGTTGCGAAAGCGAACTTACGGAATCCAGAACTACCGAACAACTGGCTAGGCCGCAAGCGATGACGCTGTTTTAGCGTCTTATCCAGCTTCATGCATGCACCTTGATGCCATCCTGCAAGAGAGGGGGGGGGGAGTGCGCGTGCAGCTTTGGGTGGCCAGCGTAGGGTGCGGGCCCGGTACTGACGTATACGCAGCAACATACACTATACCTATATTGCGCGTTATGACATTTGTGGAGTTTTATTAAGTCGTGCTCGCGAAATCCCCGCGTAATTTGTGTACCCCTTTGTTCGAGCCCCAATTTCTAAATAAAAAGTGCACAAATTATGCGCGTAAATACGGTAAGACCCTTCTGACAGAAACAGTTTCTAACAAAGGCACCCACGGCAAGAGATAGACTAGTGAAACTGGCACACTCACCCGATGGGGTGCCCAAGGCTCACGGCACCTCCGTGAATGTTCACCTTGGAGGGGTCTAGCTTAAGGTGCTTGATGTTGCACAGCACCACGGAGCTGAAGGCTTCGTTGATTTCAAACATGGACACATCTTCCGCCTTTACGCCAGCCTGCTTCAGAACCTGCAACCAATAACGCAGTCCGTTGAGACCTCTACCAGTGTGCCATCACTCGTTTTCTTTCTCGATGCGAACTGAAAGGGGACTAAAATCTGGAGTTTTGCAGTTAAAATCGCCTTACAGTACATTAGAAGTACATTCGATACTGATGGGGTCAAAGTGCGAGTTTGTGTTAACAAGATAAGAGTCCACGCTATACAGTTAAACCTCGATATAACGAAGTCGTAAAAATCGGCACTTTACTTCGTTATAATGACATTTCGTTGCATCGAAATTTCGTACCTAGCATGCGGAAACATTACCAAATCACTTGCCAGTTGTAAGCACTCATCCTTTATTTTCTCTGAAAGTAATCAGTGACTTTCTTTTGCGTCTGCTTTGCAATCAGAGATGGCCTCACACTGCGTTCATAGGCCCACAAGGATTGCATTGCATCTTGCTGCCCAATCGAACTCGCGTGGCGCCGCAGAACATCAATTGCGTCAAGCACTTCGCGGCTGCTCGGGGCATCGTCGTCTTCAGCATCGATATCGCTGCCTGGGTCCTCCTGCATGCTTCCTAGCACATCCTGCACGATGGAGTCGTCGGTAACTTCCTCCGTGGCAACGACGCAATAGTCTGCGTAGAGGAAGTCTTCCAGAGCGACACCGTCAGGAACGGCCCCGTCACTCTCCAGGCACCTCCATGCTTCTTCAAGGCCGGCTTGATCGCCTTCCTCGCCATCGAACGGAGCCCTTTCATTAGCCTCTGTGCTGTTATTGTCTTCGGAGGCACTCGCTGCTGCTGCCACGCCGTTCTCAAACCCGGTTTTCCGGAAGCAGTTCTTGATAATTTCCTTTGATGTCGCCTTCCACGATGCGGAAAACATCTCTAAGGCTTGAAAAATATCCACCTTAGTGGGGCGTTTTAAGTGGAGATTGAGCAGCAGCTTGTCGATCAACCAGCGACGATACGCACACTTCACGCTGTTGATGACTCCTTGGTCGAGCGGCTGAAGCAGCGACGTGCAGTTCGGTGGAAAAAACCGTAGCTCGACATTGGTAAGCTCTAAGTCGTCGACGTGATGGGCGGAACAATTGTCCACTAAGAGGCACACGCTGCGGCCGCCATTCTTCATATCCTTGTCGAACGCCCGGAGCCAGTCACGGAAGATGTCGCGGGACATCCACGCTTTCGTGTTAGAAGTGTACTCCACTTCCAGCTTCCGAGCGTTTCTGAAGCACTGCGGCTTCTTGCTCTTGCCAATCACAAGCGGCACTCTCTTATCACTGCCATCCATGTTGGCGCACAGCAGAGCAGTTATGCGCAGTTTACTCTGTTTGCCACCATGGCAGCGATCACCTTTCAGTGCTAGCGTCCGATTCGGTAGCATCTGATAAAAAAATCCAGTTTCGTCCGCGTTGTAAACGTCCGATGGCTGGTATCGCGTCAGTATTGCTGGCATTTCCTTCTCCAGCCAACTAGCGGCTTCAGGCGCGTCAGCCGACGTTGACTCCCCGCACAGCAGCCGTCCGACGATCCCGTACCGGGCCTTAAAACGGTGGAGCCAACCACTGCTTGCCTTGAATGAATCCTTCTCGAGCAGGCAACCGAAATCCAGCCTTATCTACGTCTTGATACGTAGCAGGCTTCAATCGCTTACGTTGGGCGCTCGTTCCACACTTCACTGAGCTGAGGATAGACTCCTTGGCTTTCAAAATTGTTGAAAGCGTACTCATGGATATGCTGAATCGAGCCGCTACGTCCTTCTTCTTTTCGCCTTTCGAAACTGCGTCCAGAATCGCCTCTTTTTGCTCAAGCGAAAGGGCTTTCCGCTTGCCACTCATGGCGGCGACGCACGCGGGCATACACGAGGGCAACCAAAGCAACGCCTGCGATGTATCCAGCACGTGTGGTAGCAGCGAGTGAACAACGCGACAACGCGGACAAAGGAGTACGGCGGCGATGGCGGCCGCGCAAGTGCGCAAGCAATCACATGGGTTGGCAGATCCAATGAGAGACGGGCGTGTAAGCTGACGCATGCACAGCAAAGAAGCCTGGGAGGAGTGGGGGGGGGGGGGGAGAGGAGTGCGCCGTCGCCGGCGACCGAGCAAAAAAAAAAATAAAGACGGGCCCGGACGGGGGGAAGAGAGAGGGTTGCTCTCTCTCTCTCCCGCTTGCTGGGAGCGAATTCCACGCGCCCCATGAGGCCCATCCGCGTGGGTTACCCAAGTCACTCACGCTAGCACCGCTTTCCCCGCGGCCGTCATCGTCACGGCGACATTTTCCTTCCGGGTAAATTTTTTTAGGATACGCGACTTCGTTGTAATGAAATTGCAGCAATATTACTTCGTTATGTCAAGGCAAAATATACATGGTTTCCAATGGGGAATAAGTTGAATATGCCTTGTAACTTCGTTATATTGAGGATTTCGTTATATTGAAGTTCGTTATATCGAGGTTTAACTGTATACCAGGGGCATAGTCGTGTGCCATTTTGACCAATGAACAAAATGGCATGTAACGGGTAAGTAAGGGCACAACACAATCAACTACCATATATAAGTAATCTCTCGTTATAAGGAAATCGCTTTACTTGAAATATCGCTTTATTTGATATTTCTTACGGTCCCGACCAAAAAACATGCATTTTAAGCCGCATTACTCGAAGTGCACGACGAGCTTGGCCCGCTTAGAGCAAAGTGGCAAGCGGAAGCATTGCCGCGGCAGTGGCAACCCTTTTGCACATACAGTGACAAATTAATACCGCCGACGAATTAGCCTCAGGCAGGCACGGAACGGGCCACAAAAGTACCCAACCTGCGACCGATGACCTGCCTAGTAACGGGTACCAAGCGAGTGCCCCCATCTGTCCACGGCGGATGCGAACGAAAGCGCGCCCGAGTCGGTCGCAGTCGCATCGCTGGTGTCCCCCGCGATAGAATCCAAACGAAAATTAAATCGATGCCAAAAAAACGCGGTCTCTTGGATGCCGAAAAGTGGCCAAAAGACCGTGCGCAGACTTGCACCGTAGCATTCCCAGGGGTGCGCTCTGTGAGCAAAATTTTACCGCTCCAAAGAAAATTTCTGGCGCTGAAACGTGCCAAAAACCACAAAGTAACTTCCCCTCCGATTATGAGCCCATTCACGCTTGCGACTCGCGGGCGAGGTGAGCTTTCGGCAACGAACTGAGCTGCTCCCTGGCTGCCGTAGTTGTCGTTAAGCCTAACCGCTTCACATCGGTCAAAGCAGACTAAACTCTCGAAAGTGCGCGAGCAACGTCATTCCCGAAGAATTTTTGTTTCAAATGAGAAGGCGACCCGCAGGTCGCGCTTGCAAGCTACAACAATGTTTTCGAGCTGCTGCTGTGTGCTGTCGGGTGCTCTCGAGCACTTGCAATGGTGTTGTCGAGCTGCTGCCTAGTCGCAAGCAACTGCTGGTCGCAAGCCCTTTGCCGTGTTCGACGCGAGGATCTGCGTTAACAAACCGGGAAGACGACTTTGGGGAAGCCGGTCTAGAAATTTGCTTGCCGTTCGTCATAATCGGCCTGCATAGCAATAAATCACCACCCCTAGCTTCGATGCACTTTTAGCAGTGCAAATCGACCGATAACTTGCCGAAAACACGAAAAATAAGAGCGTCGCCAGCGGCGAGAGAGGTTGTCAACATGGCAGGCCAACGCAACCAGCCGGTCATGTTTGATTCGCGTCAAACGGTCCAAATGCGTAGTAGGGTCATTGAATTTTGTTTCTCGACATCTGTCAACGGCGCGGAGGCGGCGCGTGAACACTGATACTCAGACCGTAGAATTAGCACTGTCGTCGACAACGGCACGCCGAAAAACTCAATTGCAAACCTCACAGCTGTACACCTAAAAAACTGCTCGTAATCATGCGAAACCCCTACCGCAAAACCGCTCAGTTTTCATGATCGCGCTGCGTACCTACAATGAACGGCCAATCGTTTTTTTTTGAGAACGACAAACACAACCTCAGACTCGAGCCACGGCATTTCCGTGGCCCGCATGAAAGTGGCCCCTGCCTTCGAGATTCGAAATACCCCGAAGGTTGAATGCATGGGCGACGGCCGCGGCCTCGTGCAATGCTTGGTCAGATTAGAGCAGGGGTTGCACGCGCCCGGTAAGAACTTGAAACAACCAAAGCTCACTGCCTTTCTTGCACCCGAATAGTTTTTCTTCACTGAATACAATGTATTTTGCCTTCTTCACCGTTGCAGAACAATTAAAGCTCGACTGCTTTAGATTTTTTCGGGTGGTCGCTTATATCGAATTACAGCTTAAATGAATTTTTTCACCATCCCACTGACTTTGTTATAACGAGGGATTACTGTACTTGTGCAAGAGCACTAACGTTAAAGTTGATCTCTTGATTTTTAAGACTGATCATCACAGGGCCTGTCTGCCATTTCGCATTTTTTGCAATATGCCCATGGGCACTCATCTCACAGAAGAAAGCTTCCTCGAGTTGGCCATTTTTTTTTTTCTGTGTGTGTGTGTGTGTGTGTGGGGGGGGGGGGGGGGGGGGGAAGGGGGATGCATGCAAACCTCAGACCTAACAATGGTCACAAAGAACGAAGAGAAGTACAGTTGAACCTCTATGTAACGAACCTCTATGTAACGAATTCCTGGATTTTACGAAATTTTTCAATTCCCCAGCACATCCCCCATTGAAGCCCATGTATAGGCGACCTCCATGTAACGAACTCGTTGCGGCAGTTGACCTTGATGTAACGAATCCGTGGCTCTGATCATCGAGCTGTATCTTGTAATGTTTTGCCCGAAATTTGACCGGGCAGTGCGCAACTTTAATGAATATTGTTTAAGTAAGTTTTTATATTAAAAGGTAAAGTAGACCGCGAGCAGAACGCTTGCAATCGCAGCAAACAAGCAGACCTCAGTGATGATGATGATGTTGAGCGCCGCTATCGCCGCTCCGTGGCAAGCGTAGCAACTTTTAAGCTTTCATTTTGTAGCTTGACACTAGGTGGCACTACTATGACAAATTTTTCGTGGTGTTGCGGCGCAGTTATGGTAAGCCTTCTTCGTCAGCGTGTTGACGTGTGTGTGTTGGTGTGTGTTTACGGTGTCGGTTCGTTACGATGAGTTCTGCTGTGAGGAAACGCAAAGTTTTGTTGCTTGAAGATAAGCTCTCGATTTTGAATGCGGTTACCGCCGGCGAAAAAAAGAAGGATGTCGCTGCCCGCTTCAATATACCAGCCAGCTCCCTGTCAACCATTCTTGCTGCAGAACAAATCATCCGCAGTGCGATGGAGTCGGGCACAAGCGCCCAGAAGAAAAGACTGAAGACGTCGACGTATGCTGATGTGGACAACGCCGTGTTTGCATGGTTTTTGGACAGACGAGCACAAAACGTGCCCATAAGTGGCGCGATTTTGCAGCAGAAAGCCATAGATTTTGCTTGTATCCTGGGCCACGACGACTTCAAAGCGAGTAACAGCTGGCTACAAGGATTTAAAAGCCGGCACGGTGTCGTCGGAAAAGTGGTATCTGGCGAGTCTGCCTCCGCAGACAGCGATGCTGCTGCCTCGTGGGTGGCCAAGAAGCTTCCCGGCATTTTCAGCCACTATGAAGCTGCCGACATTTATAATGCTGATGAGACGGCCCTGTTTTTTTAAATGTTACCGAGCCGCACGTTCTCACTGAAAGGAGAAGACTGCCGCGGTGGAAAGCAAATTAAACTCCGCGTGACGGTTTTGCTTTGCGCCAACACTGATGCCAGCGACAAGCGAATCCTGATTGTTATTTTCCGCAATGCCCGATCCGGATGTTTTAAAGGAACAGGGCGGATGCCAGTAAAATATGTGGCAAACTCCAAAGCTTGGATGTCGCGGGCAATTTTTTACGACTGGCTGAAGGAGCTCAACCAAGATGTCAAGCGACAAGTTCGCAGCATTTGTTTGCTGCTTGACAACTGCTCCGCGCACCATGTGGAAGGCCTACAGCTTTCTAAGGTCGAGCTGCAGCATTTGCCACCTAACTGCACTTCTCTGGTACAGCCCTTAGACAAATGGGTTATTAACAGCTTTAAATGCTGTTACCGGCGTCGATTGATACAGAAGATGCTCCTGGACATCCGCCTTGAATGGCCAACAAAAGTGGATATCTACCAAGCAATCGAAATGCTTGCTGCGTCGTGGCAAGAGGTCGGATCACAAGTGATCACCAATTGCTTCGCCAAGGCTCAGGTAAATAAGGCCATTCAAGCTACAGTCACTGAAGACGAACCTTCAAGCCCACCCGAGGTCGCAGAAGCGTGGGATGAACTACGCATGAACGGTGGGGTGCCCGACGGTGTCGAGCTGTGCAACTTTTTGTTCGTGGACAACGGCGCCGTGGCTACGGAAGAGATGACTGATGCGGCACTTGTCGAAACCGTTAAAGATAGCCTTGAAGGTGACGGTTCGTCAGAGCCTGATACGTTTTGTGCTGTTCCCACCGCGAGGGAACTGATGGACGCGGTGGACGTTCTGCGCCATTTCGTCGGCTCGCAGGACGATGAAGCAGCCATGGATGCCTTAGTTTCCTTGGAGCGCCGAGTAGTGGCTTCGATCGGGCAAAAACAGCAAGCGAAAATTACGCAGTTTTTCTCTATTAAATAAATTCTTTGAATGGCGAGTTCACTTGAATTGATATCTGTCGAATTTTTATTTCGTTTTGGCATAATCCTTACCAGTCTTAACCCAAAACTGCATGTAACGAAAACCTGGATATAACGAAAAATTGCGAACTTTTTTCAATTTTGTTATATCCAGGTTTGACTGTAGTAGACAATGTGGAAAATGGACAAGCTCTAGACAACCACACAAAAGCAATCACACCTTTGGCATTGCATAAGCTGGCGCAATGGAGAAGTGCACTGGTTCCACTGCCGCATCCCCGAAGCCTGTGAAGAAAAGGCACAAAAGAAACTAATGTTGACAAACGCTCTGCTCACATGCGCTCTACAAGACAGTGAGTGCAAAGAAATGTACCAGCTCCTTAGAACCCTCCCAGAGAGGTAGGTCTGAGAAGGTGTTTCACTCTGGCATAGCATTTTCTTTGGCAACAGCCATATCAGACCACAGACACACAGTGTGCACTGCAGAAAAAGTAGATGACGTTGCGGAAAGAGGAAAACTCTCAAAGCCCATCGACACACCACAGGAAGGCAATATGAGCTAAGCTACACCTCCCACATAGCAAAGCATGCTAAAGGGCTGACTGAAACAGATATGAATTTTTATGGCAAAAGGTATGTAGTCCACGCAATGTAGGGGTCAAAGACCCATTTTCGAAGCATATCACCCAAGATTAGCCGAGCACCAGGCCAGGAGAAAGCTTGCACCATTGTTTCACCAGTGGGTACCCAGCCGCACTGGGGATCAAACCCCACTACTCAGTCCACTAGGCCACCACTGTGGCACAACTGATCAAAACAGATGTTGCACACTGCAGTACAGATGATATCTGCTGCAACCAAATTCACAAGTTGAAAAATGTGGCTGAAGTGAAAGCTTAACATGAAACAAGCAGAGAACAACAGGTTGGATTAGACAGTCATTAACGTTTACTGACAAAAATTTATCAATTCTGCCAGCTTTTGCTGTTTGAACGTCAGTGCTGGCACTTAATTTTTTCACTTCGATCCACAGTGGGGGTTCAATGGCTCTGGTGTTCGGCTACTGATGCCAAGACCACGAGGTCGAATCTTAGCCACAGAGGTCACATTTCGACAGAGACGAAATGCAAAAGCACCTGTGTGGTGCGCAATGTGAGTGCACGTTACAGAGCTTTGTAACCACTCTGTTCACATACTAAAACCTTGTTAAGGTGTGCCTTGCGGGACTGCGGAATTATTGTAATTAGCTGATCATGTGGAATGGACAACATTGTGGTGCAGTAGAAATTTTGCTGTAGCGGCGTTTTTGCATCAGATTCAACTACAGTGCTGTAAATCTGAGTCTGAACGAATTTCACCAGAACCACCACAGCAACTCCGCGAAACATGTGACTACAATGAGAAAAGAAATATGCACACAGAGAACTGAACAGATGTCACATTTTCATAAACTCCCACAAGCCATTATTCACAAATGTTCAATGCAAGGACCAGTTAAGAAAGAGCCGACTCACCAACTATGCGTGCAAGGGGCTTCACCCCTAGCCGGTCCGCTGCCTGACGGGTCATCAGGACACAGGCCGCAGCTCCATCGTTCAGTGTGCTAGCATTTGCTGCAGTTATAGTGCCTACAGAACAGACAAAAGAAGAAAATCACCAACTGCAAGCATATGAAACTGCACAGGTTAAAACGCCCCTATTATGGAGCATGCTTTACAACAGACTGAAACCCATGCAGCAGGTTCAAGTAACCGAGTGGGAGGACAGCCAGGAAGCATCAAAATCTAGTCCTCAACATTTGACCCAAAGTACCGCAGAATCCAGCTTATACGGGGTGCAATCAGGGAATAGCAAAAAAAGGAACTGTATTCATTGGCATATAACAACAGTAAAGAAAGCTCATCGAAAGCATTTACTGGATATACTTGTGCAAGGGATGCACTTTTTTGCGGTTCGACGGGGTGCGGCCCGGCCCTTACACGGGACCGGCATTTCTCCATAAAACCTTTCCCGGCTACAACGAAGCCCGATTATACATCCCTTCTTTGTGCTGCGATATGAATTTTTACGACGGCTTAGTGCAGTACCAGAGAATCCTTCAAATACACAATGCATTGAATGTATGGATAATAGAACGCACGCCTGACGGCTGGCACGAATTAACTGCATGAAGTAAAACAGCTTACTATATCAGTTCATGGGAAGACAACGTGATTCTAAGTTACGATCAAGGCCCTTCAAAGATCTGGTGCTCGGATCACTGCTAGTTCGGAGTGCCACGCCACGCATGCAACCCGCAGCTGTCAGTGTGAGGTGACGCTCGCCTGGCCTCCTTTTCCACTCGCTTCACTGTGGAAGGCATTGTGGAAATCAATTATATGTTCATTTTAATATGAGGTTATTGTGTGATGGGAAGCTGGTAACAAAGTTAGACCTTCTATAGTAAACCGTGACTGATTCAAAGCATATTCGGTGCGGCTTCCATGCAAAGCATGCTAGGCCTAGCAACACCAGGCAGATGGCATGTTGCCGCAAAGAACCTCGCCACTGCCGTGTGTGCAGCATAACATTTTTTCCCTGGTGTGACCGCAGAGCGCACAAGATGTGCTAGCAGCGCTGCAGCATGTTTACGGTTGCAGGCGGAGTCCGGCACGCAGGACGATGCTTGTGTGGTCTTACTGAGTGTTGCAGGCAGTTATTGTCTATCAGCTCCCAGCGTAACATACCACGTGTGCAAAATTATGTACACATGAAGCAAATATTTTGGCAGGCTTTCTTTTTCCAAATTACCGGCTCCCAAGTTGAGGGTGTGGCGCTTTGACAACTACAGTAAAATCTCGTAACAAGAGACACTCAAGGGACCCAAGAAAGAAGCCTTTTGTAACCAAAAACTCTAAAAACACTGAGAAGTCTGACTAGATCAGTTTATTGCATATCAGGAGTAAGTGCATTTAAACACAGTTACACACATTAACAGGAAATTGTTAATGTGATTTCGCATGATTTCACTCCAACATGACTTTTAGACATTTGAGTTCGTGTCTGATACGAAACTATAGCAGACGAATCATCGAACAGAACTGTCCCATGTAAACATGGCGACAGCTACGGTGTCCAGCCGGTCTGACTACCGGCGTACAAAGTGACCGGCACCGCAGAAGCTGGGATAGAAATCCAACCCAACGTAAATTCAACTCAACAGCCGGTACAGCAGTGCAACTGCCATTATAGAAGCAGAATGACGAAAATTTTGGTGCAGTGAGACAATAATCGCAACCACATGATGTATGACATCCAGCTGCGGAATGGAACAGAATTGAGCCAAAGGAATGAAAAGTGCAGGGCATACGAAATTAATACAACATTGGCAGCGTTGCGTGAGCATATCTGGGTTGTGTCTCTCCTAAATAGTGAAGAATTTACTCTAGGGACCTAAAAAAGTTGCCCTTAGTATCCGAGTGTCTCCTATAACCTCGTCTCTTGTATGCAATGTTGTTTACGTGGCGAACATAGGAAAACCAACCAAACCACTTATAACCACTTATATGTCTCTTATAACCGAGTGTCTCTTGTAAAGAGATTTTACTGTATACGCGGAATTAACCTTGCATTTTATGCTAGACTCTGGTGACTCAATGGACATTCGTGAGGTGTAAATGCAGCCCCACCCGGTGACAGGCACCGAAAAAGGGCACATTTCCATGTGCCTGATGCTGGCTTGCTCCCCGTCTTGCGCCAACACGCTTGATCAGAGAATTTCATGTCCTGAAGAAAAGTGCAGCTCACACTCAGCCCAACACTTGTGGGAGCCATGCGGTCCTTCAATAGGTGTAAACTGATGTGCCACTTCCGGTCCGTGCACGGGAAGGCAGCGCAGATGTGTGCATGTGGAAACTGGCCCTGGCATATGTGTCCGAGTCCCCAAGAAGTGTCCTCTGAGTCTGGGCTTTTTAGACTGTCCTCACTGGGTGTACTATCCTCTGACAGATATCTTCCCATAGGAACTTTTGTTCGGTACCACTCAGTGCGTTCAGTACTCTGCACACTTCTACTGCTTGGATTGTGACTGAACTTGCCAGACACGTTTTTTATTAATTTTAGTAACCTGAACAACTAGAATCCAGAGAAGTCTATCAAACTCACGTTTGGCGCTGCATCCCCTTATCAGAAATCTAACTACAGTAAAACCTCAATAATTTGGACTTCCAGGGGGTGGAAAAAGTCTGAATTATCGAATGGCCCCTCAAAACTGCCAAGAACCATTCACATGAAAGCGACATTTATTTGGTGGGAGCCTGGGCAATTGCTACCTCCTTTTAGCATGAAAACTGCGTGACTGCAGCGATTTCTCGCAGTTCCGTCAAATGTTCTGGGAATGGCAAAAGCAGAACTGCTGCACAATGTTAAAGATCTCCGCGCCTACTTTCCGCGCCACAGCAGGAAGACTCCTTTGAAAAAAGATCAGCAACAAGGCAATCATCGTACCAAACGGGGTGCACCTTGGCTGGAACACTGATATGCACAGCAGATAGCTGCACTTGCCGCAGGCTGGCGGTAAAGCTTTGAAAACGAAGCTATGATGTCGGACTCTCTCTTAGCTTGTCGATGGGAACCAATCAATCGTCAACATGCCTGCCTTTCCGCACACATCAGAGGGGTGCGGGAGACAATGCGATATGCAGCTCAATCCTGTGGACGAATATCTAGACGATCGCCTGTCAAACACGTCCTATCTCGATGATGCGGCCCTTCGGGGGCCCCGTTCAAATGAACGGATGCGAGCCCCGTGGCGTCCGAATAAATGAGCTTCCGATGCCATAGAATTTCATGGGTGTTTGGTGGGACTCTGGCTGCAGTCCAAATTAACGAGGTTTTAGTGTAATTTTTCAATGAGTACAAGGAAACAGGTGAATCAATTATGTTAATCGATCGGAAGTAAAGATGTAAGAAGCTCTTTACCGCCTTCCTTGACGAACACAGTTGGGACGGTGCCAAACTTTTCAAAGTTGGCCCTCTTGTACTCCTCGTCTTCAGCCACGACTACGTCGGGCTTGCCACGCTTGCCCGGGATCGTGACTGGAACAATTTCCTTGGCAAGGACGCCCTCCTGCACACACATACAAGCGCAACGGTGTCCCAGCCATGCCTTGCAACTGCAAACTCACCACAGGGCTACCAAAGACCAATGTGACTAGGCAAAGTGAAAGAGGGATGGGACCGAGGACACTAAATGCTCCGAGGTCACAGCTAATGCTTCAACACTTGTGCTGCTGCCACTCTGAACCTCACCATCAGCCTGACTAGACTACATCAGCACAAAGTAGAGGCATCTCTCAATCTCATTAGTCCTGTTCTGTGCCAGCTGTGGCCATCCACCGCTGCAAACTTCCTAGTCTCATACAGCAGCCCGACTCTCGCCACCCCTTGCTGTGCTTGCCTTCCCTTGGAACCAACCTACCTTGTTATGCTAACGGATCGTCACTTAACTTGCCTTCGCATTACATGCACTGCCCATGCCCAATTCGTTTTCTTGATCTCGGGTACAATATCAACTCTCTTTTGTTCCCTAGACCCCAACTCAGCTATCTTCTTGCCTCTTATAAGTTACACCTATCATTTTCCTTTCAGCGGCTCATTGTGCCACCGTTAGTTTAATTTCCAGGCTTTTCGTCACTCTCTCACGCGAGTATTGACAAGATGTGACAATCATGTGATAAACAGGCCTCCTCGGTTTGGATGTACTCTCTACACTCATTCACAAAAGTTCTGTGCCAGTGCAGCGCCAGTTCTTGTGGAGATCCTGCTAAACTAGCACACCACAGCATGAAAAGGCCGTGGTTGGCATGGCACAGCCAGCCCGGCCACGGAGTAAAAATGGTTGCGTTGCGGGTCGCTCGATGCTACTAAGGATAATGGGTGCATCGATGCCAGCGTCTCCGCTGGTATCGCTGCATTGATGCAGCGGTGACAGCATGCGACCGGCATCCATCCCGTTGCATTGCAGTGAAGTTTCCTCCTCAGCAGGCATGCGCTTCAGCAGTCCGCGTGCCATATCATGGACCAAATTTAGTGCTGGGAGTACTGCGAATGCGATGCTTCACCTATCAAGCATCAGCATCACCTTGAAGCTCCAAAGGGCCATCGCATCACTAGGTTTGCAGGAAAATCAGGATCAGGCACTCTGGCAGAGCGCCCGAGGTCTTCAAATTAACTAGGCTGATACAGACCGCTAGTTCGTACTACGGTATCCGATAAAATTTACGTTGGAAATTGCAGCAGAACAGAAATTCTTGAAATATTCCAGATTTCGAATTATCAAGGCTTGGCTGTATACTTTCACCTTTAAAAATATTGGTAAGTTTCTATTCGTGACCTAGAAGTACCTGCAAAATGCGCTTTGTACCGTATTTCCCTCTCCACGGCTGGATCTGTGGTCACTGCCTGTGCCAGACATGCGTTCTCATCATGCAACCTCAAAATTACCTTGGCAGCCGCTTCACTTTTCTTGTAGCTGTCTATGGCAAAGTTGTCCTGGTCTTGCCGCGATACCTCATACTTCTTGGCAGTCTGCTCCGCACAAGCTCCCTGAAATTGCAAAGTGCAGAGATCTCCATACAAGCAACTAAAAGACGACCATTGCAGCATTGAAAAACGGAGCCAGGTCAGATACTATCTAGCAAAGGCTTTGTGCTCACGCTGGTATCACAGCCCAATTTATACATCACACCAAGGCAAGCTGCATGCACGTTGGAACTGGTTTGAAAGATGAAAGAACTGATGCATACCATGTGAAGCTTGTTGTAGGCATCAGTCAGGCCGTCATACACTATGCCATCCTAAGATAAAAAAACATTGATTAGTACAGCAGCGGCAGATTAGTTCGAGCAAAGCTTCATTTTGGAATATACTGAGGCAGAAAACTGATGATGCTTAAGGGAAGACCCTTTAACCAAACATCATTTCTAAATTGCACAGATTATGCAATTGTTTTTTCTCCATTCCTCATGGATTTCAAGATGTTGTGACTTATTACTGTGCCCAAGCTTTTAGCAATTTCCACATCAAAATTTGGTAAGACTTTTATGTTTATGTTATAGTACATTATATTGAGTAATAATTAGAGTTATAGAACCTCGTGAATCTGGTTATGAAAAAACTGAAAAATCAATCTCCATATTTTTCAGCCCTAAAGATGCAGGTCCCCTTTCAAGCTACCCTTAAGAGTACAATGCAAGAGTACACTTCGTTGCACACGCCCTCAAACTATCGCTCTGTATGGATGCTGCTCAGTGGAGTAGAGTGGCACTGTGCAACCCTTGCCCGGTATGGTACCGTCTCCCGCGTTTGCTGCTCCATGCAAGAAAGTGCTGTAACGTACTTGTCTCATTACTAAAAAGCAGAATGCTGAAGTCACAAAGCGTGACCTGCATATTCAGAGTAGTGCATGTCTGTTCCCATGGTTAACAGTATGGGCTCCACAAATGACAATGCATGTGCTGGATGACTATTCGACTGCCAATTCGTGGACTAACAGTTCAGTGGCACCTCTTGCACCGATTAAAACAATCAGGCACGCTCCAGTGCAACAATTAAGGGGCCCACAATCTGCGCGCAAGGAATTGTTTCATTTAGGCAAGGCAGTGAGTCGTTTTTATAAACCCTCTTAACGTGTTCCATGTATGGAGACAACATCCAGAGTGGTGCAGTCAGGACGAAGTGTCGGAGCATATATAAGAACATCGACTGCCTCTTCCACCAGCTTATTTTCCTGAATTCTCGAACTTCGAAAATATTTGCACAACTCTAGAAATGGCGACAGCGACAATGAAAAAATCCCTGTTACTTTCATTCTTGCCATCATTGGGATGGATACTTCGCAGCAAAGATATTTTTGCACTTGAGGCAATGCAAGAGCAGACTTCTCCACATATTTATGACAAACGACAAGCATATGTCGTTCGGTTTTAGTAGGGCACAGCAGATGAGATTGCTGGCCCTGTGGATAGCCTGAACCTGTGTTTATTTGCCAGGGCTCAATTAACTACCAGGTTCTACAACGAAGAACCTAGAGTACTCAACATGCCCTGGGTTTGGTGTTGCAGTTACATTCAATGAGAATAAACACTTCCCACCAGCAGTTTTTTTTTTCCTTCAAAATGCGACACATCAAATTCCTAGCTGCAGAGGTCAACAGCACCAGAAAAAAGTGCCGACCAGCCTTCGGAAGAAGTGTCAATAAATGCCCCCATGCATCTTTTCAAGCCACAGCTTGCAGAAGTTCAGCGGTCTTGGATTACATGTTTTTCCCGGATCACATGCTCTACCATGGAATTTTTTAAATAACTTGTCAACGAGGCTATACTATTCAGCCTGAAGAATTTTGGGTGAACGTGGTGCATTACTGGAGCTTCCAATGAAATGTGCAGTGCAGCAGGAGTGCACTGATCCTGCTTACACTCATAGTCGAGAGCTGGGACAGACCTTTGTGCGCTCTCTTAATGGCCAGCGACTATGCATGCAGATGTGCTGAATGTTCGCCAAGTGGCCTGGTCACTTCTGACAAAGACTACACTCCACACATTGCTTCCAGAACCTAACTGCACATCTCACTGGACAAATGAAAGGCGCCCCTTCTAAACAAACACAACTACACCAAAATGCCTTGACTTGTATACACTCACCTGCAAATGGACTCCTCCATACGGAGTTTCTCCTCGGGCCATATAATAGGGAACGTTGGACATGCTCTCCATGCCTCCTGCAACCATGATCTCCTGGAAGAAGAAATGAAAATGATATTCAAGAAGTCAATGCAAAAACAGACTTTCTCCACACAATTTAGGGCCACTGATTAGCATATGTCGTTCGGTTTTAGTAGGGCACAGCAGATTGAGATTGCTGGCCCTGTGGATAGCCCGAACCTGTGTTTATTTGCCAGGGCTCAATTACTACCAGGCTCTACAACGAAGAACCTAGAGTACTCAACATGCCCTGGGTTTGATTCTCCGGTTACACTCCACTGGAACACACACTTCCTCCACCAGACCTTGTTCTTTAAAATACGGCAACTAGGAAATCCAGCCACAGTGGAGACCCTGTGATCGATCTGCTTTAGCGAACAAAGTTATCTTGAAGCACAACTGAATTCCATCTTAGACGGTCAGAAGTAAAGCCTTAAAGACTGTGCAACCAGGTCCAAGAGCCAGGATTCTCAACCTTTTTAGCAGGCCTGTACGAATACAGCCGACAATTTTTTTCGGGCTCTCTAGGGAGTGTGAAAACATCCACTGTAGTCAGCTACTCACCAAAAATGTCGCTAACGTATTCCAAAATACCGAGGGAAGGGGTCAGTAGTTGCACATGCGCTCTGAAGCTCCTCACGACTAAATCTTGCCACGTGTCACGTACAGAAACAAGAGGTGGTTTCACGAGCTCGGCATACAATAGTTGTACATTAGAATCCGATCGTACAAATCTCACGGTGTTATGAAAAAATGTTCGTATCATCCAAAATGAACAAAGTTCATATGCAGAATTTACGCACAACTGTTTTCAGCTAACGGGGTTTACTTACGCCACCGCCACTCACTACTTGTGGTGCGCATCGAAAGATTTGGTGCCTGGAAATCTCTCAAGACGAACTTCCCCAAGATTCAACTCCGACATTTTGAACTAGTGGCAATACCGAATAGCAGAATTTAGAACAATTTGTGCAAAATGCAGAAATGACCTGTGCATATGACAAACACTAAATGCATGTTGGACAATACGGTCACGCTAACCTCGCCTGAGCCCCTTCTAGCCAGGACGTCAAAAAAAAAAAAGCAAACAAAAGGAAGACGGTTCATTGGTTTTAATTATAAGCAAAAGACAGAATTTTTGGGAGGGTTGTTTCTGCTATTTGCACTATCCTGTGCAAGAGGCTTCAAAAATGGCCCCCCAATGTTGTAGCCACTGACGGGAGTTTAAACCCAGCTCGCTTGCGCTAGCGGCCGCTTCCCCAGACAAAGCGGTAGGAAGCACGAGAACAAACTTGCAGAACCGCTGGCAGCTTGGTTTTGTCATTTAGTCAGCCAGGATGCGCATGAGAGTCTAGAAGGCATGAATGTCAGTTTTATCATCTTGGATCACGAATTGCCTCCGACTGCTGGTCTTAATTGCAACAATGTCATTGCGTCACAACTGTTTTTCACTGCATGCACCACGATGCTGCCCTGCCCAGTACGTTGAACCAAAACCACACAAAGCAAGCGCTCCAAAAACGTTTATCGTCCGATACGATAACTTCAAGATTTTGAATGACATTTGGATCTAATCCATTACTTTAATATCCGACAGAATATTTCGCAAGTGTAGCCAACACCAACAAGCATGTTGAAAACACCTTGCATCACAACTACTAATAATGCTGAACTCAGTAGCAGATGTTATGCTTAACAATGAAACATGCAATGCCAGTGTGCCTTACAAAAATTACTGGCATTTTTAACAAGTTTATTGCACGTGGCTTCAGTCACATGGCACTAGGCAATTTCAAAGCCACACTAATGTAAGGACAGCACCACCCATCTAGAGGAGGGGGGGAGGTCTAAACAAACAATTTCTTGCCGTGCTCTAGTAATGTGAAAACCCGGTTATTTATGTTTTTCGTGGTCCTTATGACTTTGAATCTGAGGTTTTACTGTATCCCTCAAAGTGCAAGCAACAAAACCTAGGATATCACTTGGGAGGAAATCTCAAAACAATACGCATTTTTACTTGCTCGAGACTAATGCTCCTCATACGCAAAAGAGTGCACTTCACTTTCTTCTAGCCACCCACATATGGAGGAGTTCAAAATGGCACAAGTGTGAGCACTGGAATCCACCCACAGTCTACATTGTGGTAACACATAGCCACTTTACCTGGGAGCCACACATGAGGCTCTGGGCTGCCAGAATGATGGCTTTCATGCCCGAAGCGCAGACCTTATTTATCGCTGTGCACGGCGTGGACTCCGAGAGACCTGCAACAAAGGCAATGTTGCAAACAGTGAGAACAGAAACAAGAAAGACTTATTGCTAAGGTCGCAAGAGCCAATGTGCATTGCAATAAGTGCAGCATCAGAACTGCACCTGCATGGAATACACAATACACACACTGCTATGATACCTCACATGCCACTTCTTACGTCTGAATGTTCACTAATGCAAAGTTCCCAACTCTATGCAAAAGCAAACATAAGAACTTTAAATTTTTTCCTTGGGCACCTGACACCTTTGGGTCAAAGCCCCAATGCCCTCTGATAATCAGCAAAATTTAATAATGCAACCACAATGAGTCTTGTGCTGTATCACAAGTTGCAACATCAGTGTTTCAGTTGAGCAAACCTTGTAGTTCAGCATTAGTAGGGCACAGCAAACAGAAGCATCACCGACCCTGTGGATAGCCGAACCACATTTCCTCTGCCAGGGTTTAATTACCACTAGGCTGGATGGAGCCAAGCCTAGGGTACTCAACATACCCTGGGTAGCAAGAGAAACCCAACGCCTATAACCCTCTCCACTACCAGCACCCTGCACAACCACATATCTAGTGCATTCTTTGAAAACATTACCTCTGGACGTTTAAGCTATGAGTCTCAACACAACCATTTCTCATGTGATGAATTGCTCTGGAATGCAAGCTTAACCCTTTTCGTTGTCCAATTTTGTGCTCAGAATTTGTTATGCCACAGAGGGCTTGTATAAGTAACTGACAGTGATATCCACATCCATCCTCGGCATTTATCTTAATCTCTGACACACTGAAATTCTCTCGCTAAAAGTGATCTGTTTGCTACTCCACAGCAATAATCTAATATAATCAGGCTTCACTGTACTTCTCTTTAGCTTTCCTTACTAC
Source organism: Amblyomma americanum (assembly GCF_052857255.1). Classification (NCBI taxonomy): domain Eukaryota; kingdom Metazoa; phylum Arthropoda; class Arachnida; order Ixodida; family Ixodidae; genus Amblyomma; species Amblyomma americanum. The sequence continues at coordinate 63,093,827 of NC_135503.1, read as the reverse complement.
CTCTCTGACTGCATGTTCTGCCATGACAACAGAAGACTGGTTTTTGACATAAAATACTTGCCTGCTCCCAAGGCTGCTTGCCTTGCTGGTGCCTGGCCGCCACCAGCAGAGACCACGTTGCCCATGAACACTTCCTGAACATCTTCACTCTTGATCCCTGCAGCAAGTGACAAAAAAACAAGGGAACAAGGGAGACATCCTTCTACTACAAACAAACAAAAGTATGTTCACTGCTGTGAAGCATAAAAGCAAAAGCTGCCAGCAACAGACTGGGCACTCACACCAAAGAAAAGAATTTCCATTGGGGAAGAAGCACACAGAAGGGCAACATGCTCTAAAAGCAGAAGGCCCACGCTGTTACACATGCATAGCCATGAAACAAGGCAGCTCAAAGGGAAGTTGCCAGATCAGATACTATCTAGCAAAGGCATTGCGCACACTGTAGTGTTCACAGCCTCCCATGTATGCATCACTTCTGGCAACCACACTAGCATACAAAATCAAGGGGCCTTCAGCAACAACTTGTCAATGACAGAAAAATGCGCCCTGCCTGTAGTACCCTTATACGGATAACTCATGTAAGCAGCATATCAGCAACCTTGTTTCTCCAGCAGCAATGACAAAATTTCACAAAACAGCAGGAAGCCAGAAAGCACCTAAGCTACGTTCAACTTTAAAAAAAAAGTAGCCGAATCCCAACACAGCAGTGCTCACCTGCTCTCTCAATAGCCCCTTTGATTGCTATAGAGCCAAGTCGTGTGGCTGGCACAGATCCCAGAGAGCTACGGAATGAGCCGATTGGTGTCCTTGCAAATGAGGCTATAACCACTTCCTGGAATTAACAAGTAAAGGCATCTTGGCAGTTTCCACTCAGAAAGTGTTCGGCTATCAGCCTAAGAACCAGCGCAACAGTCGCAAGCAACACTCAGAAGCTCATGAATATTCACATCTTGTGACCCTGGCACACGTATTGGACAAGCTTGTACCTAAGTAAACAATTTTTCAGATTCACATTAAAATTTAACATCCAAGTCTGAAAACACTGGCAATGAAGGCACATTTAATTGATGCAAACTTAGAAAACTGCCCATTCCAATACTGCTATGCAATGAGAAAAATGCAAATGATTATATCAATTCTTAATGCACTAAAGCAGGACCACAGGCTATCCAACACAATGTAGTTATGGGCTGTACATTTTTGACTGCCTGGGATTTTTTAAAGAAGAAACAAAACTTGTTTTGCTAACATCAAAATTTGGCTACCAGGATAAGACAACATGTGAACTGGTGTTGTGCAACCGTACACAGCTATAAACCACCACCACAAGCGTTTGATACTAAGTTTACAAATATATTTTTAATGCCCAATCAGCCTCACCAACAAAGAGCAACTTTTACTCCATATGAAATGACTCACAGGAGAAATTTGTGCGACAGTGACATAAGGTCGGCCTTCATATATTAAATGAAACAGTTTTCATCTCAAATCATTGATGTTCGTAAACTAAAATATACCCATACAAGAACGCACACGAGTGAATTCAGGCCGACCCACTCCCCGACTGGAAGTGGAAAGAAGTGCAGCATGCTGTGCTTGTGCGATACCCCTGTCACAAGGTATTCCCGAAGGCCTTTCCTGCAAAGGCACCTCTTTTCACCAGAGGAGCGAAAGCGCAAAGGAGCAGCGACACGGTGCAGCTCAGAGGTGGGACAGCCGTTGAGGCTTAGCACCCGCTGTTGTGCTTGAGGCAGCTGAAGTGAGTGTTTCAAAATTAAAATGGCGAATTCTGTTCATTCGTTGAGCTCTGACAATTTTTTATTCTAATTGCTTAGTTGAAAGAGCTACAATAGCTATGCTCATCAGCAGCAGCAGCTTTTTGTAATTGCCTTGGCCACAAGGGGCTGTTGGCATTGCTGCAACACTTTTACAGTCTTGAAATCTGAACATAAAATATAAATACCCGTATAAAAACAAAGCCAGATACACATTTCGTATTTTTTTAAAGATGTTTTCAAAAAAAGATCTTTATTCATTGCTTTTACTTTTCGACGGTATTGCGATTGGAAAGGCCTCGCCTTTGGGCTCCAAAGGTCTCTGACGGCGCCTGCGCCTCCAAGGCCCTTAGCAGCAAAGGTGCAACATTTGTGCCGTGTAGCTGCACTCCTTATGCCCTTGCATATAAGGACCTGATTCTCAAAGGCCTTTGCGGTGTCCGTGTGACAGGGGTATAACCCTGTGCAATATGAGCCATCAAGCGGAGGCTCATCCTTGTCAAACTCTAGATATGAGAACCCTAGTGCTTCAAATATGCCGCCTTTGAAGGAATGAGAACCTGACTGCACTCACATTTAAAGTATTTGCATTGCCGTTGCAGTACATCCTATGTAACAGAACAGTGGCGAGCTGAAACAGAGAGCAAGAAAGGAGCAAAGTGAGTTCACTTCTTGAAGTACATGCTTTCATAAAGATATTTTACAATTACTATCCTGTGATTGCAACCACTCAGCATATCATACAGCGGACATTTTAAAAGCTAAGCAAACGCAAGTAGGTTTAATGTGACCAAAGGGATGCAATTTGACATGAAAGCCAAGCTACAATGAACACACCTGAAAAATACTGCACCTCTGCATGCCTCATGCCACAAGGGAAAGGAATGGATGCCTCATAAAATGTAGCTGCATTTACAAGCTCCGCAAATGTGCGCAGCCACTTGGGCCAAACTTTTTAGTGCATGCGAAAGATGCAAGACAAAGGTCCCAGAAGGGCAATTAAGCAGCCCTAAAACTGGCCAAACTCTTGCACCGATTGCTGGAGTGGAAAACTATGGCAAAGACCTCTTTAGATTACTGCAAACATTTGCACAAAACATCCCAGTAAGAGGAACATGGCAGGGAGTACTTTCTGGAAAGGTCCACATCACTTTGTCCAAGATTCCACACTAAAAGCAGGCAACTTTATTATTAACCAGATTATTCTTTTACATCTCATATTGGCTAGATCCAAAAGTTGGCACGCTTGACCTTTTGCATTTCGCCTACAGGTTGGATAGCAGCTATGCTCTTCTCAGTAAGCAGACAATTTACAGTTTGAATGAATAATGTTGTTCGGCTTTGGTAGAGCGAAGCAACTTAAGCCGTCGCTGGCTCTTTGGAATACCGAACTTTCGATTTTCCAGGGATTAATCAGCTCCAAACCAAACAGATGCAGGCTTGGCGCGATGCTTTTCAACACCCTGGCTAATTAATAGAAAGACTGGCTCGGAAACGCAGAAATGCGCCCCGCACACATTGCAGCTTGCTCCACTTGCTGCGAAGCGGACAATGAGCTGCTACACACGTCCTCGACCGCCGGATGAATGTGAACGACAGATATTTGCACTAAGCGAAAATATTTCTGCTTTACAAAACACAACTGAAAATCAAGAACACGTTAGAACGATGCCACAACGAATAGATAACAGAGCTCGGCTACTAGTTACCACGTGGAAGAGGAATGTGCATAAATTGTCAAATAAATTTCTCCCGAGCTCTCATCCGGGCACAGTACAAATTAATGCTGGTAAGGGAACCTAGGCGATCGCCGAAGAAAGTTAATGCTCAACCAAGGAGCGAAAAATTGCAAAAAGTTGCCGGCGAACTTACCACGTGGTGCGCCCAACCGCGGCTTAACAAATGGCGACGCCAAAGATACGAGACATTCGCAATTTAGCCTAGCGCCTCGCATCGGGAGCGACACGTCGTTTCCCATTTCGTTACAATTCATAACGACGGCGAGAACAAAGCAAGAACTGATATCGCGAGACATCACTGCCCGTTGTCCCCGCTTGACGCGACAAGGAGGAGTGTGGCCAGGTGCGGAGCCCGCGCAACGACCAGTCTTCTATTGGCTTCCGGCTTCGTTTTTGGATCTTTGGATTCGTTGCGAAGTTGCCAGACCGCGCACCAGAACCCACTGAATACAGAAAAAGAAAACGCAGAAAAACAGATTTGGGCCACCGATTTCGTTTCATAGGCCTCGAATCGGCGCCCGCGGCCTGAAACAAAACGCGCAGCTGGCTGGACGCCCATTGGCACTGCTCCATTATTTCAAAGCCTCCACACACCAAACAAATAATAAACAAAAATAGGTTACCTGTACTTCGAAATGAGGAGAGCTACAACTGACAATAGAATAATTACAGAAAAAAAAACTGTGACAGAGTATATGCATATCTCTACTTGCGGCGACAGGGGCATTTGCATCGGACCTGCATGGACGGGCCGGATCGGTACATAGCTAAAATTCCCCTCAATTTCGCAGTTGCGATTTCATGAAATCATGTGGCACTGAGATCACATGAAGCGCTGTGACGAGCGGCTTGGGAGGACACCAACGTGTACGGTGTTGCAAGTCAATCACAGACTGCAGGAAACACTGTCAGGATCCCATCCTTACCTATAACATCAATGTTTCATTTATTTATGTTTGTACCACATTTAATTATTTTGTAAATTCGTTGCAAAGTTAACTGCAGCAAGCTTGCACATATTTAAGAAAAGAAGGCATGCTTTTTTTTAATTCAGTCATGAAAGAGAAGATAAAATGCCACTTTTACATGTTGCTCGACTAGTAGTCTATGATGCAAAGTGTAATTTTAATTCCATCTGCTAGATTGTTACACACCAGTATTTTTTGTTTGTGCATGTCCCTAATTCATTCTGTGAATTAGTTGCAAGATTGTATCCCTGTGCACTGATTGATTCATTGATTGAAAATGTTTATTCCGGATTTTGGTTGGGATGCCTGATCGAGGAATACACTGGCTTTGGCTGACATCCTGGCCCTGCATACCAGCCATAGCTGGACAGCACTGCCTCGTGTCTAGTTGTGAATTTTTCTGCCACTCCCATACCACATGGTAAGGAGAGGCCATTCTTCCACAGAATATACAGCGCGAGAATATACAGCATATACAGTGCGAGACTAGCTGGAGGCGAGTGTGCTTCCTTGTCTCCAGAGGCGTGCAAGATACTGGAGCAATACTTGAAATCACATTGCTGTGCTGCTTACCCAACAATACCACCGTCATATCACGCACTTACTTTACACTTCCAAACTCCCCTACTAAGTTCATTTCCAACCCTGACTAAGTGTAACTCACGCTCAACAGACAGCTACAGTCTGGTACAACTCAAGAATGAAGCAGGTTTTCCCCTTCAAAGGACCTCCTACCAACCAACGGCATCAGCCGATTCTCATGAACCTGCTAGCGCGACGACGCAAGGAGCGGCATGAGAACTTAACTTCTACACCCGGCCCTCACATGTCATTTCTTTCGAAAGCAACATATGGATATGTCCTTGTTTACGTCCCACTATATGATGCAGGGATGGGATTATACTCGACCATGGAAAAAGGAGACAGCCCCTTTCATCTGCCACTCCCTGCACTGTCATGCTAGCAGGCTCATGAGAATCAGCTGACCACATTGGCTTGACGGGGGTCCTTTGAGGGGAAAAAGCCACTTCGTTCTTGAGTGTATTTGACTGTAGTCGTCTTATTGTTATTTTTTGTTCTCTGGTGAGGGAGGAGACCGCTGTAGTGTGTATTCTGATACTTAGCCTATGGTGGTGGAGATTTTCTCTGTATCCTATCACTGGAACTATTGCGGTATCCTCAGAGCAGGAGGGTGTCCAAGGGAGTATTGCGCGGGCTGCGGCACAAGCACCTTGGTTCCCTCCGATTGTGGGGTGTCCTGGAGTCGGTCCATATGATGGTTGAGAGTGTATCTATCTGGCGCTATATGGAGCATGTGGAGCACTTGCTTGCCTAGGCGTCCTCTCCTGTAGTTTCTACATGTTTCTCGGGTGATTGTATACTTGTTTGCACAAGGGCTTCGCGTGGAGATAGCAAGTGCCACTGCTGGTTCTTGTGCTTGCATGGTATCTGTGCATTTGACGGAAGCTGCGCTTAGGAGTTTACTATCTCGGTCAGTGCAAGCCTGAGTTAGGGTGCCTTCGATGGGTTCGGCTGCATCTACATATACTGTTTCTTCTTAGGAGCCCCATATTTTTCGGACAGCTTTTGCTTCAGCCAATATTCTGCTGCTGTGAAAACCAGGGTGCATGTTCCAAGGGATTGGCCACACTGAGATGGCTTGTAAGATGTTTGGGTGGATGTCACTTCTCGGCAAGTGTGCAGGCTGACACTGCATGCGGAGGTGTTCAAGTACCAGGCTGCTGGTTTTACTTTTGGGTAATGTGGAAATCTGCGACGAGATCTGGCCCTCACTGATTTCATCTAGGGTGCTATGAACTCTAATTTTCTTAGTATAGCAATGCTGGAGTTGGCTGGGTGGCTTGATGTTTAACTGTTTATTTTTTCTTAGTCACTCTTCTCCCAGTTTAGGTAAGGTACTGAGTACATGCCGCTACTGGCAATGAAGGCATGAACTAGTCCTATAACTTCTTCCTCCTTGACCCCCGAATTTACAGCCCAATGCCTGGCTCATCATACATGCCACTTGATCCGCAGTAGTGTTTATGCAATCTCGGTGCATGCACAACTTTGGTTCTACATAAATGTTCTAGTCAGTGGTGACAGCCTTGAGTGCAGGTGAGAAAAGCCTTTGCGTCAACGAAACATGAGCAGTCGTGCAGGTTTTGAGTAATCAATGCAATGAGGAACTATACAATAATATGCTAGAAAATATTTGGCAAGGATTGTGCGTAACCGTTACTGAATGCTGCTTCCGGAACACCCGATTAGCTGACAACATAGTGCTGCTAAGTAACTCCACAGACAGATTGCAGAAGTGTACTGTATAAATGCAACGGCAGGCTTAAGAATAAGTATGATGAAAATTAATGTTCAACAGTTTTTGATCATTTGACACCATCGTAAATGTTTCAGGGGAATCTCACAAGGATGAGTAGAATTTGTAATAAGGCAGCAATTACCCATTGGCATCCACCCAAGCGCAGCCATATTGCTACAAAGGAAAGCTAAACAACTCCCACAGAAACATTGTAGTTAAAAAAAAATTCATCCTTGTCCAGGATTTGAACCCAGGAGCACCACTACACCGAAGCAGTCGCTTTACCATCTGAGCCGAGACTGCCAGCACTAGAAGGTTATTAACAGTACCTTACTGATATCCCTTAAAGTGTGTAACCAATGCATCATGCCAGTATTCACATAAGGGGTTGAAAGACGCAAACAAATAGAACTGTAGCTGTCCAAATGTGTGATGCTAAGGAAGGGGAAGAGATAGACATAACATTAAGTGGTAGAAACAAAGCAGTCTAGCTCAGAGAACTAACACAATAATATTCTAGATGGATTTAATGAGAGTGAATGGACTTGAACAGAGCACATCCAAGGAACAGATAATAAATGGTTACAGAGTGAGAGAGGTGAGAGAATAATATAGAGTGGCAAACTCAGGCAACTTTGCTTGCATAAAGTAACAGCAGTTGAAACAGGACAGCAATAAGTGGAGACCATGGAAGAGGCTTCTGTCGAGTAGACTAACTCAGTTGATCATGATAAGTACAATGGAGTCATTGTACTATTGTACAGTGTCATTCAAGGCACCTGCTATAGTACCAGTTAAAACAGCTCTTTTTTTTTAGGTTTTCTGCATCCAATTTTCATTGCAGAGAAGCTATACCTCTGCTTCATACCGCAAGTATAAGGTATGCCAGTTCTCGGGAAAAAAACTTATTACAGTGCTGTCTTGTCACTCAGTCACCTGGTATTGTTGCCAGCGGAAGATGGATGCACATCCTCTGATGTGTTGAGATATTTTATGCAATTGGCTGATGAGACTGCTCCAAAATAAATTTTTTGCTGCACGTCATCTTGAACCCCTCTACTGCCGACAGTACAGAGTCGATCACACTTGTCTAGAGCGCTCTGGCGGTGTGCTGCGGAACAAATGAAGTGAAATCTTTTCGCGACCGCTTTGCTAGTGTTAATGCACTGATGCCTGCGTGGTTCACGTGTCTATTCGGCTGCTATCCAGCGCAAGCATTATCAGAGAACGTCAACACCTCCTTTAGAATGTCGCCCTTCTTTCCCCAGGTGGCACCTCTCGAGCGCTCTAGACAACTAGACAGTGTGATCGACTCTGTACATGGAGCTTTAATGTCCCAAAGCTGCATATGAGCTATGAGAAACACTGAAGTCGAGGGATGCTAATTAATTTCAACCACTAATACGCACCGACATCACGCAGCACACAGGTGCGCTGGCATTTCACCTTCAATGAAATGTGGCCACTGTGGCCAAGCCTCAGTCCAATGTTCTTGGGCTTGGCTGCTAAATGGCAAAGCCACAGAGCCATCGCGGCAGCTCCATTACATAAGGTAAAAAATGTTGTCACCACTGGATTATGATTTTGTTCTATGCTCCCTGGCCTCATGAGCTTTCTTTAGATATTCCCCTATTCTACACAGCTCTATAACACCTCAAACTACATACAATTAACTTTTACAGCAGAAGGTGTACCGGCGACCAAGGGAACCAGCGTAACTTGGTGCAACGAGAGCCAAGAAGGTGGTGCACAGGTGCTGGTTAACGACTGACTATCTTTATCGCAGTCGCTAGAAAGTGCTCTCATCCAAGGTGCACCGTTTCCTTCCTTCTTCAATGATGTAGTGACTAGCCCAACAGTGTATCCTTTGCAAATGCATAGCGATTCTCTGAAGTCCCTACACTATGCTGCAACTGAAAACTCCCGCGTTAAGCAAGTGATTCATAAGAATGTTATACAAGTGGGCCGGCCAGTGGTCATGCGTCTTGCTTGGTCACGAGATCAATGTACACTTTGGGATCGGTGCTCACACAAAGCGTTCATAGGGAAGGATGTCATTCAGACACTGCTGTCCTTTTTCACCCCTGACTAGGGGTAAAGTGGTGCACGAAGGTGCATCTTTCTGACAGGGATTTAAGAAATAATGCTCAGCTGCTTGTGCCTCCTACTTGTCAGTAACAAGAAGCACCAATTTTTCCATGGTCCAATTACAAGCAAGTACTTTTCAATCCCAATGAAAAAAAGCTGAGTATACCTCCCCATATGCATTACTACATGCTGAAGCGTGAAATGCTTTATTTTGGAACTGGCCAATTTCTTGGCGACTGCTTTACTTCACTAACAATATGTGACCATGCAACGGACTCAGCACATTACTGGAACTTCAGTTGCACATTATACATTTTAATTTACAAATGAACCCAATTCATGATATGTGTATGGGTTAGAGTATTATAGATACCAGCATCAGCATCGTCAGCCTGACAACTCCCACTGCAGAGCAAAGGCCCCTCCCATGTCTTTTGCCAGCTGCAGCCGCCATATCCCTGCAAACAACTTAAGCGTCCTTAAGTGGCGCCAAACCTGAGCTAGTATGTGTTCTCTGCATTAGAGCAGCTGAGTCAAGCACGATCACACACAGGACACGTATAGCAGCAGACTCAGACCTCAAAGCGCATGAAAGCACCTACATTTTCGTGAGGGAAGTGAAGGTGTCAACAATGGGTGCTGTGAAATAAGTGGGAGCAATATTACAAGATAGTTACACACAGCGCTTTCTCAGCAAATCTTATTCTCATGCCAAAAAAGTTTTCATACTGTCGCTTTTAGTAACGGATGTTTTACATCTACAGATATCCGAAACTTCAACTCTACATACGCGAACTTCTAATCCAGGTCGCATAACGTGCAAACGCTCCCCGTCGCCCTGTACTCACTGGGCTTCTCCAAAGAGCGTGCTCGACGACAAATATATTTTGTACATTTATGCTCTTTCAGCAGTCATACCAATCAAAGTGCCTGAGCAAAATGAAAAGCTTTGGAGAAAATCGCCAAACTAACGAACACCCGAAATACAGCGGCGCTCAGCAGGGTTGCTCTAAATATGTCAGTGACCCCGCATCTCGTAGACCTGACCGCCGGTGAACTTGACACTGAAAACCGTACGACCAACCTAACAGAGAAAGGACCGGACGACATACCTTCGGAAAACAACGAGGCTTTGGCTCTTCGATGCGCTTGAATACGAAACGTCTGCCGAAGTGATGCTCCGTACCGAGAAGAGCGTCAAGAGCAAATGCCAAAGAACGAGGAAGCGCGAATATGATTGTGTTTGCGGTTTCGGTTTTTTTGTGTCTTGTCTAGGGCGAGATGAATAAAAAAAAGGCAAAGGTTGTCGGGTGCCGCAAACCGGTTTCCTCGTGGCTTTCGGAGCTCCCGTCGGAGCACATGCTTTCGGCCGCTGTGCCGGCAACATTAATCGTAGGAAACGTACACGATGCATATGCACCGCGTCTTGTTTGTCATTGACAAATGATCCCCAGACATACGCCACGAACGAATGCGAAACAGCACACGGAAGAACCGGAGAAGTCTGCAAATGCATGCTAGAGCAGTGGTGCCATGGAAAACGTCACAGATAAGAGAGTTGGATAGACAGAGAAAAAGCCAGATCTGCTGCATGCAATAACCTCAAAAGGGAGCAGCAGGCGCCTCACCTTTCTGTTACACCTCGCCGTCACGAATAGCGCCATCATGCATACAGAACAATACAAAGAAATACGCGTCACAAATTATATAAAAACCGTCGGCTGCCAGACGATAGGACGATGTAGCCTTTCCTTCCTAGGCCTAGCACACCGCTAAAAGAAAAGATTGTTGAGGGCGCCAGTAGCTTGCCTTTACGTGCAAAGCTAAATGAGGATGATTTTGGAAACAATATTTGAATCAAAATGCATAAATTAAATAAAATATAGTGACATGTTTTAGTACGGTCTACAACAATAAATAAAAATTCCCGCTTCTGGTTTTGGTGTTAAAGGGGTTGGGCTGTTTGACGACCCAAAGCGACTCGGGCTATGCGTATAGTGGAGGATTCCGAAAATTTCCAGCACCTGGGGTTCTTTAACGTCCACGAACATCGCAGAGTACACGGGCCTCTAGAATTCCGCCTTCACCGAGAGAGAGAGAGAGAGAGAGTAAACTTTATTGTTCCAATTGAGAGGTTTGGTTGCGTGCCCGGAGACTGCCGATGTCTTCCAGGCTGAGCGTGGTTGGCGCCCCTAGTCCAAGGCACCACTGTCCATGGCCATCCGGCATGCGTGGCTCACTAGGTCCCTTTGGACCTTAAGCTGGCTGCTGGTTAGCCGGTCCTCCCACTGCTCCGCATTTGGGTCTTTATTATTTCGGAACGCTACATTGTGTGTACATTCCCATGTGATATGATATAACGTGGGGGTTGCCCCGCACCACGGACATGTATCCCTATACTGCTCTGGATACATCTTATGTAGGACATGAAGGTTGTAGAAGGTCCCTGTTTGGAGTCTTCTCCAGCATGTCGCCTCGTATTGTGTTAGCTGAGGGTGTGGCTGGGGGTATTTGCGCCTTCTGCCTTTAATGAGGTTGAGGATAGCTGCGTACGTGAGCTCCACCGTCATCCCCGGGCCGTCCGAGGCATTTGACGCACCAGCTCGGGTAATGAGCTCGCGAGCTAGCTTGTCTGCCTTCAGATTGCCTTTGATTCCGGCGTGTCCTGGTACCCAGTAGATCCTATGTTGGATATTTTCATTGGTTCGCTTCGTTTTCAAGAGTATCTTTAGTGCTTTCTTATTGATTCTTCCTGCCATGTAGCGTCTGCACGTTCCCTGGGAGTCAGTTAAGATTGTGAGAGATTTGTTGGCGCGATAGCCCTCGGCTGCCGCTAGGGCTACGGCTATCTCCTCTGCCTCAGCTATCGTTCCATCTCTCGTAGATGCACCGCTGATGAGGTCACCTTCCTTCGTTGTTACAACCGAAACTGTTTTCTTGATGCTTTGGCTGCGATTCCATGGATACAGTGTGGCGTCAGTGTACACTACTCGATCTTGTGTGGCTATCTTCGTTTCTACATATTTAGCCCTTGCCTGTCTTCTTGCTGCGTGGAGGTTTGGATCCATATTCCTGGGTATGGGACTAACATGGAAGGTTCGAAGTATTTCATCTGGGATGTTTTCCGACCTGTCCTCGATGTCCAAGGCTTCTTTATAGTTCAGCCTTCTTAAGAGGGCCCTTCCTGTTGTCCAGTTCCTTAGCCTTTGTATTTGCGACATGAATTGTGCCTTACTAAGCTCATCAAAAGCGTTGTGCAGCCCCAGTTCTGCCAGCTTGTCGTTTGACGTGTTTCTTGGTAAGTTCAGAGCTGTTTTGTAGGCTGCTTTGATTAGAACCTCCGTCTGATTTTCCTCGCTTTTGAGCATGTTGTGGTATGGTAGTGAGTAGATTATTCTGCTGATGACTAGGCGGTTCACTAGTTTCAGCGTGTCGCACTCCTTCATGCCGTATCTTCTGGATGATACTCTGGTTATCATGCGGCAAACTTGTTCCGTTGATTTTTTAAGGAGGTTTATCGTGTGGTTTCATTTGCCGTTGCTCTGTAGCCACATGCCTAAAATTCGAATAGTCTCCTTTTCCGGGATGGTGTTGTCCTCGAGCTTTATTTCTAGTCTAGGCTCTGGTTCAGGCCGCGGTCGTTCAGGCAACTCTAAAAAAACAAAACAAAAACATGGCAAATCCAGAAATGTATCGCACCAACAAGTACCTTGGCGCCGTTAGCGGCCTTGAGCGATAGAGACACTGGATAAGTTTCCAGTGACTCTATTGAACGAAGGTACTCGCTATGATGGTTGTAGCAGACGGCGCGTACTGGCGCCACTTTCACGTTTTGATAATTTGGCTTTGATTACATCTTCGCGATGCATTGCTTCCAGCTGCTGCCTCACCGGATGCGCTAACATTTATTGCAAATATCCACGAGGAACGAAGCGTTTGTTTGTTTTTACAGCGAAAGCTGTTGTACACTTAAAAAGCCGCAACAGAGAAGAACCAGACACAAGGAAGAAACGCACAGACGTGGACGAGGCTGTACTGAGTGCTGAAGATCTATTAGGAATGTCGCATAATATATACCGGAAGAATCAACAAATCAAATTAGTTCTTATCATTATTTGTTTGCACCGCTGCGCAGGAAATTCATTTCTTTCTTCGATAGGCACACTGAAGACGCGCTGACGCATTGTTTTCCGGAATCACGGATTGCTAAGGCTTCCAAGATTTCTCGGGTTAGCTTGTCTCGGTTCTTTTTTAGTATCTGCACATGATGTAGATCAGCGAGGCTTGTTAGTTTTTTAGTCATGTCAACATCAGATGAGCCAGAGCTTCCAGCGTCAGATTGTTATGCTTCGGGAAGCGGGGTACCCCTTGACAATGCTATGCATAATCGCAGAAAGCCTCTTGCTGCTGAACAAATGTAGCAAAGAAAATGAAAATGCAACTGATGAAACCACGCAAAAGATGAAGTTTTCCATGATTCCCCATGTCCACGGGCTCACCCCCAATCTTAACAAAATCGGGAAGAGGCATGACATCGAGATCTTTTCCACGGTATCAAACAAGGCAATAAGCATGTGTGTCCGCGTGTGAATAGGCAGGTGAACAAATCTAGTTGTCAGGCCAAACACCGAACGAGGTACTCCGAATGCGTCCAAGGCGTCGTGTATCGCACCCCGTATCCCGTGGAAAGCATTACATAGGACAGACGGGGAGATGTGTCAATGGCAGAACAAGAGAGCACACTAACGTCATAGCAGAGAAATCTAGTACTAACCTAGCGGTGCACTGCAGGGTTTGTGAGGAATGTAAAAACTAACAAGCCCTGCTGATCTACATTGTGCAGATACTTAAAAACAACCGAGACAAGCTAACCCGAGAAATCTTGGAAGCCTTGGAAATCCGCGAATCCGGAGAGCAATGCGTCAGCTCGCCTTCAGTGTGCCTATCGAAGAAAGAAGTGAATTTCCTGAGCAGCGTTGCAAACAGATAATGATAAAAACTCATCTGATGCTTTGATTCTTCCGGTGTATACTATGCGACATTCCTAATAGATCTTCAGTTTTCAGTGCAGCCTCGTTCACGTGTGCGTGTTTCTTCTTTGTGTCTGGTTTTTCTCTGCTGCTGGTCATGTACCAACTAGCTTAACAATCCACCTTATTAAAGCTGTCAATTGTAGCTTCGATTTAGTCATGTAGCCCTGCAATCTACCTCGCAATCTATAGCGGCAGCCGTAAGACCTTTATTAGGCAATGAATTATTTCATATAATTAAATTAAATTAAAATAAATTTCCATCAACCAAATGTGGCATGTGAAGGGTGGAGACCGGAAAATCCTTTTTCCACGTTTCGGGAAAAAGAAAAATGCGAGATAGAAGATAGAGAGGGTGGAAGTATAGTGGAGTGTCACACGTGGCCAGACCAGATTTCACTGATTCACATGAGCACGGTTTCGGTTTCTCTTACGGCTGAAGGTGTAGATTCCACGGCCAAATGCAGGGCTAAATGGCTAAACCAAAGCTATTACAGCTTTAGCTGATTAATACAACAAGCCAGTAAGCTTAGGTTTACAAGTTTTTATTTTTAATTTTTTTGCATGTGCAAGGTAGGAAAAGCTCTATTGAGGGAAGAAAAACAAGAAATCATAATTTTGGGGGGATTGCTCCTGTCTGCTGCCCATGACTTTACCTTCGGAATAATGTTGAAATGAAACGCTTGCGTTTGGCGCGTTAGCCTAGGCACACAGAATACGGCACTAAACCTCCTCAGGTGTGCATACGCAGGAGCCGATATGCATACCGTCGTACGCCACACTTGCGTTTGCTGCACCAAATCTTTTTAATGCCTCATGGTACTACTGCAGAGTGGAGCATGGACACATGTAGAAGCACACCCGTGAAAGTGGAAGCACCATGCATATCTCGTCCAAGCTGTACTCAGGTTCACTTGCACATTCTTCTCAGAAACCGCAGCTGACGCTGCAGCTCGATCAGCTCACGGCATTGCCAACATTGTCCAGATACCGTTTACAAGAGCCGACGCAGCAAGACATCTCAGAATGCTTGGCCGAAACGAGCTTTAGCGTCATGGTCTTCTCCTGGAATCTCCGCATGCCGTCTGCACCGCCCAGACCCTTTACTTTCAACTCGGTCCTCCGTGCGGCCTCTCCCGCTGCGATGCTACGCTGTTGTGTCGCCTGTGGCTGGGAGTGGCGTTCACAAATGCCTACTCCCACTTAATCGCAATCGCAGACGCTCCTGCGTGTGAGATCTGCGGGTGCGACGAAACTATAGAACACCTTCTTTGTAACTGCCCTCGGTTTCAGCGTGAGCGTGCACTCCTGGCTGCAACACTCCGCCGTTTAGATCCTCGGACCCTTACTGAAGCCAAGATTCTGGGTCCTTGGAGTAAGCCTTCATCGCAGAGGAGAGCTTTGAAGGCACTTTTCAAGTTCTTGAAGGACTCAGGACTGAGTGCAAGGGTTGTGAACTATCAGTGTGTGCCCTGTGTACCCTTAGAGTAACGGCCAACAGACATGTGGAAAAGTGATCATATCCCTTTGCTCTCTCCCCTTTCTATCTCTCCCTCCGTTCCCCTTCCCACGTGTAGGGTGGCATACCGGAAGTCGCCTATAGTTAACCTATCCGCCTTTCCGTTCGTCTTTCTCTCTCTCTCTCTCCCTCTTCTCAGAAACAGCGCAGACAAGAGCCGCCGTAAGCAGAACGAATAAGGTGAACTATTCGCTGTTTCGCGACTTGCAGGCTTGTTTTGAAATCAATGTATACACAGTTAAATAGGCGTACAGATATCATAATCACCATCCTGCGCCCGCAACGTTGTTTCATATCCTAGCTCGCGAGAATGGACAAGATATATGCTAAAGATGTATAATGCATCCTGCGGCTGTGATCAAGAATCTGATGCCTGGAATTTTTTCAAGATACGAAAGCGATGACTGATGAGGCAAATACACCAGCTTATCTTCGATTTTATCATTTCGCTGAGGATATGGAGTCCATAAGTGTTTGTCTTTTTCTTCGTAACATTTCGACAAATAAACGAATCATGCATCGAAACAAGAATTCGCCTCTAGCGCACTTTCTTTGTGGTGCAGGATACGCTGTCCAAGCACTGGGGTAGATTTTCATGCCTAAAATTACGGAATACGTAAGGTTTGCAATGGAAACAAATTTCCTTTTCAAAACGCGCAAAGTTCTAGTAGTTATCAAGATTATCAATAAGGTTTCAGTCTTCTCCATTTGCTAACCTCAATACCACCTGTGTTGAGCTTAAAAGCATCCTTCCATTGCTAACTGCATCAGGTTAATATGCTTTGTAGTGGGAATATACCCCCGTTGCCAAGGGAAAGCATTTCGAATATTTAGTTATCAAAATATACCACGGAATTTGGGCAGCATATACCATATACCCCTAAAAGGGGGCTAGTTAGAGAACAGCTTATGTCATTTTCACTCCCTTAATAGGCTTATGGTGTTCAGAGTGCGGGCCATTTTTTAGTATTTCTTACAGTGAAGGCCTGAGGTCTTAAAAAGGCCCTCAGATACAGCTGTTAGAGGTACATCTAACACCCATTGGAAAACCGATGGGTAACCGGCAGCACTGAAAGTTGGAATCGAGCCCTTACCATACGCAAGTGATACAAAATTTTGAATGGACATCGTATAAACCGTGTATGGACTGTGAAAAGAAATTTTCATGACGGAGTGCTTTCACCAGAGGCACGTACAGTTGTCGCAAGCCACCTCCCTTTGACAACACACCAGTTTGGCTTGTGCGGTTGGCTCGCATAGCTCATCCAAGACCTCGGCCTGTGCGGCTTACGCGAACCACTTCAGTTTCCGTGCTGTCAGCGGCTGAGTTTTTCCTCCTATTTGAGCAGCAACTGCTCGTTTGGCCGTGGCGCTCCGAGATTTACGACCTCACGACGGCGCCGGCTAAATGAGGAAGGCAAATGAGGAAAGCGGGGTCATCGGCGCCGGATGTCGAGACAAGCACGTGTAAGCATAACAGTCACCGGTTTTTGGCATTTACGTGCAGCGCGGCCGACCAGGAAAAACAACCATGAAGTGACACTAGCAAGTGTTACGCTTAAAAAACTGGAGGAGACACATAAGCGCTGCTTTAAGGGCAGGACGCGATAGCGTAATCGATTAATTCCCATATATGCAGAAGGTCATTCTCTACTTGACATTCATAGATCCCTGGAAGTCCTCATACTCTTCCTGGCGCAGTCGTGCAGTGGTGCAGTGGTGCAGCGGTCAAGCGATGTGCCACTGCCCGGAGATAGAAGGTTCTCCCGCTGTGGGCCTTGTGCGGCCCAGACTGCTCTTTCCGAGCGACCAATCATTAATTTAACGGCCACCTGCCAAGGTGGGCAGTGTGCTCACTATCCGGTGGGCAGTCTGCTATGACGCCGAGAGGTCACGTGACCTAGGTGGCCACCTGCCTGCTAGGTTTCTCTCTGGGCACCACCTGCCAGAGTCATGCGAGTGATTTTTCGTTCACAAAGCCGACAAAGCCGACCACGGATTTTCTGGGTCACGGGGCCTTTAACGATATCGCGTTGAAATGCTAAGCAACCTATGCAAAATGTTATCAAGACTACATTAAGTAGAGCAGCAAACTGATTGCGATTGCAGACTACATTTTCCTAGGATACGATATTGATAATGAGATATAATGCGGTGGATGTGCACATGTGATTGGGCATATAATTAAGTTAACTGGCGCAGTGAAACCTGGTGGAGCAATGCGTTTATCCTGTTGGAGAACTAGGGAGTAAATTCAATATAATGAACTCGTTTTTTTCAGCGTTTTTTCTAGCTTCGCGCTCCTTCCAGGTGCGTCATGTATTCGGTTTAAAACTGTGACTGCATAATAATGGCCCTAAATTCTAATTACAAATCACAGTAACACATAAAATGCGCTTTAGAAAAATTTTGGTTCGAATGCTGATGTGTATCTGTTAGGTAATTCGAGTTTTAATTTGTTTCTTTTCGTCTCCGGCAGGCTGCACCGAAATGTTTTGCTGCTTCAATAATAATGAGAACGGGTAATAAAAATATTGTAATTAAATCAAATGACACCCGTAACCTTCTAAGCTGGTTCCAAGCATTCGAATTCGAAGCACCCTTCAAAAACACACACGCACAAAAAAAGAAAGTTGCTTCGGTATTCTTAATGTAGGCTCTAAACGAGCACAACTGTGAACGCTGATGGACGCTATACAGGTTCAGATACCTTGTTTCTGACAAGTGGAAAGAAAGAGGGGCGAAAAGTCACCTTCACATATAAACTTCGTTAAACTATATAGCACCACATATTTGCTGATGAAAGAACACACCACGCCCCACACACCCATTCAGACAAGGAAGAAAGTTGTATAAGGAAACGCCACGAAGGCAA
Source organism: Amblyomma americanum (assembly GCF_052857255.1). Classification (NCBI taxonomy): domain Eukaryota; kingdom Metazoa; phylum Arthropoda; class Arachnida; order Ixodida; family Ixodidae; genus Amblyomma; species Amblyomma americanum. Next base: position 63,075,513 of record NC_135503.1, on the reverse strand, counting down.
AAGGATGAAACCCGCCAGGAGCTTGTTTGCGAGAAGTACACACTGTCTTGGATAGGTCGGGAGGACGCGAAGACCTATTTCACTTTGTGAAAATCCAGTCGCACCAACCGCAACGGCTCTGTTGAAGGGCAGCTACACAAGAGGCAGACAGTATGACGACTAAAAAAATGAACAAAAGGAAACCCCTCCCATCTAGGCGCGAGCCGAAGCAAGCCAGAACGAATCTTCCAAGACTTCTATAATGTGGCACTGAATTTAGATAGTTAACACCATTCAGGCTTTTTGCGAACACCAAGCCCTACAAAGTGCATACTTTTATCAATTACTTACGGGTCAGCGTTACAGACGCGCAGTTGTAATCCCGAACCGCCGTGGCGGCAGCTTCTAATGCATTTGGCTGCTGGGCATGCGGGCACGAGATGAAATCCCGGCAATGGCGGTCACGTATCAGAGGTGGCAAAATGCAAAAGGCGCCCATGTGCTCTGCAATGTTGGCTTCTTTAAAGTACTCCGGGTGGCAGGAATTAATTCAGAGCCCTTTATTTCGGATGCTCTTTCTCTCTTCCTTCTTTCACTCCCTCCTTCATGGCTGATCTTTAACGCGCACTGACATTGCGCAGTACATGGGCGCCTTTCGCGTTTCGATGGAATCAAGATGCTTCCCTTTTGGTCTCTCGTTAACAATAGGAGGTTTTCAGATGTGGAAAGGCGCATGCATTCCTTGCACAGAAATGTGGACACGCCTTAATTAAAAAAATATAGTAACCCAAAGCCCAATAAATAATAAACCCAACGCCCCAACGCAAAAGGACAGTAACCCAATGTTGGCTGTCGTAGAAGTTTCATGTCAGTTTTGCATTGTAAGAGGGCACTTGCGACTGCCCTGGAAGGCAATGAGGAGGCTGCAAATCTTGGGTTCAGCGACAAGCAGGATATACACATGCCGCTTTAGTGAAATCATGCTTGAAGATTACGTTTATCTATGATACAATTCTATTCTTGCTTTCCAAGGAATTCGCCGAGGCGGAGTAAATTTCACTCAGAACAGTAAGTGCTTTACAGCCCACACAGAGGTGGGCTCTAATGAGTACGTACTCTAATTCGTAATTCCCTGACGCCGTATTTTGCGCGAACAGATTTATTCAAGTCTTTATTTTTTCCTCGCACTGTGACCAGCTGGAATTATTCTTTATTGCCCTTCGCCACACTTTGATGTTTATTGGCTTAGTTCTTGTTTTCTGGCCATTCAACCCACCCTGCTTGGGCCTGTACAAGGTTTGCAGTATTGAATAACGAAGAAGAAGAAATGAAATCTAGCCAGCCTTGAGAAACTCCCTTGAAGTACTTAGGACTAATGTTGTTCGCACTTCGAATCAGTTATCATCACGGTGATTCTCGGGAGCGTACCCTCAATTAGCTATCCCCCTGCCGTCTAATACCAATGCTAGTTGGCTTAATTGGGGGTGTGATTGCCCCGGGAACTTGGTGGTCCCGGGTTCGAGCCCCAGTGCAAGATAAATTTTCCCGCACCTGTTTTAAATCCCAACAAATATGTGGAGCTTAGCTGTGTGACAAGGGTTAAATTAATTGTTATGAATCTCTATTCTTTTAATTAGTAACGCAGTCATTCTGAGCAACCTCAGGTGCCTAGTGGGTCTAGTGTGCGTTTATAGAAAACACAGAAGGGAGGGAAAAAAAACCTCACTCATGAAATACTAAGCCTATGGTAATACCGTCATGGAATCTCCACCGTGCCTAACAAGAGCTTCTAGTTATGTGTGGAGAAGCCCGGGCTGTGGAGAGAGCTAATTCGGTGACGATATAGGACGGTTTCTAGCTTTAGTTTCTGACACGGAGTGGGCGAGGTCGGTTTGATTTTGTAGTGCTTCCCAGAACGCAAGGGGTGTTATCAGGTTGTGACCCGCAGTAACACGCAGTGGGAGTACCGAGGGTTATGCTGTATTTAGTGGGTAGCGGTCAGTGTCGAGAGGGCAAGTTTGAGCGCCTAGCCAGTCCATGCTATATTGACACGAGAGGGAATTAATGGTAAGGGCCGGGTAAAGGGCTTTGTTGGAATTTCCACTATTCAAAATGGTATTCGGTAGTCACGTAAGGAGTTTTTGGTTTGTTTGGTGATCACGTTCGTTGCGTCATGGGACGGATGGACCTCGTGTAGTCATGCATGTCAAGGTACGTGCAAATCATTCCCTGAAACCGTGGAAAGACCCGGGATCTAACGTATGGGTGCTTTGAGCTAGATCTCTTCAATTTAAATTCAGTTCAATTCATTTCTCCTGAAAAAAAAATCCTGATGTTTTCATGGGTAAAAATTGCTTAAGAAGCCTGACTGTGGCCTGTGATACCATTGCAGTTTCGACGTGGCATTAAGTGCTCTATATAGACGGGAAAGGATTCATGGCGCGGCCTACTGATTTGCAGGTATCCCTACTTGCCGTTCGGATGAGCATTCCCGGAGTCGGGTGTGAGGAAAGCGGTATGGTTTGCATGATGGCCAGTAGCTCTACTTCCCGAAGTGAGGGTACATTGTCGCGTTAATTACGGAGTACCCAGATGCTTTCTTTTACAAGTGCAGTGGTCGCTGTGTGATTAGAGAGGGCTGACTCTGTCCGCTGGAGGGGCGGTTCAGATAAGGCGGCTGGCTCTGGGTTTCCTGCTCGCTACATGTTTATCGGATCCATAGTACTGCGCGAGGCGGGAAGAACAGATAGCTGGAAGTTTGTGCAGGATGTATAGTAGGTGAACTGTTGATGTTTCATGTCTTTTATAATCTCCCTACGTTACCAGGTCGTATGAAGACGATGAATTTAGGACTGCTTGTGCACGTTGTACCTTTCCTACCTTTCACTCCAATTTCAGCACAGTGGCTTACCGCGAGCGCTGTCCTAAGGCAGGCTCAGAGGACTATTATTGTTTTTATATCTGGGTCTTCGTGGAACGGGCATACATGCCAAGATCGGGTAAGACACGATAGTTGCGGCAGAAATACGCGCAGAATTGTGGTCGCGGCACAGAACTACAGGAGGGTACGCTTCGAGAATATACAGCAAGTTAGCCAGAAATACATTGCGAAAATTGTACAGCCTAAATATTTTCAACCTGTTAATACACGTAAATATAGGTACATGCCGGTACTTGTACATGTTCATGTACAGTCGTGGAGAAAAGTCTGTGGACCACGTGTCCCTCAAACGAATCCGATAGCTCTGCTATTAGCCGGCGGCTGGGGACCACACTTTCGGGGGTGAAAGTCAAAATTTTGTCCTTACATCTCCACAAATGTGGTCTCCAGCCGCCGGTTGCGTTTGAGGAACACATGGTCCACAGAATTTTTTCCGCGACTGTACATACACGTAACTGTGACTACAGGTGAGGATAGAAATAGATAGACGCAGATGTAGATACGTGTAAATGCATGCAGATGCATGCGGGAAGGGGAAATATCAAGTGCCACCGTCCAAACTTCATTCTTTTCATTGCGCTTAAAGATGTATGATGTTTTTGGGAAGGCGGCCTACAGCTTTTCGATGAGATTGGCTGAGGCCGCACCGCCACCGTTGCAGACTCCAGCCAACTGGCCGCACTGTCCAGGCTGCAGGTGCAGAGCCAGCCTGCCCGCGATCCGTGATCCGGACATCCTGCGAGAGAGTATTGCGTGAGCGCACCCGCTAAGGTGCTTAGCGTCGTAACCTCGAGAGAAAATCGAAAAGCGCCGTTGTAATCAGCTTGTCCCACCTAAACATGCTGGAGCCGATGTTTTAGCTTGGTAAGACAAAACCACCGTGAACCATACATCAGCGCGCCAGCAGCCACTACGGATATTAAGATATAACAGTATGTATGCAGCTCCGAAAGTACACTCCCCTTCAAAAGTTTTGAGGCCACAGTGTTTACTTGCGGCGAAATATTGGTCCATTGAACGCTCCGTGTAGCGGATAATTCTAAGCAAAAGTCAAGCTGCAAACTGCTCTACCTCGAGAAGAAAGCTTCCGCTAGCATTTCAAGGCCCTTTGATCATTAATGCTTCCGTGATCGCTCGATTATGCGGCTCAAGTGAAAAGCCTGTGGCCTTATGACTTTCGTCCAAGCCTTCATATACAGGGCGATGTTTTTTTTAATATTTAAAGAATTTCATTTTAGAAAACAGTGATATAAACGACGGTCGGGTCTGCTGAGCTAGCTTGTACAGCATAGCGCATATTATGTACCTCATACGAATCGATAATTTGATGATTAATTAGCTTAAATTGATGGGCTTCGACATCGAAGCTGAGTCCTGTTTTTCATTTTTTTAATTGTCAATGTAGTTTGAAATATCGAACGTCAAAAATACGCAGTTTAAAGCTGTTGACTTGGCTTTCCCTTATTACCTAATTATGAAGCGGTGCCGCTGTGCGTGGTTTCGTCGCCAAAATCAAGTTAACTTCTGTATCATCAAATACGCTCCCTGTGACTCTATTTGATGCATGAAAAGTGCGAAAGACGCACTCCTTATGTATCAAATACAGGCACAGTTCTCAAAATAAAGAGCTGTAAAGGTTTAAAAAACCACCATGTAGATATGTCAGTTTATATATAAGTACGATAGATACACAAGTTTAGGGGGGCTTCGTGACACGCACAACGCAAACGATAGCTTACACAAATAGCATATGACATGAGTAATTCACTCAGAGGCATTTTGGCGGGCTAGTTGGTTGATGCTTTTACATGCTGCACTCCTACAGATGGCCTTCATAGTTCAGCTATACCTATTCAATTGAATTATTAATTCGTTTAGAGTTGAAAGAAATAACATGTTGTGACCTTGTACTACTGCTAAATGTGTTACCGGCAGGTTATTCGGGGCTAGTCGCACAGGAAAACGTTAATAAGTGATGCGCTTTGCGATATTGATCATTCGTCGTGGATCTCTGAGTTAACCTTTGCAAATCCACCGTTAGCATTATCTGAATTTCATGAGGCCCATGCAAAAAAACTTTGGTTTCCAGAAAAAATAACAAGGTTTTAGTGTAATCTGTGTTAAGCATACTTATTTGCATAAGCGCTCAATGCATTCAAATTGCTTCACAACGCGTGATAACTCACATCTTAAACATATTTAGCCCACAACATCCTGGTAGTTGCACTTGACCAATATTCGTAGCCTTGACAACATGGCTGAAAATGAGTAGGTTTAGAAAAGCATATCGCATTTGTAAAAAAATGTGTAAGCCACCTTGCTCTAGTGCCTTGCAGTGTGGCCCGTTTTACATCGTCAGCAATGCTTATATTTTGAGGGAGCGGGAACTGTTGCCTTCACCTTTCCTGGAAGACAATAGCTCAACGTAATGGCGCAGTCGTGTGGAACGTCGCTTTAGTAATTAATATTTGGTGTCAGCGCGTGTCTGTACGATGTTACACCAACTATCCAGTGATAAAACTTCGCTCTGCATGATCTCCACTTTGTGGACCTCTAGGAAGACCGTTAGGCTGCCACCTAAATATCTGAAAAAAGTCTCATAACTTATGCATTGTCCTCGGGCACCAGCATTACCATTGTGGGAACATCACTGAGAGCCACTTATTTATTATGGGTTCGTGTCTGATGGGTGGGGTTTTGTGCGGGAGCAATTCCTACCGCGCTGTATCAAGTAAGAAAAGAGGAATAATCTCTGTTTCAAACGACTTAGGTTGACCTTCGAGCTGTCCAGACCGAGATGCTTCGTGTTGCAAAGTACAGCAGCGCTAAAGGCTTCGTTGATTTCTATCATAGACATATCCTCCATCTTCAAGCCAGCTTGAAAAGGAGGAAAATGAGAAGAAAACACTCAGGAATGCTGCCGGAAAGGTGCTTACGTGGTTATTTTTGGAGGAGCGGTTTTCAAGTCCAGCTGATACAAGCGTGAGCATACTCTGACCCGCCGTGAAGTCCTTCGCCACAAAAGTCTGTCACTTGCACATCACCGTGGAGAAAATCGGCCGATAAACATAGCTGACCATAGCAGATCAGCCACACACGTCCAAAACGACTACAATTATAACTGCGTTGCACAGTTTGTCCTGCTACATCTGCCAATTTTTGTAACCCTGAAATGTCCACGTAAACCAGGTTGGGTTTCCTGCGAGACAAAGGCTACTCTAGGCGATCTCCAGTGAACCCTTTTGCCGTCCGTGAAAAACTTCCAACAAAGGGGCCCATTTATGGTCAACTCTAGGAGTGGGACATTCGTCTTATTTGCATCATGCACATCTTGAGCTTTCTTCCTAAAAAAATTGGGGACCTGTGTGGTTTTTGCATAAAACACTTCGCGCTTGAGGGGGGAATCGTGCTTTTCATCTCTATCCTTAAATTCACCTCTGTCTTTAATATCCCCAATCCTCCTCTGCTTCGATTTGATGGAAACCGTGAATGCCTTGTGAGTACAGCAAACAAAATGTTTTTCCCGTTTGATGTTTTATGAGAAGCGCACATTTTTCGAGATCGGCGTAGAAAACCTTTGCACTACCTCTGCCAAAAAGACAAAAAAAAAAACTACTCCTGACCTTGGGCATCACGTATGCAGGTGCTACGCAAAAGTGGAGCGGTTCCAACGCTGCATCGGCGAAGCCTGCATAGGAGAAAAAAAAACATAATTAAATGGCGAAAAATCTACCGTGTTTTGCCGGGCCTGATGCCAAGACCTTAAACCTGTCTTCTACTCAGGTAAAGGCAAGCACCGCGCCTTTACCTGAGCGTGGCACTCAGGCTACGCCAAAGGCTACACGTACAGCGCAACCCGAATATCAATAAGCAGTCTCTCTCTGTGTGCCCCCCCCCCCCCCCTCTCTTCTCTGTGTGTCTTTTAGCATGAAACACTTTCTGGGAAATGATCCACGTTTGAAGCCACGCTTAATTTTTGCGCAGTCTCGACCGAACATGATTCGCTGTTTATCAGCATGACAGAATTACAAAAGCCCCCATTAACATCGCAATCAAGTCAATTGCAGGACAAGTGATTCTCCTATTTATCTTCAGACAGCCTTGTTTTGTGTCAGGCGCGGTCCCTAAATCTAGGTCATTTTACCAGTACTATTCTCCTCACCTCCATCTCTGTCTCAAAACGCTACGTTTCTAATCACGAGACGTCCGCTCTGTTGCCGCACGCATTCGCAGTCCACTTTAAAGGCACTTTCCGGTTACGTTAGCTGACAAGTATTGATAGCCGCGCACAAAGGCGTACAAAGAGCTTTGTAACTCCATCCCCTTCTGCGAGATTCTCAAAACTTGTTAATCACGACAGTTGTCCGTCATTTGCTTGCCTCATATCCCTTGCTTATCATGACTGAGCCATCGTGTCATAGTCTATCCTGTCCGGCCGGCGCCTGTAAGGCGAACACTAGTGTACCTAGCACTTTCAGGTAAGAGTTTGAGTAACTACTTATACTGGATCCTGGCCTGTAGATTTTTCACTTACTCACGATGCGCGCAATCGGCTTCACCCCGAGCCTGTCGGCTGCTTGGCGAGTAATGAGCACGCAGGCAGCTGGTTCGTCACTCAGCGTACTCGCATTGGCCGCCGTGATTGTGCCTGCAGGGACGATGCACGTCACCCACCATCATCGTCACAATCACCATCATCGTCAGGCCCTCTCTCACTGATTTCCCATCAGCCACGTGCTGCGCCGGGTGCGGCGGCTTTATCCCCGTAGACTTCTTAACCTCATATTTATCTACCTGACTCTGCTGGCCCCTTCTACATTTTGCTCCCTTTAGAATAAGTCCATCGATTGTCATTTCTACGCATTTATTGTCCCGCTCAGGTGCATTTCCATTTCCTGACCTCAGTTACAGCAGGTCGTGCATATTTCCTGACTCACGGCGGCCGCTTCCTATTTCACGTTGCCTCTATTGCGTTCCGCAGCTCTCTGTACTGTGCTGAATTAAATGTAAAGCCTTTATTTCAGCCTCTAAATTTCAGCCCCGTGTTTAAATAATGGCAAGAAAAAATCGTCACACATTACACTCTGTAGGCATGTTGGTAAGCTCGCAGCCATCTCCTCAGTTTTTCTGCCACATGCGCTCCACCACATCTGTACTCTCGTATAGTCATATCTCCCTTATGTTCGGGATTTGAGTTCACTGCTTGGCCTAGATATTTAATTACACTCCACAATGGCGGCTTCTATTACCTATCCTAAACAGTTTTTCCATCCCGCCTTGCATGCTTTCCTACAAAATCGAAACTTCTGGTCCTTCGCCCTCCTCGGGGAAGACTGGACAAAACTCCCCCACCTGGCATCGATGTCACCATTGATGCCACCCGCATAACAGAGGTAGACAAAGTTCGCATCCTGGGGATGGTTCCCCAGAACAATGGCCAGAACACTGCCACAATCAATAAGCTCACTGCTACCGTTCAGCAAACCGTTCGCCTCATCAGACGAAGCGCTAAGAAACACCGAGGCATGCGGGAACACGACCTCCGCCGCCTGATCCAGGCTTTCGTCCTTAGCCGGGTAGTATACTCCCTGCCCTATCTCTTCCTCTCCCGAGTAGAGGAGAACAAAGTCAACTGCCTCATCCGTCAGGCGTACAAGACGGCCCTCAACCTCCCCCAGCACACGTCGAATGAACGCCTTCTTAAGATGGGCGTACACAACACCCTCGCCGAGTTCACCGAGGCCCATCGATCTGCCCAACTTGATCGGCTCTCCTCCACCCTAGCCGGCCGTCACATTCTTGACGCCATTGGCCTACACCCCCCTGGCAATTATACCCACACCTTCTCCCTCCCACACCGCACACGGGACCTCATCACCATTCACCCCCGCCCCCCCCCCCCCCCCACACACACACACACAAGAACATGCATCCCGAGCATCACGCGGCTCGTCGTGCTGCTCGGGCTGCAGCCCTACACAAACACTATGGCGCACAGCCGGAGAGCGTCTACGTCGACGCAGCCTCTTGCACCTCTTCTTCCGCCTTTGCCCTGGCGGTAGTGTCCAATTCGTACACCCCTATTACGGCAGGCACTGTCATTGCCTCCACTCATTGCCTCCACAGGAGGCAGCCGTAGCCTTAGCCATCGCTACTACATCGGCGACCCACATTTTCAGCGACTCATAGACCGCGGTCCGTAACTTTGCGAAAGGCCGCATCTCCGAACCCGCTTTCCGGCTTCTAAGCCGGTCTCCCGCCCCTACCCGACCTATTCAGCTTCTCTGGGTCCCGGCCCACGCCGGCCACCCAGGTAACGAGGCGGCTCATTCTTTAGCTCGAGGTTTCGTCAGCCGAGCAGGAGCCGCCGACGCCTGGGGAGACGCTCGAGATCGAATGGACGCGTATCACGAGATCACTCTTCACTACCGTGAGCAACGGCTAACGTATCCCCCTCCACACAAGTCTCTCACTAAATTGCAGCAGGTGACGTGGCGACAGCTACAATCTCGCACCTTCCTCTCCCCTGCCCACTTAGCCCTGGTTCACCCGGGACTGTTCACGCCAGTATGCACCCTCTGCGGCGCTCCGAAAGCGGATTTTGCACACATTCTTTATTCTTGCTCTGAGCTCCTTCCACCAGCCGATTGGCAACTCACAGACCTCGAGCGATGGGAGTCTGCGGTGTCCAGTTCTGACCCGGCTGCCCAACGGCAGCTAGTGGACTGGGCTTTGGAAGTCGCTGAGAAGCATCACCTTCCGGCCACGACACGCATCCAAGAGCAATCCCATCACTAGGATGTAACAATTAAGGCTTGCTCTACTTTATAAAATGTTTCACCACCACCACCCGCATTGCTGATAAATACCTTGTTGTTTCCCTTACTATCTTTACTATCGTTCTATTTGGCGCATTTAAAACTTCAATGATGCGCTGTAGTTTGTTAAAGCCTCTGAGAAATACGATCTCATCTGCAAATCATGGGTTAATAAACGGCTGATATATAACTCCTAAGACAGCTCTTCCCAATGAAACGCTATGAGTAGCTTCTGTGCACATGCAACGAATAGCAGCAGACAAATTGTGCCACTTTGTTTGACGACATTCATGGTTGATATTCTATCATTTATCGCATGGAATGCTACGGTTGCTATGCAGTCCCTAAGGCGCGTCACTAAGGCCTCTTAATTCCCAAACAGCACACGGCCTTCTCCGTTTCCCCCCGTAGATGCTGATTAACAGAGTGCTGCGCCGATATTCAACATCGTGTTCTATGATATACGCCTTAGTAGAAGACGCCCAGACTAATTTAGGCCACTTGGGATTCTTTAGCGCGCAACGATCTGAAACGTTACACTAACGTTTTTTTATTTGAAACCTGGCTCGATCCCAGACGCGAGGTTCGAAAAGGCCGAGTTGAATGATTGCGGACTGCCGAACGATTGAGGGCAACAACACAGCTGGAACGCATAAATAAGAAAAAAAAGCTTGTCTACTTAAGATAGCCGTTTCATGCAGCGAGAAATGATCCGTATTTTCAGAAGCTACTAAAGCTTCCTTAAAAATAACATCCCACCTCTATTAGCTCATGCAAGTCCTTTCAATGTGTTTTCTATTTCGCAATAGGGCAACCAATTCTACACTTTCCATGAAAAATCACGGAACTTTCTCATCATTTAATCAATCGTTCGTTGCATTTTGTACCTTTTACTTGCGCTGGTTGCATTCACCATTGTACGCAGCCTGAAAGAGTGTACCAACAAATAAAAATCAAGAAGAAGTGTTTTGTGGAGATTCTATTTCATTTTCAGGCCTCCTTGCCATTGGTAAGGGCCTCCCTTGGTATCGGAGCTGGCAAATGACAGCTATATCACACGTCACGTTGCACACATTGCGACGAATAGGTGAAGAAGCAAAATGCCCTATCGCGAAAAGAACCTTTACCGTATAACGCTCATGCATGGATCTGCCAGCTTACGGCCAACCAAGCGACCGCTGTCCGGAGACAAATTACCTAAGCAGCTGTTTTCATTTTTCCTTAATGATAAAATGAAGTTAACCAGCCATCTTGTAAACGCACAAGGAATGGAGAAGGAAATCTGACAGAATTTCGGCCAAGGTTATGAAGCGTGGAAAATACTGAAAAACTAGCAAAATCCTCGGTGCACCACACCGCCATGCATCACCAAATATACGGCCGAGGTAATAAACTTCACATTTTATTATTCTGTTCTTTTTTTTTTTGCTACGCCATACTCCGTCATCACGGCCGTGAGACCTGCCAGTCAGCGCAGTGGACAAAAATAATTATAAGGAGAGGGAAGAAAAGAAGCCTAATACAATGCGTTTCATTCGACTTAATGTAGTTTTTGTAGCTATTTGTAATAACTGCAGAGCACTGCCATTAAAGTTGGATTATGCGGTCTGGCGACTATTTTGCCCAAGCATATTCCTAAATAATATGGTTGTTTAAAAAGCTTCCTCCTTTTAGGCGAAATCTTTACTGAATAAACGAAACACGCTGTGTAACGTTACCGGTGTCCCGTGGGCACGACAGAGCTCCCGCTGCGTTGCTAGCCTCCTTATTCCAGAGGATGCTTTTATTTTAATTTAGCCCTTCGCGGTGTCTCAGTAGCTTGGGCGTTCGGCTGCTGGTCTCAAGGTCGCAGGATCCAATCCTGGTAACGGCGGCCGCGTTTCGATGGAGGTGCAATACAAAAAATTCTGAGGGCACTTAAGTCTGCTTACGTTCAGGAATGCGAAAGCATGGAACAGTCTAGAACGCGGGTTTTTTCCTCACGGCGCCTGTATTCATTGCACTTTTCTGTTGTTTTTATTTTATTTTTTTTCGAATTTCTTAATTTTCATTTTATATTTGGCGTACTTATTATTTTTAAATGTTTTATTTGTTTTTGTTTTAATAACTTTATTTATTTATTGTTTTCATTTTAGCTTTCTATTTATTTTCGTTATTTTATAATGCCATGTTATTTTTCTGCTCGAGTGACGTCATTTGATTGACAGCTATAGTGTGACGAATTTCGCGGACGGAGGGACGGGCGAACAACGATGAGCCATTAAAGGCTTTCGCCTTAAAACATCCGTGTGTTGTGCAATGTAAACACACATTAAAGAACCCCGGGTGGTCTATGTTAATCCGAAGCCCTCCATTGCGGCAAACATCATATTCCATGTGTCACTTCGCGACGTTAATCTCCGCATACAATGCCAATCTGATTTTAATTTGAATTCATTTGAATTGATAAACATTCTGGGTAAAACTGGTCTCCTGAACGCACCCATGGCCGCGCTATCGCTTCGGACGTCTGGCTGCAACTCGAAACCGCGTGCGGCGGCTCCTGATAGCTCGGCTTCCGCGGGACTCCTATCGTTATCACGAACAGGAACGCGATATTCCCACAGGCTGTGTCGGGCGACCGTAATGACACAATATGTATGCAGATCTCAACGCAATTAAATTTTTGCTCTGAGGAAACGCAGGCTGGCATCTAAGCCAGGATCCTATAGCTTTAATTTACTGCATTTATATATTACACTTTCATATCTTGAGCACTGGACGGCTGATGAATACGGCATTCAGTCTGAAGAAAAAAATCATCGTTGTATTCTACCAATCGCGCAATCTTTGTGGGAAGCGCGACTGATAAAAACATTATAATGACGTATGCGCAAAGAACCGCAAATCGCATTTACACGGATGCTGAAAAAAACTTCATTGACATAGCAGTTTAATTTTCTGTGAAGCACTGCTGTCCTCACAGAAATGCTTGAACGCTGGAAATGGCCCGGGGTCAGCATACGCAACGCACAAAATAGACAAAGGGTCATGCATCAGTGTGCAGCATATTCAATATTATCTTGGTTTAAGACATCACGCAAACATTCATGTTTGCTACAAAATGTTCATGTTTTAAAGATACGGGACTTTTCAAAATCCTAGCGTCTTTTGCCGCTTCAGTGGCTCAGTGGTTATGGCGCTTGGCTGCTGACTCGAAAGACGCGGGTTTCATCCCGGCCGCGGCGCTCGAATTCCGATGGAGGCAAAATTCTAGAGGCCCGTACACTGCGCGATGTAAGTGCAAGTTAATGAACCCGAGGTGGTCGAAATTTCCGGATCCCTTCACTATACGGCGTCCCTTATAGCCTGAGTCACTTTGGGACGTGAAACCTCCATGATTGAAACCAGACTAAACCTTGCGTCTTTTACACATATAAAAACAAGTTAAGAATTTACCAGCAATAATGTATGTTGGGGAAAAATTTTAAGAAAATTTGTGCAAGAAAATAAAATTTTTATCGCCGAGAAGGCAAGCGCTTGGGATATCGGTTGCGTCATATTACGGCGCCCGTGCCGCTTACATTCGGAAAAAGTCTCTCATATACTTACCGCTCTGAAATAATTATGTAAACATATAAAAAGGAGCGTTATGTATTTTCAGACACTGTGTAAGTTCAAAGGTATTAATTATCAACACAATTATCATCGGCCCAGCGAATTTCCATATCTCAACCGCCCATCTAAATATCTGCCGTTCCCTGCTACGTTCCCTTAATGTTACCCAACTCCTCTTGCCGATAACGGACCATCGGTTATCTCTTCTCCACACTATATGACCCACGCACTTGTGCTTTTTTTTCTTGATTTATTCTCCACGCTGATATTATCGCGCAGGCATTATCCCTATTAATTTTATCTGTATCGGCCGCTGCGCTGTCCTCAGTTTCACTTCAAGCATTTTCACCTGTCTCAAGCGGCAGCTTCAAAGATACGTGCTGACAAGATGAAACCATTACTTTCGTTTGTCTTGAAGCATGGTAGAAGCTTGATGAGCGGAGGGTATCTGCCGAGTGCAACCCACCCCTTTCTTATCCTGCAATTTATAGTTCTCTTCCATCAACCGCATCTGCGGCCATTGAGATCCGGTGCCGAATCTGTGGTCTGGCTATATTCAGTAGGAATGGAGTGATCATATCACCGGCTTCCTTGTCGAATGCAGGCGAAATTGTTCTGAGCTTATCGAAGTCAACCCGCTTGCACTCCTCGTCTTCAGCGACCACCACGCTATGCCTGCAAAATCCAGGCGAACATGCGCAAGTAGGCTGCTGTTAACGGCACTAAGAAATTTCAGTAGAGGTGCGAGGCGAGGCGCAGAGAAATAAAAACCCATACGACTTCGCTTAAGACTTAAACGAAGTCGCTCTGGTCACACCGCACCCGCTCTCCTGATAGCGATGGAGCCAAGTTCTGTCGCTGGCAGGGGGGCCAACGAACCCCGAAAAGCACCCATGGGTGTCCTTGCGAACGAGGCAATCACAATTTCCTAGAAAAGATAAATGACGGTTCTTCCCTGTCAAGGACTTAATGATTGAGAGAACTTACACTCATTCCAGAAAAGGGACTCATATCCGAATGCCGCTGTTTCACCATTAAAACTCAGGGTTAGATGTATAAGTTATTCGGTGTATTGAAATGTATTCTTGTTTCTAGTTACGACAAATGGGTAAATGGCCAAAAAGCAAGCAACTTGATGGCCCTCAACCCACTGATGATGAGTGAAGCAAGCAGTCTAATTGAGTTTGCGCTGGAGGCGTTAGAGACTATAAAGTACGTTGACGTGCCAAAATGTGACACGGACAGCACATTTTTATGAATTCATACTTTGGCTGTTTTTCCTTGCACACTTTTGCCCCGTTGGCTGCGCGTTTGGAATACGCATACCCACCAATATTTGCTGTTTTCTTACTTTTTCTGAGCATCCAGCATGCGTTACTTCGTTCCCTGTTCCAATTCGACCTTGGTGGCAGTGTTGTCGACGAGTATCCTGTACGCGTAATTTTGATTGCGATTTTAGAGTTTTCAAGCTTGTTTGGTCTCGTTCTTTCATAACTTTGTTTTCAAGTGGCGGAGACACCGACTTGTGTAAAACCTCTGCTTTCCAAGGAATAATTTAGTTGGAAGCCACCCACCACAGAGGGCGTTTCCATAGCAAAAGCGTCGCGAAAAGGCGACGACGCGTGAGTTAAGGAAAAACACACCACTGCCCAGTCCTCTAGTCCTGGTGTCGTCGTCTTTTCATGCTTTCAACCCCGATAACCTCTCTAAACATCTCGCTTGTCTTACTTAATCTGTATCTGTTCCTTCTGTCGAAGGCTCGCACAGCCTGAGCCAAAAGTTTTCAGACCAAAGGGATTGATTTCAAGCCCTGTCGCTGAGCGATTTCGGCACGCCCCAAGTTCGAAATCTCCGTAGAGGAAGGACTACCATTACCCTAATTCTTTCTAACGGCCTGACGGTGCGGCTCAAAGTCAGACCCCGTGTCCTGAATAGCTGAGCTGTGTTTAGATGAGCTGACGCTACTGGAAGCTGCTTTTGAGAAATAGTGTACAGTTTCGAACTCCTTGTGAATATTCTTATTGTCGCGTGCCAGTGCACACTAATATCAGAACAAAGTTCTTTGATATGGAAGAAGTTAGCGCAAAACTCAGAGACCGAGAAGAAACACACCAGACGACAGACGAGCGCTGGTGTGTTTCTTCTCGGTCTCTGTCTAGGTTTTGCGCTGACTTCTTTCATATCATGCAAAGCCAACTTGCCCGACAACACGCTCTTCTGAACATTCTTTGCTGCTGACGCCACTTGCGCACTCTGAGAGCGCGTGAACTTAGACAAGTTGACAACGCAGTGCGCAAAATTTACCACTCGAAACACAGCCAGCCACGGAAGGAGGACAGACGCTATGAAGTCGTACTCCTTGCAGCAGGTATTTCAGCAGCCACAGTCATGCACGGGACTGTTGTGGAGTCGTTCGACGCCAATGAAGTGTACTTTGTGGTGGCTTTCTTTTCAAGATCGTTAATATTTGCTTTTTATGTCCAAATAAAGGGCGCACAGAGCTGTATAAAAAACTGATGCAGAAGCAGAGACAAAGGACAAGAGTTCGGGTCACGTTTCACCTCTGCTATCGACCGCATATTGTGTTTCACCAACTGCCCGAAGCCGCTAGCCAAGTTTGTTACGTGAAGCCGCTAGCCGTGCGTGCTGGGGTCAAGTCTGTCAGGGATCTAACGCCTCTACGTGAAATTTTTTACGGAGAATTCGAGGTTATATAAGAATTGAAATGTATGAAGCTTCTGGGTGAAACATACAAAAGTCGTTCTACATTTAAAATGGTGACGTAATCACCGATTAAAACGGCGACGACGTTCAGGGTTCTCCTCACTGCACTGGAGAAATGCGGAGAAACTCGTGATGATGTCTGGCTACCGAACTTTCAGATGGCCGCTGCCTTCGCCCACATGCTTCCGTGCGTCGTCCGATGCAGCCAAACAATGCCTCGTGGGCCTCACCTTCGGTGGCGTTAGTTTCGTTCCTTGAAACTGCCGTTTCTTCGCTGGAAACGTAGTGCCACCGTACGTCACGTCATCAATGCTGCATCTGCCCGTTGCTGTGCTCTGCAGAGAAGCCTATACATCGACATGCGTTTATTCGGCGGTGACACCTCCATTACAAAAGCTAGCAGAAAAATACTTCGCATGCTTTACCAGCACGTTTCCCATATTCGAACGCTTTAAACTCGTCGAGTTCTAAAACCTCTTCACTAGCTCTTTAAAGAAATAGCCGTGAGGAGAGCGCTGCATGCTCTTACGTTCAAACCGTGGCAGGCGCTTTTGTTGTTGGCCATCTTGGTTAAAAAGACAACTGTGGCAGCCTACAACGAAAAAAGACAGAGCACACAAAGCCTGATCAGAGTATTTTATATACAAACTACAAACAACTTTCGCCAATGCGTTTCAAAGAGCCACTAAAACATTCTTATCTTATAACTTTGTGTGACGCCTGTGTTTTTTGTCCCATACCTCTCAATAATGGTTAGGCGATGGAGAGAGAGAGAGAGAAAGAAACAAACAACATGTGACAGGTGCAAAAAAAAAAGGCGCGATAAACAAGGCAAAGCATTCAGTTTTCACGAAAATATGTGAGGAAATGTTTGGTAGGGATAATTCAAACCTGGGAGTAATGATTTTGGAAATTTGCGACGCGACTGTCATGATCAGAAACAGCGTGACACTGCTACGTTTGTGCCCATGTCGGGCTAACGCTGTACGCTCTGCTAGCACCAACTATAACATAAACTATAGCTATAGCCCCGGCTATAACTATTGGTGATCAATTATGTGGTTTCCGTATGCCGTTACAGTGCTTACGCATCGAAGTGCGATCAGGCTTGAGGGATTCAGATCCGAGTGAAAGCTTGGCAGACATAGCAGCTTCAAAACGTGGGCTATAGGGGACATAGTAGTAAAGGCCTCCACATTGATTTGTGGCAGCTGGGACTCGCTGACAGGCAATAACCTCGCAAAGCACACGGCCGCTTCTGCATGTTGCCTCGGTAGAAATTCCGCCGACAAGGCAGGAATTCTCTTCCCTAACTTCACAAGCAACAGCCCAGTGCATTGATAAGTGGTTCGGTACTGGTTTTCAGTGAGCGCTGTTGTCCAGAATGTCCGCTGAGTCCTGAATCGCACAGCGATGAAATTCGCCCAAGTGGTACAAGTGGGTGCATAGTGATTTGAAAGTGCCGCACGCTGACGTGTAAAAATCACGCTGCTCGCTTGGAAAAGATGCGGGGATCGACCGGCCAACTCGCAGAATAGAAAATTAGTCAAAATACAACTAAGATAAAAAGGTAGAAAAAACCCATTGAAACGAGTTGCTCTAAACACATCGTCTGTGTGGCAGCTGTTTCCGCCACATGCATGTGCTTTTGCTCCAGCTAAGGCGATGTTGTCTACTGTACTAACAGAACACTTGTCACAACTGCCCTTTGACTCAGAATTCGCTGGCGCTGAGAATAAAATTAAAAAAATCTTCCTGATGTTACGAATTTAACTGAACATACTGATTAGTTTGTCCGTGATCAGCGCGCCGTGCTTACAGCGAGTGTTCGCGACAACAATAAACCTCACCCACCACTCTGACACCGGCCCGTTCGTGTGCGCGTCTGTATCCTAACGTTACCCCAATAGAGTTTAGCTGCATTTCAGAGACCCATTCCTTGTCATACCTGCACAACCCACAGATGCACTGGTGGTAAACTAGGTGGGATTTAACACCCCGCAACTGCATGTGCACTTTGAAAAACATCGTAGTAGAGGGCTCCGTATTAACGTAGACCACCGGGGTTATTTAACGTAATCTGACATTGCACGATAGTGACACACGATGGAGTGGAAAGATCAAGTGAACACATGAGACGCCCACACTACCCGGGCATGTTGAACATTCTCGGACAAAATTTTTGAAAATTAGAATGTTCTCAGATTCTCTTATGGAATTATTGAAGGTAATGCTCATTCTTTCGACATGTAGGAAAATATTTATTTTAAAGTGTTTCCATCGAGGGCATCGAACAGCTAAGACTGCCACTGAAAATCAATAGGGAACGTTTTGGACGATGGCAAAAAGGTTCATAGAAAAAAAAAGAACTCCATGACTGGCGCCGGGTGATCAGCGGATATATTGATTGTTATAGTGAAATATTAAAATATATGAAAAAATTGCGGACATAAAAGCTTTCCCGGTCAAAAATGCTTTTGCCCAGAATTGCTGGGTATGACTCATCACCCTTGCACTGCGCAATGACATGACACAGCATACGGCGGCGTTCGAGTTTTTCCTGCACGGAACTGCTTACGCCGAGGCCGGGAGCTCGTTCACGACTGATGTTGAGCGTGCGCTGTGCTCTACGCTTTGCGTTAATCCCCGAATAGCAATTAAGACGCTGAATTCACCATACTTGAACATGTAGGTGTATATAGATTCGGATGCGTCGTAGGCTGGCGTGTGAAAATCACGCTTCTCTCTCGTAGGAGAGGCTGGGATCGACCGCCCGAATTGCAGAAGGGAAATCTCATTAAAGCAAACAAATAGAAAAATATATGGTGCAAGCTGACGAGCTGCTCTAATTGGATCGTCTGCGTGAGCAGCTGTTTCCGCCGAGAACGTATGCCGTGCCATGCCCCACAGTTCACTGCCACTGAAAATGAGGCTACAGCGCAGTGCCACGTGGTATATTTGCCTCACCGTTTTCTCCACAACTATAGGCTGAAGATTGTCTACCTGCAGTCTATAAGAAGACTTATGAAACTTACCTGCAAAAAGGTCTATTAAAAGATAGACAAATTTATTGACATGAAGGCAAAGAGGTCGGCCAGAAAGATTGATACCTTGCTTGCTAAATAGAAGTGCAAGGGCAAAAGTTATGGACGATTTGTAACAGCGTCTATGATAGTTGTACACGAAGAAAAGTTTTTAGACGGTCCACAGTATGCCTAAACAAAGAGTAATCGTGTGTCCAACGCTGCCATTACCAGTGTCAAACTTGCATAGTGAAGGTCTGTCTGTCTGTCTGTTGTTGCCAGGAAGAAAGAAAATAAAAGTGCACAGGCCTGCCCACTGGCTCGAGCCGAGCCACAATCGCTACCACGTGCAGATAACGGGGCGTAAGATTAGAGCTAACGTTGTTAGCTTTGTGAACCATGAGAAGAAAGAAACAGGGAAGTAGCGATTGAAACTCTCTTACTCCTGAAGTGTAAAGAGAACGATGACCTTCTGGAACAAAGGTAGGAAGCACGATCTTTTCCGTTAACTCGGGGCACATTGGCATCGTCTGCCGATATGATTAATGTAGGGCGAACACGTACTACATCTCAACACCGCAGAGATCGCCACTGCGAGAGCTTACGCCAGCATATCACTGGTTAGATATTCAAGGAGTATCACACGAAAAACCGGTTTGTGACAGCCTCCCACTCCAACTTTCGGCCATCAAAGTCAGTCCCAGTTTACCTCAACTAAGGAATCAGGAATCGTTCTAACAAGCGGTCTGTTTTTCTCAGTTGGATCTTAACTTACTAACGCCGTCACTCGCACTCACTTCAGCCTATATCTAGAAAAAATCTTGACTGTGGTTAAAAAAAATTACCTCATGAAAGGCTATATACGCAAGCGATATTAAGTCATCTGCTGCTATCAGCTGGTATCACTCTCAGTTTTCAGCTTTTATCGTTCTGCGCCATATCTCGGAAAATATTCGAGTTTTGGACGTACATCCCTCGTCAAAAGTATACGGCCTTAAGGGTTTGCCTCCGAGGCTTTCTGTATGCCTCGTTATGCATCCTCGGCGATCGTAGCAACTTGAAAGAGGAATGGCTTCGCGTCCTCAATCCTCCCAAGATTTGTGCTGCTAGATGTGCTAGGGGTTCCCGCCGAAAAGCTTTGAAGCAAACCCTCTGGGCTGTGTCCTTTTGACTAGGCTTGTACTTTTCATACATTTTAAAAGATATTCATAATTCATGGTGTGCATAATTTATTGTATCGGAAATACTTTAAATGCTCATGAGAACTGGATAAGTACGTTGGAAACAGTATAATAGACGAAATTTCTTGATAAATTCTACAAAGAATAAGAGGACAGCTGGCCTTTTTAATAATACGCACGCAACCCACGAAAAAGCAAAGCTGCTGTACTTTCCTCTTTTAGAAGAACTTTTTTATTGGGCTAGATGGTGAATTTTGTAACAAAAGAGCCCCGCTGCGGCGGCTGCGTTTTTATGGAGGAAAAACGCTAAGGCGCCCGTGTGCTGTGCGATGTCAGTGCACGTTAAAGATCCCCAGGTGGTCGAAATTATTACGGAGCCCTCTACTACGGCACCTCCTCCTTCCTTTCTTCTTTCACTCCCTCCCTTGTCCCTTCCCTTACGGCGCGGTTCAGGTGTCCAACGATATATGAGACAGATACTGCGCCATTTCCTTTCCCTCAAAAACCAATTATTATTATTATGTAACAAAAGAACTGTAGCGCAACCAAGACAAACACAAGAAAGAGGAACACAGGACTAGCGCTAAACTTCATCTAACTTTATTCACTGGCAGCGCAGCAAATAGATAGAAAATACAGATCACGTGCAGATACCAGTTCACACACACCACTATCAACAGAACCGTTCAAGATATGCCATCTCCAATTTGTATAAATTCACAGACGTATCGCTAACACAATATACACCTCTCTTCCTTATATGTGTGTACTTTCCTCCCTTGTCTGAAGCGAATAGTGTGATAGTGACAGTTATGGCACACTTTCCGTAAAGCTGAGATCTTTCTCCTTGAAATCCGCGTCAGCGTCAATTTTGCATGTAACTCATGTTCTGTGGAAGGAAGCTCATACTCGAAGGCATTGAGTCATTTTAAACAAGGCTGTGTGGAAACTAGGCATGGTAAATTTACGGGCTTTAAAGTAAGTTTTTAAGCATTGTGGTCAAAAACAAAATACTGGTACCCTGAAAACGACCGCGTAATTCTGCAGCGCATTCTGCATTGAGCTGTGTAGTGCATACCTTCGCGCAGAAAGCTTCGCGCTGCAGTGAAGGTAGGAAATAGTTGTTTGCTTACCAATGGATCTACGCGCATGTAAATTCAGTCCGGGAGCGGCATTATGCTATAAACTGGAAACGAACTTATAGCTGGTTGAAAAAGTAGTACGAAGGCTCTTAGTTTGAAATGACTGAGTGAAGCTCGAGAACGACGAAGGCATGAAAGTGACCCCATTTAAAAATACAAATCTGTAGAAATATCCTTGACATCAACCCGTAAGAGAACAGAACAAGCTTAACATGTTGGCACACGAAATCAGGGCACATGCTTCGGAAGTAAAATTCTAGTGTGTTTTAGCGCATGAGGTACTGGAGTGAAGTGGTAAACAATTTTTGTTAACATTTTAGTCGTTTGCATCAAGGAGCATAAATAATGGCCGAAAGTCGTAAAATAAACATGAACCACCTCTTCTTTTAGGAATATATGTACCCTTCGCGGACTTGTATGCAGCAAATTTATCATAGTCTGCTTACGACAGTCCATTTCGATTGCTTTATGGCAGTCGACGGCGGTCAAATTAATGTTCCCCTAGGTCGTCGCGACAAAGTAAAGCCAAGTAGCCTGACCGATGCAGGCAGCAACACTACGGCCTTCACAGCATGCTTTCGTCTTCACAACACGTAAGCAGCTTTAAGCGTTCTCTGAATTTTTTGTTGCACCCGCTTTCTATGTTGTGCTCATATGTTTACATATAGCTAACTTCGTTTGTGTGTTTTAAGCATATCTGCACTTCTTTACTTATGCTGCTAGACATAATAGCTTGAGCTTTAATATATGGTTTTCGGTAGCTAAGCCCATCGACTCGGGAACAAATTCCGGTTGCGGCGGCCGCAATTATGCCAAAGAACCCGAGTGTTGTGGGATTTCTGTGCTCGTTAAGAAAACATAGGGGCTCGAAATTATTAACCAGGAGCCCAATGCTATGGTGTCTCTTCTAACCCTGTGAGAAGCTTCGAGACGTTACACCCAACGTACCCATATAAGAATTTGGTTTATCTTCTTTCGTGCTCTGGAATTTATACTATTCCTGAACTACCAATATTTTTTCCCTCGTTAAACTTTCCTCTCCCCCCCCCTCCTCTGCCATACAACCCTTTAGATGGACAGTATATAATGTAAATAAACATACCGGTACTTACGGTCTGGTTCTAAAGCTTTTGAAGAGATGTGCAAATCCCGCGGACAACCGACGGCTCGACGCAACGGTCGCGGAGAGCATAGTTCGAGCTCTATGCACGTGCCTTATACGGCAAACACTCTTCGTCTATTTTTTTTTGTGTGTTCCTACGCTGCGAACACTTATTCTGCTATTATGGATCAGGTACGAACGTTGAGCATCTGCTTGGAGCATCCGCTAAGTACTCGGTAACAACGTGTGTTGGTTCGAGAAAGGTTCTAGGGCGCTGTGGAAGCCGCACATGCGCTGACAGGAAAGACAAGAGACGCACACGCGCCAACTGCATTTCTCTTATAATAGAGTACCGGTGCGAGGGTGGCGCAAGACAAAATGTGAGCTGTTGCTTCATCACTGGTACGCTCCAGTCATGAGGTATGTATGTGGCACAAGAAACAGCGTAATGATTTATTTTCTATATAAAACAGATCTGTCTTTTGTAAAATAATTTGCACGCATACGTACAATCTTGCCTGCGCGCATTGCAGAACTGTGACCGTTATACTGGTTTTGAAAGAAACCAGGCTGAAGTGAAAGCTCGTGTTGGCTCTAATTTCGTTGATTCGCTTATCCTTCCCTTCCTACGGGCGTTCACCTGTGCCTCTGGAACTGCGGTCCCTCAGACCACGGCGGAATTTGCTCTGCCGTGGCAGCAACTGCAGCTGCGCCGACACCACGTGTTTTTCATCTTGGTCAACGCAGCTGGGTGCTCAGATTGCACAACGGCTCAGTTACGTTTCAGTGAAATGCATTGTCGATTCATGCCACTCTAAACAGAAAGAAGTAAAAAAGGGAGTAAACTCTCCTCTAGCGAACTCCCTTTCATAAAAGGGGTGTGCGCTCTAGGACAGCTTAATCTCTTTTTACTCTCATATAGGCGTATTCGTGTTTGGAGGGGTATACAACCGACCGCTGAAGGCTGTACAAGGGTGTGTGCGTCGGTGTCATTTTAAAAATGCGACCAGCTAGTGGGCAACCATTGGTTTCTGCAGCTGCTTGCCATGTGTGAAAGGTCTCCGGTCAGCGTGCAATAGCATATGTCTCTATTCAGGGCCTTGTCGGTGACATTGGACAAACTTGCGCAGTATACGCGCCGTTCGTTCTCGGTGCACTGAAAGACTTTTTCGTGCTTGTGATTTTAAAAATAAAATGCCTCGACTTATGTTTGGTGTTGAGTACTATATTGTTAATATTAGCCGTGTTCAATAGCGGGCGGTGCAAACGCATCGAGCTGTGGACTTCAGAGATGCCCTTGCCCGAGTTATGAACCTTTGTTTACATTGGCCAATATCCAATGAGCCATGTCTGGATGGTGACTTGTGGGAGTAGTGTATCAGAACAGAAGTTCATTGATATATGTGTTAAGTTATGTGATGGCAATGCTGCAGCATTCTAAGTCGTTGATGCCTTTGCCGTGATCAACTGATGATGCCTATGCGGCCTAGGTTGCTCTTACCGAGCAGTGTGGGGAAGGAACACCTCCCGTAAGCCTCTGTTTTGCAAGATATTTCTTCGGGAGGCTGTTTATTTTGCACGCAAGGCTGCTGTTGTCTCATTCTTCTTCGTAGACATTGGTCAACACGTACTCGCCACTTGCCAGGTTTGGCCGATGGAGGCCTCACACAAACGAACCCGGTCTCGTTAACTCTCTAATGGTCTGGTGGCGTAACGTCTCTATAACCAATGGAATTTCTCCGATCTGAGTTGATTGTTGACATGTTCAAAATGCATAGCCCCAAGTTAATGTGCAGACAAGTTGAGAATCAATAAAATGGTATCCCTATGGCGGGCAAGACTGATGCTACGGTGCAAGAAGCTGCTTATGATTAGTCGGGTGGCTTTGGTTCGAATTTAATGGATAGAGCATAGGTGGCAGGAATATTTGTTACCCGAAGTAAAAATTTCGTAAGTGAAATAGAAGTAATGTAAGGCAAAATACAGAGTAGGGCAGTAAGGCGGAAATTTAGGAGCAATTATGCTGGGAAGGAGAGAAGCTAGCCCTTTCCTGTGCCAATATTCTTTTGCAGTGTAAATACAACGAATGGTGGTACCTGTGAGCTTGTACGAAATAGCATCTGCATATAGTACAGAGCTAAAGCGCCTCCACTCTGCCTTCGTTGTTCCCTGGTAAACCTTGACATGTGGAAGCACGCATGTAACGGAAAACCAATAGCATCACTATTCGACTGCCGAAAGATATAATCCATGTAATGAGAAACAAATGATTTCCATAATCTTATCGAAATGGGATAACCAGTCCACTTAGTTGATAGTTTCAGGACTGCGTGCTCAAAAACAGCGTCGTCAGGCGAGGTACTCGTAAACACATGCCGTATTCCGAACAAACTACCGTAAGGCGAATGATTTAACTGTTATCTAACGACAATAATTTTTTTTATTGCGCTAAGAGACGTAGGAGAGTTTCTGGAAGATGGACTACAGCTTCTCGATGAGGATGGCCGAGGCACCACCGCCTCCGTTGCAGATTCCAGCCAAGCCATACTGTCCAGGCTGCAGGTGCAGAGCCAGCCTGCCCGCGATCCGTGCTCCGGACATTCTGCGTGAGCGCACGCGCAAACCTGCTTAGCCAAGTAACCTCGAGTATAAAATCGGCATCCACGTAACGCCGTCTCTTTTTCGGCGTAGCGTTGCCGCCGTTTAGCGACCCCACTCCAATTTCTCGCACAAGCCCCGGTAACAATAGTCGTGAGCGATTTCAGTTGGTCAAAGCAAATCAGTCAGACAATAGGAATCGCAATGACAACGCATAACCTTCCTGATAAATTGCATTGATCGACTGTCACATTTTTGTGGATCTCTAAGCTAATATATTTATGACTCAACGTTAATATCTTCAGACGAATACCAAATCAATACAAGAAAGCTCTGCTTTTCAGGACAAACACCGGTTCAGTGCTATGCGGGTTGAGCATACTTGTATAAGGAAATTCGCATGTAAGCCCTTAATGTATTACAATTGCTTCGCAACGCGTGATAAGGCGCGCCATAAACAAATTTCCACGCGATTTCCTGGTAGCTACACTTCACCACGATTCGTAGCGTCCGCAAATCGGCTGAAAATGATCCGGTTAGCAAAATATACAGCCATTGTTAAAAATATGCAAGCCACCTTGCTCGAGTGTTTTGCAGCCCATTGTGCCGATGTCTAAGTGGGCATCGCCAGCGCTACATATATTTCTAAGGTGAGGGCGCTACTTTATTCTCCATTTCATGGTCAGAGCAAATGTTCAACGAAATCGCAAGGACAATTTTGTTCGTCTCTTTTGCAATGTCAATGCATGCCAATACAGTGATACAGCACATAGGCAGCTACTAAACGTATAGGATTCCTACTGTATGGCCCTTTAGGAAGCACATTGACATTTCAACTACATTTTTTACAAAGGGCTCATGTGCTATGCATTATCCTCTGGCAATGTACGGCCATCGGGGGGACGTCAGTGCAAGAACGTAGTTATTGTCGGTTGATGAGTAATGGGGTGGGGCATTCTCGCTGGTTCAATTCGCACCCCGGTGTCTCGCGCAAGAGAGGAAGAATGATTTCTGTTTCAGTCGACTCCGTTCAGTGCCATGCACCATTGAGCCGCTGGGAGAGCTATAATCACAGCATGTGCTTCGCGTAGACCATCGATGGCGACTAAACTCACCCAAGTGGATGTCCAAGGCTTACGGCGCCCCCATGAATGTTGACCTTTGAACTGTCCAGACTGAGATGTTTCGTGTTGCAAAGAACGGCAGCGCTAAAGGCTTCGTTGATTTCTATCATAGACATGTCCTCCATCTTCAAGCCGGCCTGATTCAGCACCTACCAAAAGGCGAACGACAAGAAGGCATTCAGCGATGCTGCGGGGAAATATCCATGCATGGCGCTTTACACATGAGTGGTTTCCGGGTCCAGCCTATTGAAACGTGAGCAGACCTTAGCCCGCAGTGAAGTCCTTCACCACAGAAGTCTATATATACGTCACTTTCACGTCACCGCAAAGCACTGCGGCTGATAGACAAGATATATAGTTCCTTCATAGGTCATACCTAGTAGATAGATCGTGCACGACGAAAACAATCACACTTGAACTATATTGCACCGTTTGTCTTGCTGCATCTGCCAGCTTTTCGAGCCTGAAATGTCCGCATAAGCAAAGTTCAGTCTGCTGTCGGACAAAATTGCTTTGCTCGGTGATTTCCAATGAACTCTGTCACTAGTCCAGAAAAAACTTTTAAAAGAGAGACGAATTTATGGGCTACTCTAAAGATAGGGCGCTCCTGTTTGCATCATACATATCTCGACCTTTCTTCGCTTTTAAGAATTGTGGACCAGTGCAGTTTTCCCAAACACAATTCCTCGCTTAAGAGTGGGGGGGGGGGGATCTTCGGGTTTTGGGGGGGGGGGGGGGGGGGGGGAGTACTTTGCCGCTCATCCCCTTTCTTAAATCTTATACCCACTCTCCATCGGTTTAGATTGGACGCGGCAACTACGCTTCCATTTCGTAGATTTCGCAAGTAAATTATGCGAAAGATAACGGAAATTAAGGATAATTTGACGGGAGCGTAAAAAGTGCCTTTCAGTTACTCCTAATAGTGAGTGCCTACTGTTTGATACTTCATGAGAAGCCCAAGTTTCTCAAGATCAGTGTAGAAACGGCTGTGAAAGAAAGCACACCTGACCTTGGGCATTGCGTGTGCAGGTGCTACGCAGAAGTGCAGCGGCTCCAGCGCTGCATCGGCGAAGCCTGCATATGAGAAAAAAAAAATGAAGCGGCGAAAAAAGTAGTGCGTTTCTCACAGGCCGGATGGTAAGAGTCCTGGCTATTTCCTCCGCCCTCAGTGCCATGCAGTGCGCCTTCAACTGAGTGTGGCGACCAGGAGAAGCGGACGGACAGGCAGCATAGCACGAGTATCAGCAAGCAGTAGTTGCCTCGCATTTGCGTCTGTCTCTTCTGTGTGCTTTTTAGCCACCTGACTGTCTTACTCTCTGCTTCCCAAAGATAGGCTCTCCTTCACGCGGCGTAAGCGCTATTGCCGCACACATTCGCAGTCCACTTTGAACGCTCTAGTCTGTCACCCTAGCCGGCAAGCAATGACAGCTGTAAAGAAAGGAGCAGTATTAATGCTTTACGCTTTGCGAGGTTCTCAAAATTTAGTAGCATGAGCGTTGGCCGCAACTGGCTGGCCTGATATCCGTTGCCTATCATGACTGAGCCAGCGTGTCATAGTGTACCATGACTGGGCGGCGTCCGTGTGTCGGACGTTCGTGCACCCACCCTGGGCCCTGGCCTGCATATTTTTCACTTACCCACGATGCGCGCAATCGGCTTCACCCCGAGCCTGTCGGCTGCTTGGCGAGTCATGAGCACACAGGCAGCTGCTCCGTCACTCAGCGTACTCGCATTGGCCGCCGTGATTGTGCCTGCAGGGACGAAGCGCTTGATCTGTCGCCATCATCACTACAACCAGGAGCCCCACCACCACCCGTCATCATCACCTTCATCACCATGACCACCAAAAACACACTGTCATCTTCAGGCCAACTACGTCCGCAGCAGGAAAAATGCCTGTTCCACCGATCCCCAATCAGCCGCGTCCGGCGCCAGGTGCTGCTAATTTTTCTCCGCAAACTTCCTAATCTGATATTTACCTACCTGACCCTCTGCCGCTCCCGGCTACGGTTTGGTTCTTTTAGAATCAAACCATCAATTATCATTTCACCGCATTGCTTATGTCACTCATGTCTATCTCCCTTTTCTGATTCCTGGTAGCCTGTCCGTAATAGTGTGTTTATTTCCTTACCAATGGCGCCCTTACCTGTCTCTTTGAGTTCCTCTGTCAGTTTCTATAGCTCTATGCGCTGTTCTTAATTTGATTGCAAGCTTCTTCGTTAGCCACCATGGTTCAGCACCGCAGATGAATACTGTCGAGGCAGAATTATTAAATACTACATTCTGGTGGGGATGATCGTTAAGCTGATCTCTAAAAGCTGAGGTTCTATCACATGCACTAAACCCCATTGTTATTCCCCTAACTGCTTCTATATTATGGTCGGCATCCGAGCTGCCTGCTTGGCCTAGAAAGAGACAGTCCTATACAGCTTATAATGCTTCGCTGCCTATCCCAAACCATTTTTATTCCCCACACTGTTCATCACTACTCTCTTTTTTCATATAATATTTCGCTACAGTTCTACTTAGAAGATTTAAGTTTTCAGCTGTGCACTGCAGACGGTATCCTAGCTCAGTCGTTAGCAGTACAAACGCATAAGAAAATAGTAAGTTAAATAAGCGTTGTTCATAAATTCATTTGGCTGGCTCTTCTAATAACATGCAGCGAATAGCGGCGGAGCTTGCCTGACGCCCTTCTTTGTTGGGATTCAATCATTTTTCACGTGGAATGCTATGTACACTGTGCCCTGACCAAGGCGAGTCACTATGGAATCTTAATTCCCAAACGGCACAGCGCCTTTTCCGCGTCTCTTGGTCCTGAATGATTAAGGGTTGCGTGCAAAAGAATAAGGTACTCTAACGGCTACACTTAGTAAAAAGCACCTGGACTAAATCCAGCCACCTGGGCTTCTTTGCGCCGAGATATCAGACGTTACATGGGCGTTTTTGCATTTCCTATCCATGTTTTCGTCAGAGGCACCTCCTGCCAATACAACCTGGACAACAAGGTACTCTTAGATCTGACAACTTATAATCTACGAAGTGCTCGCTGTCTGCTGACATTTCACATAAGCAGTCGTTTGTAACTTTCCTTAACTTTCAAATGGAGTTAAACAGCTAGTTTGTGTATGCGGAAAAAGAGTAGAAGGAACTTGTATTGAATTTTGGCGAAGCTTGAAAAGCTTAGAAAAGACAGGAAAGCGAACAAAATCTACATGACACCAATATGCGCTGATAAGAGAATAGGCGGGGGTAGTTGAAGTATTAAGTTGATATTTTAATATCTTTGACTTTTCCGTGAGTTGCATAAGCTATGCCACAGTCCCCCAATACGCCGCGGTACCTGCCAGTTGGCGTAGTGGATAAAAAGAATGATATGCAGATGTTTGAATTTAATGAATCAAGGTTTTTAAAAACTTTTTTTAACGACTACAGTGCACCGTCATTAAATTTCGATCATGCTGCCTAGCGGGTACATTGTCCGAACATATTTATAAATAGTAGTTTTTTAATAACTTTATTAAATTCATTCTTTCAGGCAAAATCTTTAAAGAATAAAATGAAATACGCTGTATAACGTAACCAGCATCCCGTAGGCACGACAGAGCTTCAGCTGTGCTGCTGGGCTTTTAATATTTGCGACTGCTTCCACTTGAGTTTAACCCACCGGGATGGCCCAGTGGAAATGACATTCGGCTGCTGATGCCAATGTCGCAGGTTCGAATCTCGGCAGCGGCAGCCACGTTTCGATGAAGGCGAAACCCGTGAGCTGTGCGATGTCAGTGCACGATGAGGCGCTAAACTCCGCATACCCTAGCAATTTCAACTGAATGGAATTAATTTAAACTAATAAACGTCCTGCATAAGAATGGTTCCTTATATGGACATGTCCTCGGCCGTGGCAGCACTTCGGGCATCTGGCTGGAAGTCGACACCACGTGCGGCGGTCCCTGATAGCTTGGCTTTCGCGGAAGCCTATCATTATCACGAACAAGAGCGTGCTATTCCGACAGGCTGCGGTAGACAACGTTAATGGCTGTCATGTGCGCGTGCAGCTTATAGCAAAATAATTTTTGCTCATGGGAATCTGGGAGCACAGGCAGGCAGCTGAGCCATGAAAATATACCATATTTGTTTACTACATTGATAATCAAGTTTGATCTCTTGCGATTATACATCCTTGCGGATACGCTGCCGTGCTTCCACTATTTCCGCGAGATCAACCGTGGCACGGTGGCTGATGAAAATATAAATCAATCTGAAGAAAAATCATCATTGCATAATACCAGTCACGGATTATTTCTTGGCAGAGCATCTGCTAAAAGCATTAAAATGATGTACCGTCTTTACTAAACGTAACCAGTTTTCGTCATTTGCTTCTCGCTCGTATATTGGAGCTCTTACGGCTTCCCTAAAGATCAAAGCATTGGGAAGGTGAGGACAAGAGTTTTTCCTACCTTACACCGATATAAAGCCCGAGACGTGGCATAAGTGCTTCATTTTAGGACTGAGAATCAAATCATGCAGTCTGGTTACTTTTTTTTCAGACAGTACACGCGAGAAGCCACATGTCACGTTTAATCTTTCCCTGAAAGATCTTTACTTGAAGTCATAGGTCCAATATGTATGAAGCATCGCTTCACCTCAAAGAACTCCTAGAATTCTCTAAGCAGGCCCGGATCAGCATGTGCTTCACTGAAAATAAGCGAGGTGTCATACGCCATGAAGAGCCATATTTAACAATTTCTTCCTTGAAGGCATCGCATAAATATTCATGCTGCCATGTTTGCTCCAAAATGGCGAATTTTTAAAAATACTTTAGCTTGTTAATACTCTCGCCTCATTTATAAAACTGGAAATGAGTTTTGGAATTGATCAATACTTGTGTGGGTGAGGGCAAAATTATAAGGAAATTTGTGGGACCCGTCTTCCTTTAGTTAATATACCTATCGGTGAGTATTCAAAAACGGAGGTTTTGGGTTGCGTGATATTACAGCGCCAGCGCCGTTTACTTTCAGATAACGTCTCTCATGCGGTTATCACTCTGTAATGAACATGTAAAGAAAAGAAAATCATGATTATACGGCTTCTGACCTCGCGTGAATACAAAAAAAACTAAAAAACTTGAGGACCTTCTCAAGCCCATTCGTTAATAAAATGCGATATCATTTGGAAGTTGGCCAACCCATCAAAATTCTAAAGGACCTCCAGAATAGTAAGAGAGTAATTACTCATTGACATCCCCCAAAGCGCAGGATGGATGTTAATGAGTTATTACTCTTATTCCAAGTCTACTTTAGCGTGAGAGATTCCTTTAAATCATTTCACCGACCCCTAAACTTTTGGAAGTAGGACCACCTCAGAAAATGGATTAAGGTGAATTGGCATTAATGTGTGGACAAAGAAGGATTATCGGTTATTAGTGGGTGGATTAAGGTGGTTTAGTGGGGAAGTGAGGATTAAGGTGCGTTACTGAGTGGGATTAATATAATACCATATGATAACCCAATGGAAGGTATTCGAACATTCTGGTCCTTTGATTTTCAAATTTGGCGGATATAATGACATCATGACCCTCTCGCCCAATCAGAAAATTTCGTTACGTGGAAAATCGGTGTTTTTGCAAGGCGACAGCCGCAATGCTATCGCATTAATAATCATCAGCATAATCATCATCGCCCCAACAAATTTTCTTATCTCATACTTCCACTAACGTATTTTCCCGTCGCCTGCTACACCTTCGTTCTCCTTACCATCCATTTCAGTAGCCTATAATGAACCATCGGTTATCTATTCTCCGCACTGTATGTTTCACGCACCAGCGATTTCTTTTCTTGATTTCATCTCCACGTTGACGCCAACCCGATGACGTTATCCCTCTAATTTTTATATCCATCGGTCGCTCTGTCCTTAGTTACATTTCAGACTTCTTCGTTTGCCTCTAGGAATATATGCCCCTCAGGTGAGTACTTGCCTGACGCAAGTCTTAGTTAAGTTGACCTTGAGTGATGCTAGTAACCTGACCTTCATTAACTCAAAGCACTTGCCGAATGTACTCCTTCCCTTTCCTATCCTGCAATCTCTATTTCTCTTCCAACATGCGGATCAGCGGCCACTGAAGTTCGGATCAAGATTTGTGTTCTGGTTAGAATCAATAGTAATGGAGTGATCATCTCACCGGCTTCCTTGTCGAATGCAGGCGAAAGGGTTCTGAGCTTATCGAAATCAACCCGCTTGTACTCCTCGTCTTCAGAGACCACCACGGCCGGTTTGCCACGCTTGCCCGGTATGGTCACTGGCACAATTTCCCGGGCTAGCACACCATCCTGTTCACGGTGTCATGGGGAGTAAACACAGAAGGAAAAAAAGTTGTACGTTGATGACACTTCTACCTTCCAGAAGTTTAAGTTTATTAGGGCCCTTTACCACCCTTAATTATGTCTGTCACTGTATCTGAGTTTATCCTTTTTTCGGATATCCTCTCGTTTCTGCTGCATTCAATAATAAAAAAAACTGGTAGTCACCATCTGGTCGTGCCCAATTTCTCTTGTGGGTAGGCGCCATTGTATATTGAGGACAACAAAAACAATACGGGAGTATTGTGGGCATGAAAATTAATATCGAGCATTATTATCAAATTGCTAAAGCAATTTCTACCAGAGAAAGGTGCTGTCAGGATCTTGGATTATTTACCCAACTTGGGAGCTCTTGAAGAGTCACAGCATTATATAACGCTGAAGGTGATCAAGCACATGAAATGGCTGCTCAAGTCAATTTGTTATTTTTCGAGCCCTCGAGGATATGTGCCATGTCGGTGCAACTAATATTATAAAAGGGTTCTCGATAAGTTTTGCTTCCTGTGATATTACGTTTTCGTTAAGCGAAGGAGTAAATTGAGGAGATGTTTCGTTCAAGTTTGGGACGCTTTATTTTTTTTTTCTCAGAACGAGACCATTTTTCTATATAGGTTCCACTAGCGATGATGCTCTTTTGTCAACTTCGCAATAGACCGTGCGCGCTGGTTGAAGGCGCGTGTTGACGACACCCCTGACGCATTGCGTTGGTGATTTCTCTGAATGACCCCTCTCTTGTGTTTTTGTTGTCTTTTCTAGCGGTAAGGTGGGTGATAGGAGAGGCAGGACAGCTGCCTTCAACCATGTGTGATGTCATGCACAGACTGTAGTGTATTGTGCCGGAAGTCAATGACTGGTGGTGGTACGGCAAAGGATGATGAGTCCTTGGGAACTTGAGAACTTCCTATGTTCGCTGAAATGCAACATCTTTGAATTCCATCATGTACTCTTTCTGGGCGATGGGGTCCTCACGTTCAAAAACCAAAGGTTATGTATGTTAATCCTACTCTTTACTCTGCGCCTTCCCTCATAGCTGACGTGTCGCTTCGGGACGTGTTTAGAAGAGTTAATGGGCACAATACTCTTTGGAATGAGAATTACAGGCTACAGAACGGGTGTAACTGATTAAAGGTGGACACATTGAAATAAATAGTTTCACTCAAGAACGAAGGGCCTGGTGACCGCTTAAAGTACGAACGAAGAGATTTGAGGAGCATTAAGAGACGATACAGATAAATAAAATACTCATAAATAAGATACTCATAAGTAACACCTTGTGCTCGTTGTACTGACGGGCTATTTCATAGCAGGAGTTAATATAATTTTCATTCAAATTTAATTGTAACCTTATTTTTAATTCTTATTTAATTTCAGCTTCAATTTCATGCAATCAACCATCAAATAAATCGATGTTTACCTTCACTGCCGCGGTAGATTTTTTGTAGCTCTCAATGGCGAAATGGTCCTGTTCTTCCCTGGTTACTTCGTATTTTCTGGCGGTATGCTCAACACAAGCGCCCTGAAAAGAAGCGCATGCTGATAAGCATGATACACTAATCAGCCTTTTCGACCATGACACCTTCGGAAAAACAAAAGACTCTACTTTTCCGTGCAAAAAAGAAGAAGCCGAGAGGCACATAAACTGAGCTGCCCAATTTTTTAAGTCATCCTATGCTTGCCGCATGTAATTGCAATACAAGTAGTCACCGCCTGGTTACGGCCAATTCCCCTTGTGGGTACGTGCCATTTTGTGAGGCAAATAAAAACAACATAAAAGCACAGAACCGTCGCTGGATGAAATACTGGCAATTTTGTATCTCTACGAAATTTCAGCCACGCTCACAAGTATGTAAACTGAACGCTTCGCGGTGATAAACCTTCTTTTGCAACTGATCAAAAAAAAAAAAAAAAACCTGCATTGGTAGCTGCTCACACTTAGAACAGCTCAAAAACACGGACACGGAAAGAGACCCACACGACGACGTTGTGTGCGCGTGTCGCTCGTCTGTACGTCTTTTGCGGAGCTCATGTCTTGTATTGTTTTCGGTGTTCCTAAGCATCACAAAAAAAACACGCGGGCAAGTCCACGTCATGTGGTGAGAACCTATGAAATACTGGCAATATAACATACCACATGGATCTTGTGAAAGGCGTCAGTCAATCCGTCGCTCAAAAGGCCATCCTGAAAATAGAATCGCGAATAACGTGAAATAAATGGTTGAGCATGTTATCATAAGTAACTAAACAAAACAGATCAGACCTCAGGTTAGCATGATTTTGCGAGATGAAATGTTGTAAACCTTCTGTTTGTGACGTCAAGTGCGCTCGAAGCATTGCTGTTTGCAAAAGTAATGTCCCTGTGACCAGAATGGAGGATGCCAGAATTCAGGAGAGGACGACTGAAAGTTCTCTATCTCTCTGGAAGAGACTTGTGGCATGCAACTCATTTTCTCGTCTTTAATTGTATGCGCAGGGGAGAGTTTTGACAAAGCCTACACACTATCTTTTTTTTCTGGTTTTGAAGTAAGCAAAGTTTAGTACATGGATTGATACCCCTTACTGGATTTCTATCAGACGCCATTTCTTCGAAAGTCATTCAGATATGCCCTCTGTTTTGCATTTCAGTAGGACATGGTCGGTATTCCGTTCCTAGGGTTGATGAAAAGGTTTAAAGAAGATTTTTTGTTTCGGTAATTAAAACTACATTTACTACCAATCTGCCTTTATTATTAGTTCTTTTTTTTCTAGAACGTGAATTTCACGCTGTGGAGGTTCGTGCTATAATTACCGTAGGTACGCTTCAATTCCCGGGCCTAGCCTATGACCGCGCTGCGGTAGACATCTATAGCAGGACTTGAGTACATAGCATCAGAGTATGGCTACGAAATGCTGGTTACGAATGGTTACGAATCTGCACGAAATGCTTTAGAAACTGCACAGCCTCTGCATTATCCATTTTGGTTTGTTTTGCACGAGGGGGTTCAATAAATTATCCACCTGATCAACAACGAAACAACATGACAAAATAAGTAACTTAAAAGCAATTCAGTGTAGTATCCTGACCATTCAATGCAGTTCAACGTTTGTCGCAGTGAATTTATGCTACTAGGGAAGAAGTCATCTTGCTGCTCATCAAATCAAGTTATTGCTATATTCTTGAAATCTTCATCGCTCGAAAATCTTTGGCCCAAAGAAATGTTTCTATATGCCAGGATATAAAATAATTGGAGAGAGCAAGGTTTGAACTGTAGCCCAGTCAACCATTGATATTCAGAGGATGTCCACAAATGATCATAATATCTAATATCATTTGCGGATATCCTCACGACGTCCATTCGATTTTCCACTGTCAAATTCAAATTCAAATTCGAACGTCAGTACGTGGATATTCACATGATATCCTGGTTCAGACTTTTTTTCTTGCAAAAAAGTTTGATCGGGAATTCTGTTCTCTTCAGCCTTGGCTGTAGTGTTGAGGAGCATAGCACTGCATCATAAAAGCACCACTCGCTTATGTCCCTGCGGTGGAAAGCTCCGGAGCTAGCTGAGCGGGGTTAAGAATTTATCGAAATACGAGAGAATATTTGAATTGCTCTTGAGAGAAGTTAAAGTCACTATAAAATTTTAAACACACCTCCATCGAAACGCGGCCGTGAGACAGATATTGCGCCATTTCATTTCCCCCAAAACCAATTTTCAAAGACACCGCCATCTTGTCACGGCGGGTGAAATGCCGCAGCCAAAGCTGTTGCGCACAAACACAATAAATGTTAAAATTTCTAAGGATATATAGCATAAATAAATATTTTCTATTTTTCGCTTCGCATTACGCTACCAATTCATAAGCCGTATGTCAGTCTGTCATTGAGGCGGCGCGCGCAGAAAATGCGTGACTGCCACCGCTGCTGCATCCATATGTTTTTTTGCTCCTACGAGGTGGTGGTTGTGTAGTGCGGCGCGCGGTTTGATTACGACGTTAGGCAAGCCCACGCCTGACTGCAGCCATTTGTTTTCCTCTGAGTTGGGTACTAGGATTTCGTCCTGAAGCCGGCAACAGCACATATTTCAAAGGTAAGCGCTAATCTTACTGTTTTGACCTCGACGCATTTGCTGCCATGCCCAAAGTGAAATGCAAATCCTGGTCTGTTCGTGCTGGCAGGATAATAACTGAGAAATCGTTTTCGCTACTTCAAGAATGCGAGAACGCGACGGAGCAGCGAGGGCCGGCATCGGGAGCACTTGAGAGCACACGTGCGGTCACAACGCATCGCCCACTTGCGAATCTCTTGTCGACCAGCATTGAGAGCAAGCTTCTAATGTACCCATTGTTGGCTCGGTACATATCGGCACCCCGTCATCGGGAAATCTGAGAATATTAATTCAGGGCGAGACCGTTTGCGATCTCTTATGTTGCAGCCAGTGTTGGAGAGGCATACACGAAGCACAACCGTCTTCTGCACCTAGCAGCGAGGAACAGGCTGAAGCAGCTTTGTGTTGCAAAATGACTGTGCTTCAAGCTAGGATTCCTGCACGCATTCTGCACCTAGCAGTGACTCTAAATGTGGCAGTGAGCATCGAAATACTTGCACTTATAATTTTGCCTTATGGGTAGTTTTTAGTTCAGGTAACAAGAAATGTTTTTAACAATGGACCATTTCCTTGTCGCATAAGAACAGGAAATGGGCTTCCGCTGCCAGCTGCTGCTTTTATAG
This sequence comes from Amblyomma americanum, assembly GCF_052857255.1. Lineage (NCBI taxonomy): Eukaryota > Metazoa > Arthropoda > Arachnida > Ixodida > Ixodidae > Amblyomma > Amblyomma americanum. The sequence continues at coordinate 63,038,219 of NC_135503.1, read as the reverse complement.
GTTTTACCCTACAATACTACTTCTATGCATTTCAGATGGCATTCGCCATAATCGAGTTCACAGAAACTGTAGAGGTGGAAGTGGTCCCCTCAACTTGGATTGAGGGTGATATCTGCTGCTGGCCAGGTGGCGAAGCTGATAGAGTCACCAAGCTTGTGAGAACATCAGCAAAGCCACAAGACAACTGGGCACAGCATCCAGTTGAAGTAAAAGGTGTATTCTGTAAGTTGTGGGATGATTCATTAGTGGTGATCTCAAGTAACCTCACTTTAGTGTTGTGTTAAGGCTCTTATAACAGCCACTGAAAATGCATGTAATAACCTGTATGCATGTACCTTAGCTATTTGTGAATATCTCTGAACAATAGTGGTCATTGGGAACAATTGTGTAACCGATAAACACCTAGCTCGGCACAAACTAGCATGCATAATATATAATGTACTATTTTTCTACAACTATGCTCACCCTTACTATTTTATACAAATGTGTGTAGGCAATAAATAATAACAGCTAGGCAGGCAAGTTGGTGATACATGTTCCAGCACTTGTCCTGTTTTTCTCCCCTTTCGTCTGTGTTTTTCGCATGTTAATTGTTCTTGAACAATAAATAAGTTCGCCATTGTGGCTCAGTGATTATAGTGCTCGGCTGCTGACCCGAAAGACGCAGGTTCTATCTCTGCTGTGGAGGTCACATTTCGATGGAGGTGAAATGCTAGAGGTCCATGTGCGATGTCAGGTGGTGGAAATTTCCAGAGCCCTCCACTAAGGTCTAAGTCACTTTGGAATGTTGAGCCCCATAAACCAGACCAGACGAAATAAACAAGCTGTATTTAGCTACTGTGTTATGGAAAAATTTACTGAAAATGATCCTGCTTTCTTTTAAGGCTCATATGAGAATGCAAGGATGCGGCTCGAAAGGTCTCAATTCACATCGGACGTTGCCACAAGTGATGATGAACAGCCAAGACGACCAGTCCACAAGCCAAAGCGCCTAATTGATTCTGACTCTGATCAGTCACCATCGCCCCCCCCCCCCCCCCCCCCCAAAAAAAAAAGGCCCAAGAAGCCGGCACCAGCTGTGCACCAGCCTTACCCTCAGCCACCTGCAAATTTTCTGTCTTCCAGTATCTCACGTGAGTATTGTCCACATATATCAGCTTAGCCGCCAAATGTTTGGTTGTGTTCTCTTCTTTGAAATGCATTAGTATATATGCATCACTCATTGAAAATTGCCTGTGACTGCTAAATAATTTATAATAGAATTTCTTGATGCTGTTTCAGTTTCACCAACCGAGCGTTGTCTCTGACGTGTTTAGGTCGTGTGAGGCATGAAAAAAAATGAAGTATAATTGTTGATACATCGTTCTAATTCACTATAATGCTTAAGCCAGCCTGCTTTAAGATTTGGAACGACAGCATATCAGTGGTTTCATTGCAGCACTTTTCATGCCTCACATAACCTATACACTTCTTACATGTCAAAGCCATTGTTCGATGAATGAAACCGAAGCAGCATATGAGAAATTCACTTCAAAATTATTTAGCAGCCGTAGGCAGCTTTGTGGCTTCTGTGTACGGACTTGTAATGAATGATTGATGTTATATTGGTGTTCTATGTGCATTATGCTAATCTGTCATCCGTATAAGTTAAAGGACAACCACACTTTTTTAGAATTTTGTTGAAATTTAAGGATTCAAATCTATATAGACAGTAGGCAAAGCATGCTAAGTTATTTTGCGCTAGCATTGAAAATGACAACGTAATTGATGATTAAAGCCCAAGCTTTTTCCTCAGAGCACCGGACAAGTGCTGCGAAGCTCGGAATGATGTCGCGGATTTTAAGATTTGTTATTTCTGCTGCATTCACTCAGAGCTTGCCGTGCATCGTCAGATGCTGCCAAGCAACGCTTTAAAGGCTTTGCTATTAGACGTGCTCTTTTTTCCTTCAAAGCAAGCGTTTCTACTTCGAAAATGTACCAGCAACTTAGATGTCAACGTGTGCCCCCACCCGGTGCTATCTGTTTTAATCGGTGGTTATGTCACTATGTCAAATGCTAGCCCAAAAAGACTGTGTGCTTTGCCTACAAGTTTCACACATTTGTCCTATTTAAGCTCGTTGAAATCTAAAACTGCAATTGCCCTTTAGTATACTTACTAGTACAAATGATTCAAATTTAAGCCACTTTCTTGATCATCTTTAGTTATGGTGAGCTTTCCTGCAATAAGCATTTCCTCAGAAACTACTCCATAATTTTTCTAATCATCATTTCGTGCTCTTATTTTCACAGCTCTCTGGAAGTCAGGAGTGAAGACTTCAAGACCGGGAGTCTTGAGTGAAGAAAATAAACAGTATTCAATAAAAAAATTCAAAAATGTATTTTTCCTTGCCATTTCAAGTTTATTGTGTATGCACTAAGCAATAGTATGATGCTGTATACCTCTCCCAGGTTTACAACCATGGTGCAGTTGTGAAAGAATGTGTTGCAATTTCTTCTGAAAAACTGAGAAATGCTTATAATGTTGGTTTTGTTGAATGGATCTGACATAGTGTAAATGATATCTTTCACAACACAGTGCCATTGTCCTGCAAAAAACCTTATCCTGATGATCGATAGGGTTTTGGTGGAGTATTCAGGGTGCATGCATCATTATTCTGTGGGCGACAACGATCAATGTAGACATCTGGAGGGCATCGAGAAGACAGAAAGCAGATGTCAGTAGGACATTGAAAGGAAGCTTAAACTGTGTCCTGATGATGTTGATAGGATATCCTCTCATCTCTGAGGGTGCCCCTCGGACATTCTGTGGATGTCCATCCTTATCAAACCGAGTGTCCAGAGGATGTCCATATGACATCATATGGGCATTCATGGACATCATGTGGACATCTGATATCTTCAGGTAAATATCATGTGGATGACCAAAAGATATCACTTGGTTGGCTGGGTAGGGTCGGTGATTTAGCTCTTGGAACCCATATTGTCGAATGGCAGCTTTAGCTTTTAAGGAGGCGTATGCACCGGCGCGTTATGATGAAGGAACATCATGCCTGCTGAGAGCTTTCCGGCCTCTTTCCCTTTGTTGGCCTTCCACAATCAAGTGTTTGTGATCAGCACCACTGTCATCAGCCTGACTATGCTCACTCCAGTGCAAATGCCTCTTCTATATCTCTGCACTCAATCGCTCCGGCGCTAGCTGCGGGGCCAGCATAGTCCTGCAAAGTTTCTAATATCATCATCCCACCTAACTTACTGCTGTCTCGTATTACGTTTGACTTCTCTTGGAATCCAGTCCGTCAGCATTAACTATCATCCCTTATCTTGCCTTTGCATAACATGCCCTGCCCAAGCCCATTTCTTACTCTTGATTTCGACGAGGATGTCATTAACCCGTGTTTGATCCTTGACCCAATATGACCTCTTCACGTTTCTTGCCGTTACACCTGCCAATTTTCTTTCCTTAACTCGCTGCGCTGTCCTTAACTGAAGTGGAACCCTCTCCCACAACCTCCACGTTTCTACCACATCCCATGGGTGAGTATCGTTAAAATACAGCTATTATGTACTTTTCTTGTCAGGAATACTGGGACACTGCCTTTCATGATCAAAGCGCCAAATGCGCTCCACCACATTGTTATTCTTCTAGTTATTTCACTCTCGTTGTCCGGATCTGCCGTCTTGAGCTAAGTAGACGTATTTCTTTACTACTTCCAGCGTCTCGCTACACTGTTGATCTCTTCCGATTCTGTTGATGATTGCATTATTTTTCTACATATTAATTTTTAGACCCACTTTTTTTTTGCCTGTCCAGGTCATTATTCATGATTTGCGGTTTGTCCCCTACGTCACTTAACAGAGCAGTGTCATCGGCGAATCGCAGATTACAAAGGTATTCTGTACTAAGTCATGCTCAAAGCCGCCACACATTGTCAGGTCATGTTCACGTGGCTGCGACGTGCAGGAATATTTCGCTCCGATGCCGATCTTAGGCTGCAGAGAACTCAGACTTGCCTGCATATGGATGGTGCCATATGGCGTCTCGCCTCGCTTCATGTAGTACGGCACGTTCGACATGCTTTCCATTCCTCCGGCAACCATGACTTCCTGCAGAAAAAGGGAACGAAAATGCGGTTAGTGCCAACCCGCCTATGGCTTTCAGCCAGGGGTGTGCAGACAGATGTTGTGGCAAATCCATTGCAGAATTCAGTGCATCATTCTTTTTTGGCAGTGTATGCAGAGTCCCTGGTACGCCTTGGTTGACCAAATTTAATGATGTCCCAAAGCCTAAGCTCATAATTTTTATTTCCAATTTTTTAGAGACTTATGCTTAGCCAGGCTTGTTAAGGACACAGGAGAATATATTTTCTAAAATAACAAAATTTTAAACTAAGTTAACAGCAAATCGTGCAGTTCGCTGCAATTCTCTCAGGCATAAACGGAAAGACGAGGGCTCCGAAGCGTTGAGCAAGAGGGTTAAACATAAATGCAGGACAGTGCTGCGAGCCATGGTAAAAAAAATGGTAGGCGTAACGTTAAGAGACCGGGAGCGGGCAGAGTGGGTGAGGGAGCAAACGCGGGTTAATGACATCGTAGTCGAAATCAAGAGGAAGAAATGGGCTTGGGCAGGGCATGCAATGCGAAGGCAAGATAGCCGATGGTCGTTATGGGTAACGGAGTGAATTCCAAGAGAAGGCAAGCGTAGCAGGAGACGGCAGAAAGTTAAGTGAGTGGATTAAATTAGGAAGTTTGCAGGCATAAGTTGGGCGCAGCTGGCAAAGGGCAGGGTTAAGTGAAGAGATGGGAGCGGTCTTTGTCCTGCAGTGGGCGCAATCAGGCTGATAATGATCTTGACTATTATTATTTGACTCGCTTTTAGCAGATCACTTTTTCGTTATCATGGTCGTGGCTCTGGACAAAAAAAAGATATTTTCTAAACAAAAATTTAACTATGAGTGAAATCCACTTCAGTAAATCTAATCGTAGTATAAGAGGCAATGGGTTTAAGTTTGCACACCGAGGAAACAGTTCGAACAAAGTCGATGAACACACACTGAAATATAACTGGAATAAATCTCCAAGTAAATGCGTTCACTTCATTCTTTCATCTATGAAAGAAAACAGTATACGGTTTACAATGTACGTACAAATGGAAAACAAGGCAGTGAAGATTAAGTGTTGTAAAAAAACGGCCCGCCTCACCACCATCGCGAAGGTAACTCACCATGTCATTCACAAAGCAGCTCCACATCTCTATTACATTAAGAATTCAACTGTAAGCACAGGTGCATAATAAGTGCGAATTTTTCGCTTCTTGATGCCTACTCAGTTGCTCGCTCAGCAGGTTGCAACCTTGCATTTTGCCTTCACAGGAGCGATACGGTGAAGAGCGGCCAGATGAAAGTTTAAGCTGAAGTAGGAGCAACGGCCACAACGCAGCTTCTGATGATGATGATGATGATGATGATGATGATGATGAAGGGCAGCTTTGGCCAAAGAGCGCCGTGACACAAGGTAGGTTTCATTGCAGAAGGCGGCGTTACAGACCCAAGCATTTCCCCCTAAAGAAGCCGAGCATCAGGCAGGGGAAAGCTTGTACCCATTGTATCACCGGTGGGTACCCGGCGGCACTGGGGATAGAACCCCGCGCCTCCCGCATGCGAGGCGGATGCTCAAACCACTATAAACCACCGCTACGGTTACAGCGCAGCTTCTACCGGATTTACTTTCTCATCACGCAGGAGCTATTGCTTTTGACGGTGGCAGCGCAAATACTTCTCTATTCAACTGTCCCTCAGGTTTTGCACTGACCACACGGTACGCAGTATAAATAAATCTCAAATATGACAGGCCTCACCTGGGAGCCGCACATCAGGCTTTGTGCTGCAAGCATGATAGCCTTCATTCCCGAGGCACAGAGCTTGTTGATTGTAGTGCATGGCACCGACTCTGGTACGCCTGTGCAGAGAGGGAACACGGGTTTTGATGAGTTCGTGAACAGGCTGGTCAAAGAGCTAATTATATATTTTACTGTTAGCAAAAAGAAAAAGAGACATTCAAGAGAACGGCGACGAACAGTTATTACTACTATTTGGACTGTTCGTCTATGAGCATCTCATTGTATCTTATTGCTCGCTGCGTCATCTCGAGGGTATACTAGTTTTAGCTCTCACTTTTAATGAATGTGCCCATCAGTATGGAAACGTAAGAATATGTAGTATAGATATATTGCCTCCGGAGTGAACTGTCTGCTTCCTGCAGTGAAATATCTGTTGCTTGTTTTATAACTCGAAGAAACATCTAAGCAGTGTTGCAAGAAATCTCGAAAATGTATTATAACGACAACACTTAGAGTCTTGGACAGGTTTTTCAGCAGTCGGGCTAGGATTCATATACTGCCTGGTATGCGTTCGTCTAGGCGCCTTCTCTTAATAACCAGAGCTAGATGGGCTGTTACTGCGAATCAAAAGCGGCCAGCTGCCGGGCGTAATTTTTATAAACTTAGTGAAAAATGCACTTCGAGCTTGTTGGTGACAGACTCAGAATAGCTGGCGATAAAAATGTACAGCACACAGGTTGGTGCGGTTACTTTCTTCTGGGCTTTCATAGACGATATCAAATTGGCCTTTAGAAGCGTATCATACGCAGCATTCCATGTTTTTTTGTTTCTTGAAGAATATTGTAGGATGCGTAGGACAAGTCATGTTATTTGGCGTTAATTTTTACAGTTTAGTTTTCAGCCGTTTACTCCGCTCGAACACATTGCGGACAAGCCGCCGTTGCGTGACGTCTCATGCAAGAAGATGCTGGTATGTTTGTTTTCCCGTGCTTACCTGCTCCGAGTGCTGCCTGTCTTGCCGGATTCATGCCGGCGCCAGCCGACAGAACGTTGCCCATGAAAACTTCCTGTACATGCTCGCACGCTATGCCTGAAAATCGAGAACATACGCACTTAGCCCGCTGTTAACAGCACCTGTAAAATCAGCACAGGTGTAACGCAAGGCGCAGTGAAAGAAACATCTGGCAACCACTTCTGGTATTCCGATTGTTGCTTAGGGCTGAAATGATGTCATTAACGTTGTTCATACTTCACCTGCTTTCTTTACTGCTCCCTTGATAGCGATGGAGCCAAGTTCCGTAACTGCCAGCGAGGCCAGTGAACCACGAAATGCTCCGATGGGTGTCCTTGCGAACGAAGCAATCACAACTTCCTATAAAAGATAAATGACGATTGCTCTCAATCAAGAAATTGAAGACTAAAAAGTTTTCAAACATTCTACAAAAAGCGCCGATATCCTCACGTCCCTGTTACGAAAAAAAAAACAGCAGAAAGTTGATTTAAAAACTGCAGTAAATAGCTAGATGGCCCTCAGCCCTTGGATCATAAGTGAGATCCGTAATCTAATTGGGCTTGCGTTGGCGATGTTACGTGCACTAAGTAAATTGGCGCACCCAAAATGTTAAAGGGAAATCACCACACAGAGCAATTGTATGCCTCATAATTTTCCTTCGTTTTTACTTCGACATTTTTTCATCATTGGCTGCGCGTTTGCAATACGCATAACCTCCTAGATTTGTTATTGGTAAAAGTTTTTATTCATGGAGAACGGGTTACTTCTTTTATCCTGCTATAATTTCGTTTTGATGACTCTTCTTTGTGACTACCGTTCTCATGTGTTGATTTTGGAGTTTTGAAGCTTTTTTCACATTAGGATAAAATTATTGTTTATCCAGCTATGCGCTGCCTGCGGCTGTATAGGAAAGATGAATGGGTCTCTTAGGAGCTTCGAAGTTAAAGAATATTTCGTTCTGGTTCGAGGATCAAACGTTGGACCACCGCTTGTCCGGGTTAGAGTTTTATATTTCGAAGCATTTTATCCTGTTCGTCATAACTTCGTTGTCAGTGGCGAAAACTTTCAATGAAGAAGTGTGGCTGCTTTTCTAGGAGCAAATTATTTGGAAGTTGTGCACAGTACATCCCATTTCCGTGGTGGCAGCAACGTGAAATGACGGCAACACGAGAGTTAAGGGACAGGTCTCGACTGTCCTTTTCCTTGGCGCTCGTGTCATTGTCTTTTCGTGCTGATCCCCGCAAGGAATACTTCCAACAAGTCCAAATTGGTACTATAGACATGTAGTGTTACTTAATATACTCTTGTTCCTTTTGCCGGAGGCCCGTACAGCCTCTTCAGGCCAAACGGTTTGGCTATTGAGCCCTTGAGCCTTTCGGGACATGTGCTCATGTTACGTTTCACCTGTGCTGTGCACCCCATATAACGTTTCATCAGCTACCCCCGAAACCACTAGACTAGTTTTATGCTTGAAGTCGCTAGCCGTGCTTGTTTGGTTAAGTTTGTGGGTGATTCAAAGCGTCCGCTCATGTGCGGCTTTTAAGGAAGAGCCACGAAAACAGCTTATAACATGCTCGCTTACATTCAAACCATGGCGTGCGTTTTCGTGGCTGGTCATCTTGTGCAGCACAACAGTGGCAGCCTGCAACGAAGATAGAAAGCGCCCACTGTTCGTGTTAACAGTAGTATAGTCACACCAGCAAAAACAACCTCCATCACTGACGGCAATGCAATTAAAACAATTATAACAACAATATCTCACAACATGATGCGACGTTACTCTCCTCTCACTAACGCTCAGGAAACGTAGAGCAAACAAAACAATCAGGCAACCGTAACGTGGTAGGTACAGAAATAAAAGGTGCCCCCAAAAAGGCAAAGTTTGTGCGTTCCGGGAAAATTAGCGAACAAATTAATGGTTAGGTTGTTTCAGACTCGAGAGCAGTCATTTTTTTTTTAATGTTGGGCATGCGTGTCCTGGCAAAAAAGAGCGCTACCCTGACTACGCTTGTGCCCGAGTCTGGTTAGCGCTGTAAACACTCTGCAAGCACCAACTATAGACCAAGGCTTCACGCTGAGCAATTCTGTGGTTATCGTATGACGTCATAGGGCCTCCACAGCGAAGCACGATCAGGCTCGAGAGATCCAGCTTCGTCCCAAATTATGGCATATGTCGCAGCTCCAGTTCACTGAAACAGGATAGTTGGTCGAGCAAGTGTTCATCGTGGGTGCGCTAAAGCTGCAGCGCGAACACGAAACAAATACATAGAAAGCGACGCAAAATGAGGACATGCGCTGACTGTAGTCTGCGGATGCACATGTTGTTTCGAGTTCCTTTCTCTATGCATGTTTTTTAGTTCGCGCTGCAGCTTTGCGCACTCAGCTTCAGTTCGGCGCATTGGATGGAATAGAGGCGCTCTTTCAAAATGATGATCGTCGCAAGTAATGACGAAAGAAAGCAACCGCATACATGCACACAGTCACAAAACAGCAGTGCTCCTTGAGAAGAGCAATTAAACATGAAGAATAAAAGCTACAAAAACTGTCTCTGAAGAATAATTATATCCTGAAGAAGGTCACGAGTCTGAGTTAGGATCACATTTACCCGAAATGTTTAACTCAACCAGTATTGATGGTAAAAAACAAATTCATTCATTCATTCATTCATTCATTCATTCATTCATTCATTCATTCATTCATTCATTCATTCATTCATTCATTCATTCATTCATTCATTCATTCATTTTCCACAAAAAATTGGACAGCCCCCTGGAATAAAGCTAAATGAGTAGTTTGACGGGGCCCAGGACGCCTTTACAAGGTATTGTTGCCAAGGGAAAAACACATATAAGGATTTACAGCAGTACATACCATATACCCAAGAAATTAATAACAAGAAACACAATAAAAGACAATTTCCTTCGTTTGAGAAAAAAAATAAAATTCAATATGCTTCACATGCATCACAATTAAATATGAGCCGAATGTTCAATAGACAGAGTAATATAGTACCACGCTTTCAATGCTTCTGAAAAAAAAAACACACACACACACAAAAATTCGAGGCCAAAACCTTTCTTCGATGAACTGTACTTTCCTGATCTGATAGAAGCCGGTTCGATCCGAGCCGCGGCGGTCGAGTTTAGATGGAGGCGAAATCCTAGAGGCCCGTGTACTGTGCGATGCCAGTGCACGTTAAAGTACCCCGGGTGGCCGAAATTGCCGGAGTCCTTCGCTACGCTGTTCCTCATAGCCTGGGTCGCTTTGGGGCGTTAAACCCCAAAAACAAAATCGCACTTAGAGCTTTTAGAAATCTGTCCTTACCCATGATACCAGGAAAAATTCTTTCCTTTGCAGAAGATAAGCGAATTACCAAGAACGACAACAAAAAAGATCCCCTTTTTTGCTGTGAACGTTTACGACAGCGTGCCTCGCCCTTCGATTGGTCAGAATTGCTTTTGAAAGCTGGACCTTGCGAGAGCAGGGTATAGGATTAGATGCCCGCAAACAATGCTTGATTGCACATCAAGACAAACGAAAGCACAAAGATAAGATTAATCGGTCCACCCAGAAGAATACCGCTCGCGGCAATGAACCCGACTCTACTGTTGGTTACAAAGTTAAGATACTGCTGGAAATCATTGCGAATATCTAAACAATCGTGGACGATAAAGCGTGAGCAGACACATATGAAATGACAGCGGAAGGAAAACAACGCTGAGTGTGGTGGAGCTTAAACAGCACGACGAGGCTGTTCTTCGCTCGCGCTAAGCCATGAACGTTTTCATTCAGTTCTAACTGACTGTACATTGCCGTAAGCCTTCATAAATGAAATTCCCACATTTTTACTATTTTACGTGAGCTGAGCTTATCATTGTCTGCAGTTAGTCCACGATCAGCGCACCGTGCTTATAGCGAGTGGTGGTGCCAAAAACAAACCAGCACATTTGTCAGCGCTCTGTTTCATGTGAGCTTGCGGATCCCAATGGCAGCGTAATGTAGTTAAGAAGCATTTGCTCAGATCAATGCCCGACACGGTTCAGCAATCTACAGATTAAATTGGTGGCATGGTATGTGGTGTTTTGAGTCCGAAGGCTGCATGTGGGCTACGAAATATTTTGTAGGAACGTTATTTAGACTCCCGGGGCTCATTAATAGGGAATGGCTTCGAACTGCTGACGACTGCTTCTTCATGTCGTCTCCATCGAGATGTGGTTGCCGTGGCCAAGGTTCGCTCTCGTGGCATGAGGCGCAGCAGCCGAATGAATTGACGGCTGGTTAACAGCGGTGTTCAGCGAGCGATGCACTCTAGAGTTTGCGCTGAGCCATGAATCATACAGTGGTGATTTCGCCAAAATTGATCGAGTTCATGTGTAGTGATTTAAAAGCACCGTAGACTGGCGTTTAATAAGCACACTGCTTGCTCCGAAATGATGAGGGGATCGACTTACTAAATCGAAGAGCGGAAATTTCATCAAAGGCCAACAGGAAAGAAAAATATTCTGGTCTAATTCGTTCTGCGCCTAGACTACCGCACAGCAGAGATGCATGCGTGTTGCTTAACGTTCTGATCTCATCCACAAGCAAGCAAGAAAACAAAAAAGTGGGAGGGTTTTAAAGTAGTTAATTAAACCGAGTAGAGATGCGAAAACAAGTGCTGTTACAGGGGTACGACAGCACTCCTTTCCTGAATAGTGTGAGAGCAGCGGACCCTGAGAGGGCCAAGGTCACCCGTAAGGTCACCCCCCCCCCCCCCCCCCTTACTGGCTACAGCTGGCGCGACGCCCGTCCAAACTTACTCGGGCTGACCCGAGTTACTCTCAGGCTTCGCCAAATTTTTGGTTGGAACCGGATTCAGCAGTGAGGAGGAGGAGGAGGAGGAGGAAATGCAGGGAGGTTAATCGGAAGAATAACTGGTTTTCTACTTTGCACGGGAGAAAGGGGCGAGGGGATAAAAAAGATGAGGAGCAAAGAGAGTAGGAGGACTATGAACTCAGTGTTAAGCAGTGCTTTCACACTAAAACAGAAGGAAGGCTGTCAATAAACGACCCTTTAGCACTATATTTCATTGTGTCATTTGTAAGCGCCTACATGGCAGCAGCGCGCACGATATGTCCACTGTTCTCAGCGTCGTGGCGCAAGAACTTGTTTTTAATGTCATTCTTTTTTCGAGTGGTGTCGTGCGTTCCAGATGTGGGCGGGTAGACGGCTGTTAGAACCGATGACGCTAACGTTAGCACAGACACATTTATACACATTTTTTGCACGCGAAGCGTCAACAGCACTCAAAAGCTATCACCGACGCAGAGAAAGAACACGTACAAGAGCACGACGAAGGGAGGCTATACACGAGAACTCAACAGCGAGCGCATCAGAAATGAAAAGGACACACCGCGGGTTCAAAAAGGATAAAAACCTGCAACGTTTTCAAGAAGTTTCTCGCCTGGTCATCTCGTCGGGATATTGTGCATTCATAAGCGGATAAAGTTTTTTCGTACGATGTATTTCATATAAATCTTTGCTTTCCTCCGTGCATCGCTACGTCCGGAATCAGCGCCAGTTCTTTGCATCGCTGATATTAGTGTCGCACTAATTACAACCTAGCTGTGTTATGAACAATTCATGCTTTTCATAAGCTTCCAAGACCTGCATGCCAGGTGACATAGGGGTAGGGGGGGGAGGTGGTATTTGTTGTGTTGTTGTGCAGCAGCCTGCGTGTTCGCTTCAAGTCACGAAATTGGTGCAGCGCGCCTATTCATTCAATCTTTTTTTTTTGCCATCCATTTTTATCAACTCCCTTAAGTCTGCACGCGGCACAGATAGTGGCGTAGTTGTAGCCAAGCGACAGTCCTGTGCACTTTCCTCTTTCTGTTTTCAGTATCAGCATTCAGTCCCACTCAAACCTATGCGTTTACACCTGTCGTGGACGGACAAACGGACAAATAGAGGTGCAAACGTAGCCGTTAAATGCACTCCTGCATTACAAACACGTTGCAAGCTTGACGATCTTCTCTAACAGCATCTTCGGTGCGGGAAATATGAACATGTGTGCATGTGAACATGTGTTACATGAGCACAATAATTTTCTATACTGTCCTTTGGCGTGAGGTGCTGGGTTCGATCCCTAGTCCAGCCGGGTACCCCCTGATATTTGTAGCGAAAGCTACATTGGCCACGCACTGGCAGTTTCGCCGTGCTCGCATTCCCACAGTGGTCTCACCGCACCACGTGACCAACCGCGTGACGAGCCACGTGACAACAATTAACCAGACAACCAGGCTAATCTGGACTTGCGATCAAGGTTAACCAAGGCTAACCAAGCTATGCCTTAGCTTTCGCTACGTATATCCTGACATAGACGAGCTAAGCCACTGTCAATTTTTTAACGGGTACAAGATTTCCCCCGGCCTGGTGCTCGGCTCTTCTAGGGTGATATGCTTCGGAAAAGGGTCTTGGACCGAAACGTTGCCTTGACGGATCAGAGATAAGTTCCGCCGTCGAGCAACACTAAATCTGCCTCGTGCGGTAGAAGCCCAATGATTCTACAGAGCACAGTGACATGGTAGATGTGCACTACTTCATTAGCTTTAAGAAAGTAGTCCGCGGACTGTGTACCTACTGTATAAAAAGAGGATATAAAAACTGCCACGTGAAACGTCGATTACAAGTTCAAGGACAAAATTTATAAACTATTTGTAGACAGTGTAAGAGAGTTGAACCTGGAGAATAATTTTCACACAGTTCATGCGACAGTCTAAAGAAATTTTTTGCTTTTGTGCTCATGTGTCCAACGCTGCAATTACAGGCGCCAAATCTTTCATCGCCAACCTGAGATGATTGGGCGTAAGATTAGAGCCAGCGTTGTAATGTCTGTTTTCATGAGAACAAAGAAACTGGGAAGCGTAAAAAGGAGCTGAATAACTAATCAAGCTTTAAGAGAACTCCTAAAGGAATCCGCGTTAGCGCGAATTATACATGCCACTCATGTTCTATGAAATTCTATACTTAAATGTTGGGCGGAAACTTCTGGACGACCTCTGGCGAACTTGTACGGTTCAAATATCTCATCGTCTGCCTGCGACAGCCTTTGCCGAGTTCTTTATGATAGTCGAAACACCGGTCAAATAAACATCCGCTTAGGTCCCCACAGCAAAAAAAAAGAAAAAAAAAAGCCACGTAGGCCTACCTATTCAGGGAACGAAGCGCATGCGCATGCAGAGATAAAATAACAAAAATGTTTTCCGTTCCATTCTTACTAGCGATGATTTGGATCAACGAAGACGTGTCACACTATTGCTGAGACCGCTGAGAATGTTTCCTCATTAGCTTCTATTTTAGGTCAGTTCTTGATGGTATGTTCTTGGCATATCTTTTCTTTATAAAAGCAAGCCCAGAAAGTCTAGAGAAACACTTTAGTTCACGCAGCTGCCAGCAAATGCCGCGTTGCGCTGATTAATCAAAATCACCGCAACAATTTCGCAATCACTGAAAATTTTGGCACATCTCATTAATATTGTGCGGCCCTCTTAAATAGTGCGAGCTCCTGAGATATAATTTAGGACAGATTTTGTAGCAAGTAGGAAGAGTAGGCAGTGATAATCGTCATGTTCGAGCAGATTATCTCGGGAGTTTCAAGTTTTCACAAAATTACAAGTTTAAGTATGCCCATTCGGTTAAGCTGTGTAAGATAGCGCTAGCTGCTGATACTGTGGAAATCTGGGCGCTGTGCTGGGCATACCTGATATTCTGGGGTCTATGGCGTTCGACAGCTGAGCAATACTACGCGGTATGGAATTCGGGCCCCGACGGCCGTATTTCGATTAACGTGAAATTCAAAACCCTCCGACTGCGGTGCGCTTCCCGTGGGTGTTAAAAGAGTCTCAGGTGTTGGAAATTAACCTGAACCCTGCATCTACGGCATATCTCGCAGCCCCAGTGAAGCCTCGGGACGTTAGATCCAGCATTCCATATCAAATTGTTATTAGTGCGTAAGCACTAATCCGATGGGTACCAACTCCGAACAAAATCGTCCGTGGTCGCATTGTCTGTTCGCCTAGCACGAGAGGTCCGTCCCGCAGCATTACCCGTTCTTCGTCGTATTCGACGTGGCACTAATCCGGCGCTTCTGACACCAGAAAAATTGCCTCTTGCGCGTCCGCAGGTGGCCTAGTTCGAGCGCACCGTCCCGCGGCACTGCGAGCTCATCGTCGTCTTCTACGTAGCAAATATCCGTGCTTACGAACTGATCCGAATGCCGTAAACATTCTCTGTAGTTTTTAAAGCGGCTAGAAGAAGTCGTGCCACGTCCCGGAGGGACTCTTCAACTGCGGAAGAGACCGGTTTCAGTTCTAGAGAGCGTCGGAATGAGACGCTGCGAAGACGACGTGCCGAGGAAACGAAGCTTTCGCAATTCAACTAGGGTTAACCAGAGCTAAACCAAAGTCAATTTTTTTCTTCTTTTCGGTTCTGGCAAATTTACTATTCTACGCGAAGACCATTGCACTTACTTGTGTCCTCATGCCATATTGCCGGCGATATCGGCAGTATACGAATCAAACATACGGTCACTTACACGTGGGATCCGAAGTACGTGACGAGGTGTGCCGATCCCGTGAGCAAGCGCCTGCGTGGTGTGATGGTCTGGAGAGAATGGTTTAAGCTTTAAGCACATGCCCTATATAGTGCACATGTTTCCTTTATTTTTTGTTCGTACGCTGCGAACATTTAAGCGTCGAGCGGCGTCGAGCACCTGCAGCATCCGCCGAGGGATCGGAAACGACAACTATTGGCTCGACAAAGGTTCAACGGCGCTGTGGAGACCGCACATGCACTGAAAGCAACTGCAAGACGCGCACACACAAACTGCGTTTCACTGAGAGAGTAGAAGCAAACAAGTACGCGAGGGTCGCACCAAGCTAAATGCGAACGGTTCCTTCACGCCCAGTCCACACCACCCGTCAGCGATGTGTCTTGTACAAGATAAAATGTATTGGAGATTTTATATGGGGGGATGGACGAGCATTTTTAGCGCGAAACTACTACTACAGAAGCAATCCTGGAAAAGCCGATGAATGTCTGAAGCCTCTCACGTACTTGCAGAGAAACAACAAATATTGCCCCTGCTGGGCTTGGAACCGGCGGCGGCGTGAACAAATCAACTTCGCTGGCCACTGCACAAGAGCACTATATGCTATTGGTGCAGCCGATAACACCTTATGTCAAACTGCAACACACTCTCGCGCTGTGCATTGCACGTCGTCATCTTCATCAGCTCCCATCTGTGCTCAAAGTAGTAGTAGTAGTAGTTTCGATGGGCTTAGGGGGTTTAACGTCCCAAAGCGACACAGACTATCAGCGACACTGTAGTGAAGGGCTCCAGAAATTTCGACCACCTGGGGTTCTTTAAAGTGCACTGATATCGCACAGTACACGGACCTCTAGAACTTCACCTCCATTCAAATTCGACTGCCATGGTCAGGATCGAACCCGCGTCTTTCGGGTGAGCAGACGAGCACCATAACCACTCAGCCACCGCGGCGGAAGTAGTAGTAGTAGTAGCAGCGGTAGTAGTAGTATTAGTAGTAGTAGTAGTAGTAGTAGTAGTAGTAGTAGTAGCAGCGGTAGTAGTAAAGCTTTATTTTGCAAGAGAATTCCAGACGTGCGGCCCGCTTGGTCTCCATACGACCCCCCTCACGGTCTAAACTTTCGTGTGGGTTTGGTCCACGACGTATGCAGTCAGGCTGACAGCGACCTGCCTGGCGCGGCGGGGGGAGGGACGACCGGGCAGGATAGGAGAATGTGGGTAAAGTTGGCCTTGGGGTGAGAGCACGAGATACATATGGGGGTATTGGCTTAAATTGGGAAATGTGGGCTGGTGTAGGCAGCGTTCCGTCTGCAGGCGACGCCAGATAGACTCTTCCCTGGTAATGAGGGATAGTCAGGGTGGCGGGCGACGCTAGATAGACTCTTCCATGGTAATGAGGGATAGGCAGGGTGGCGGGCAGATGTGGCGCTCAGCGCGGGAGTCTGCGGTGGGCTCAGAAACGAGTGCATATATTCGATACTTCGGGAAATCCCCCACGAGGTTTACCTGCGCCCGCTTTCTAGACCCTTGGACTAAGGAGTCGGCGGCTTCGTTGCCGGGATTTCCCGAGTGCGCAGGCAACCAGATGATTTCCGCGCGTTGGGGGAGGAGAGGGGGGGGGGGCATGGGCAGCAGGCATTGCGCAGGAGGATAAACCCTGCCCCTGGTGTAGTTAACAATGGCGGTTTTTGAATGACTAATGATGTGACTGGCATCTGTGTATGCTAGAGCAATTGCGAATAGCGGTCTCCTCGCCTTCCTCTGGGGTGGTGCCTGGAGGAAGCTCGAAAGTTTCGGGGGTTTTGTGGGGTTTGCGGACAACCGCAGTGGCTCCGTGCTCATCGCAGGTGGCATCCACCCAAACGGCATCGGGCTCATCCCCGTAGCATTTGTGTAGCGCTACCGCACGCACCTTCCTGTGACCTTGGTTACGGTGAGGTTGCATGCTGCTCGGTAATGTTTAGGCTGTCGTCAAAAGCGTTCCCTATTGGTTTTCAAAGGCAGTCTCAACCACTGATCTCACTAGGTGGCAGGGTGCCACATTCCCGCTTTCTGAAGCGGCGCTAGTGAAGCCACAGGAAGTTGGGCGCCATGTCCCGGAAGTTCGGTGTCTGCTGTGTATTTCAAAGCAAAAAGTCCCGTCTTTCGACCGTCCGTCCTGCAGTTTTTGGCGTTGCTTTCGTGTAGCGTCTACTGTAATATCAAAGGAATAAGCAAGCTCAACGCGAGATATCTGAGAATTGTTTGGAGAACCCTTTAATTTCAGAGAAATCGAAGAAAACAGGCATACAGATCTCACCGTGCCGCGGCAAAGGGGTACGTACATTAAACATTATGTTATTATTTTGTTCTTGTCTTCCGAGCGTAATTAGAAGAAGTAGTGGAATGACGATTACGCTAGATCACATCAAAACGAATTTTCGTGTAGTTAAGAGAAGGTGAACGATGGCGCAGAAATCCTGACACTCGAAGAGCCACTCATTATACAGCTGTGGAGTTTCAGCTTCGAGTTGGAGGCGAACGATGTCTCTTTTCATCGATGGCAGGTGATGCGTATCGCTTTAGAGTGTCATTTACCTTCCAGACGTGCTTTTAGTCTAACCCCATAGCACAGCCGCGTTTCGGCTGCACAGCGCGAGAGAAACGACTGACCTGAAAGACGAATGCTGCAGCGCACGCGACAAGCGCTCTTAGAAGTCGACTGCACCAAGCATCATGAATAAAAGGTCATTAAGGCGTAGGTTGCTACAGTACGAAACAGTACATGATGCACTCCGTCGAAAAAGCAGTACCATACCTTTTGGAGGCGCTAATGTGTACCAGCAGAACATTGTCGGCACATTAGCAGACAGTAGTCCCGCTCCGGCTCTGGTTCGTTCTGAACATAATTCGGTTAAATGGTCACTGCAAAGTCGGCTGCCTGGTGAAGAGTTCCGCCTATTCTTTCTTAAATTTATCCCCCATTGATGGTATCAACTGGCTTAGAGCATTGGAACGTGCATCGCAATAAAGAGCAGACGAGGCTCCGTACGCGCTGTGTGTAGGGACGTCCTTTTGTCTGCTATTGTCGTCCAACTGCGATGCATTGGACCCTTTTCTCGAAGACTTTGCTGGTGTCCTCATGCAGATGACGGCGCAACAGGCAGTCATTGTCGTGGAAAAAGACGAGAATGGCAAAAAGACGAAATGCTAAGTAGAAAACGAAAACTTAAACTGAAAAACGGTGCTGAGCTCCGATTTCGTGCACTGCCAAAGACTGAATTCCGGTACAAGGCCACTTACTTCCTGTAGCTTCACTTTCGGGGCCCAGTGCGCCATACAGCCCCCTAGTGGAGGTCAGTGGTTTCAAATTCTAGATGACAGCGATGGAAAAACTTAAAAAGAAAAGTTTTGCTACACATCCGAAGAATCGACCACTGCTTTCACTATTTCCATGAAAGTACCCTAAAATTTTCCAATACTCAAAATTTTGTCCAAGAGTGTTGGACATGCGCGGAACTGCAGCAATAGGCCAATGGCGTTCATAGGGTTCATTGGAGTTGACGTTTGCAAAGTTGTAGAATGCGTTGATCTTGAAGAAAGGAAAGGCGCATAACTGACTTCCTGGGTCAGAGGACAGCTCAATCGTACTTTCATGTATACGTAGCGTTGGTGTCCACCTGCGAAAAGCTGCTTTCGCACAACATTCTGTGCTTAGCAATAACAAACCACCAGCAATTTTTGGAGCGAAAAGCTAGAATTCTCGCATGCAAAGCTGAAGGTTGAATGACGCTTGGATTTGACACCACGGCTCCTTGGTCCTGGATAGTTGAGCAACCAAGGCGCCCGCGCACTCTGGAAACCCTTGCACTGAGGCCGCCGATTCTCTAGTCCGAAGGTCTAGAAACCGGGCACAGGCGGACCTCATCGGGGGTCTCTCAAAGGAGCGTGCGCGTACCTTTGCTGAATTAATTGCGTATGCTCGTGCCGAAAGGCAAATATACCCCCCCCCCCCAACCCTTTTCTCACAACCAGGAAGCAACACTTTTGGCGCCGTCTGCAAACGCGTACCGTACCTGCCCCCTCTCTCCCCTACCACTACCGACCCATCCCCCTTCCTGCCCTCTGTGCAATGCACCGAAGGCAAACCTGAACCATATCCTCCTGGCCTCTCCGGCTTCGCCTCCACACGGTGGGCCGGTTCCACTCCGAACATGTGAGGACTGGAGGCCTCACTACGCTCCATGGATCCGGCAAGTCAGAAGATCGTCGCCAGGCGCGCTGCCAGCGTCATGGACTTTTTAGGCATGAGCGTGGTGTGGTGAGGTCGTGCGGGGACCCAGGGGCATGGGAGGCCCGAATTCCTCTGCATATTAAAGTTTTTTATCTCTCTCTCTCTCTGAAGTCTCCTATTGTGTGCAAGCGGCAGCGATGGTGGCTCTGCTTGAGCCCTTGGGCAGGCCCATGCACTTTCCTTTTCACCCTTCCTTCAGTCGCAATAACAACGACACCGCAGATACATGGAGCCAGAAGCGGTCACCGGGACGAGTTATACAGATCATTGGAGGCGCCGGGTCTGTCTGTCTGTTGTTGCCAGGAAGAAAGAAAAGGAAACTGCACAGGCCTGCCCACTGGCTCAAGCCGAGCCACAATCGCTACCACGTGCAGATAGTAGGAGAGTTGAAAGATGGGATTTAAAGACAGGATAGTAAAGACGCGCTAAAAACAAGGCCGATCCCGGAGGCAGTGCATTACCGGGCCAACCGGTGGCGGAAGTGAAGCAACCTTCAAACCCTCCACCAAATTTCCAAAAATAAGTCCAATTGGACCCGTAACAGATATTCGCCGGGATGCTTTTAGCGAATCCCACGACAGACAGCGTCACAAAGCCGCGTTGGCTAGGGATAAGTCGTGAAAGTGTGCTTGTCGAGTTGATGAAACCGAGGAAGAGCGGGATGTACGTCTGGAGAAGCAGCGGCACAGGCAGCAAGAGTATCTTAAGCGGAATAGGTTTGGTTTATGCGATTTTACGTTCCAAAGCGACACTGGCTATGAGGGACGCCGAAGTGAAGGTCTCCGGAAATTTCGACCACCTGGGGTTCTTTAACGTGCACTGACATCGCACAGTGCGCGGGCCTCTAGAATTTCGCCTCCATCGAAATTCGACCGCCGCGGCCGGGATCGAACCCGCGTGTTTCGGGCCAGCAGCCGAGCGCCATAACCACTCAGCCACCGCGGCCTTAAGCGGAAAAGGGCAGCGGATGCTGCCAATGTCTCCGCGTCGGCATCGGCCACTGGTTCGGTTGCCTTTAGATCCGTGTAACCTGGCTCAGCCGCACTCAGCCGCAGCCATTCCTCGAAAAACGATTTTTTTCTTTTTCGCGCACTTGCAGAACTGTGGCCGATTTGCTGGTTTTGAATGCACCAATCTGAAATGACATTCTTGAAGTATATACGTTATCCGAACACTAACCGCTGTTTGCCAGGTACAGCTTCTCGAAATGTAAAAAAACTGAAAATTGGTTTTTGGAGAAAGGAAATGGCGCAGTATCTGTCTCACATATTGGCGGACACCTGAACCGCTCCGTAAGGGAAGGGATAAAGGAGGGACTGAAGGAAGAAAGGGAGAAAAAGGTGCCGTAGTGGAGGGCTCCGGAATAATTTCGAGCCCCTGGTGATCTTTAACGTGTGCTGACATCGCACAGGACACTGGCGCCTTTGCGAGCCCGAAAGACCCGAGTTAGATCCCGGCCGCGGCGGTCGAATTTCGATGGAGGCGAAATGCCAAAGGCGCGTGTACTGTGTGATGTCAGGGCGCGTTAAAGAACCCCAGGTGATCTAAATATATGTAACCCTTCATTACAGCATCCCTCATAGCCTGAGTCGCTTTGGGAGGTGAAACCCACAAAAACCAAACCAATTCGTGTCGAAACGAATCCTGCTGCTGCCTAGCTTGAGCGCGTATTCACCGGCGTGTTCGACACTGAAGATGCGTTTTTCTGCTCATCACCAGACCCGCGACGCCGTATCGCCACCACTCAAAGCGTTCTCATGCAGTTTCTCAGGCGGACCGGCAGAGGTGCTAGACAACCGATCGGCCACTCGAACGCGAGCGGAGAAGCCGACGCCCTTTGGGCGTATTGAGCAACCAAGACGAAATACCCCTCAGAACAATCGTTAGCAGAATATGCCGGAGCTTGTGCACTTTGCGAAATCGACGCAGGCGGCAGCGAGGGTTGTCCGCCTCGTGTACTATAGTCGAGAGGTTGTCTTTTTTTTTTCTCTAGCTTGCTTGCTGAAAGGAATAACTCCATGCTTTCGTTTTCGTTTCAGACGAATGCGTACTCCGACGCAAGCTCGTCTTCGAGTTTAGAGAAATGCAAAAGACCAGCGCACGAAAGTTTCCAACGACACGGTCGTCAAAGCGGGAGATTCATGCCACTGGTTTCATGGACACCAAACACCAACTGGCGCCTTTTCATTTTTCAAGGATAAAGCCCTCGTTGCGCGCAACGATGATTCCTTAAGAGTTGACTCAAGTTACTTACCTGTATACCATTATATTTCTTTTTGTATCCTCTTGTCAAGGGTGACAATCATAGACGTCTTTGGAAAAACTGCTTCCGGCGCCACCGAATAGTGTTCAGCATTGGGGACCACTTTACAGTAAAATGTTCACCGCTTAATGCGTAACACTTAGGATTTGACGCGAGCCCGATGAGGAAATTCCAAAAACTTAGACTTGTTTCAAGAAAGCTTTACTTAATGTTGTGTGGCTAAATTTTGTGCGTTCTCACGTTCAGGCTTAGGACCGCAGAGTGGGCCAATAGTAGCGCTTCGTCACAGCGGCCCTATATTCTGAATTGCAAGCACAGTGGTCTTCGGTGCTTTGCACAGCGTTTTACAAGCGAGTTTTGCACTCTGCCAGGACGCATTAAGTTGAATTAAACCGGAATGGTTAGCAATAGTTCCTAATTTATTCGTTTGTCTGTTTTTACATTGTCGGTCCCCAGTACACAGAAGATGAAGAAAGAGCTATAGGAGACAGGCTTGAATAGGCTGCAGGGTAGTTTAAGTACGCAATGCTGAGCTCACTTAAGTTAAAACAGCTGGCTGTATCGACTCGAATATACGTGCATAGAGACGTAACGTAGAGTAAAATGAGATCAGTTGAAAACTTATTCATCGAAAATATAGAAAAAAATCGGCAACATGGACGTTGTTATGCAGAATTGGGTCTCATAGTCCAGATACTGACCCGGGATGCCATAAGATTTTCCACATAAAAAAGAAATTAAAGCAGCACGTTCTGTTGTGCAAAAAATTGCCAGGGCGGCAAATGTTTTGTATAACAATAGAATGTGCTGTGTGACGTTCCTTGTATGTGCTACGAGCGTCCGCGTTCGACGGCGCGGCGAAGACGGAGCCCCCAGTGGCGGCGAAAGCACAACCGGACCCCCTTTCATGTTTCTACTGTATATGGCTGCAAGCAACTTGAGTGGGATTGCTTTCGGGCCTGCCGCCGTGGACCGCACGGAGACGACCAGAACGAAGGGGTTTAAGCACAACCGGACCCCCTTTCCATAGTGTCGGCACGAGACGAACGCCGCCGCCGCCGCCGCCGCCGCCGCCGCCGCCGCCGCCGCCGCCGCGGGGAGACGGGCGTTATCTTCCCCAATTGCCGTGGCCGTTCCAGGGGGGCACGTTTCGGCGGGCCTGGCCCCGTGGCAAGACGGCGGGCATCATCAATCAACCCTCCCGAGCACATCCCAGGACAAGGGACCACTTTCCCGGCCTTTTAGTGACCTCGCGTTCCGGCCTTGAGGGGCGAGTGTCATTTGATGGAGAACGGAGGCAGGTGACCCGCGGGAACCGACAGCGGGCCAGAGCGCGCCTTACCACAGCCGACGCTATGCGCTACCTCGACGACAACCTTCTTTCCCTCGGACTCAACACGTGAAGGGGGCGAGATCATAAGTGCGGTGGTGTGTTTGTGCGCCCAAGTGAAAGCCCTAGGCCCCCCCCCCCCCCACTCCGGCGTGGGCGTCCTCACCCTAGGGAGTGTGGGGATAAGAGGATATAAAAATCGACAAGCAGTACCGAAGAAGGACGCTCAGGACGACATCGTTCGCCAAGGGGGCCTTCAGCGCCGAAGCCCGACGGCGTGCAGCTTCTGCCAGCAACCGTTCGAGCTCAACTCCGGAGCCCCTCCATCGTCCCCATGAAGTTGTCGGCACGTAAGCTCGGACGCCCCAGCCTCTGATGTATAAGCTTAATCATGTGTAATTATTGAATATATCTGTTTGTTTAAACTGAGCCATACGGTGTCTCTTTGCCTCTCCGTCCCGTGTGGACCTGCGCATTATGGGGGGTCATCACACTGGTGTCAGAAGTGGGGTCTCAAAAGCAAATGTCCTCTGAATGCTGCGACATTCATGACTTCGAAATTGTAATCAAAAGGGAATCACGGGACTGATTGTGGGACTTTTACCCCCATTTGAGAGGCTTGAGGCACCGGAGGGCTTGAAAAAAAAATGTCTGTATCTGAGGGAGCTCCCACTCCACAGCCGTCGCTCGGAGCAAGCATGCTGGCATTAGGAAGCGTCATTCCGACGTTTACAGGAGATAAGACAGGGGTTCCAATCTGCGAATTCTTTTCCATGCTAGAAGAGATTGGGAAAATGGGGGGATGGTCCGATGCTCAAATGCTGGGAATGGCGAGGTGTAAGATGGATGGAGCTGCTCATGATTTTGCATGGCGAGACGAAAAAGTAAAATCTACAAAATCATTTGCGGAATTTAAGAAGCTGGCGTTTGAGCATTTCGACACTGAACCACGTCACGTGCGGGTACAGAGGTTCCGTGACGCCGGACAGATGGTAGGGGAGGACGTGCGAACGTTTGCGTCGCGGCTTCAGCGCCTAGCACGCGATACGTTAAGCAGGGAGGAGGAAGGAGACCAGCTAAGGAAGAAATACGCGGAGGATCTACTTAAAGAGGAAATGACCGCTTTGTTCGTGGCTGGTCTGCAAGACCCCGTGCGCCGGTTCGTGCTCTCGCGCAAGCCGAGCAATTTCGACCAAGCCGTGGCGGCCGCATTGGATGAGGAACGAAATGAGGCGTTAACGACAGCCGCAGCGAGAGTACGCGTCATAGAGAGAGCGGTGCTCAACCCTGAGGTTGCTCTCTTGACAGAGCGGTTGGATCGCTTAGAACAGCTGCTATCTCAGCAGGTGGAACGCCAGGTTGAAGCGCGCGCTCAACAGCGCCCATTCGCTGGAAACCGGAGACCGCCACAAAGCTACAGGCGCGGTATGCGAGATTTTGAAGAAATCGTATGCTTCGCTTGCCAGGGTCCCGGACACATCGCCAGGTTCTGCCAAAACGTGCGCCGTGGGGAGCCACAAAGAGAAGCAGGCGAGACACGCCCTAAGCAAGCCTACAGCGGGGCTCCAGATACCGAGACAAAAAACTAGATAGTCCTCCCCATCCTAAGGAGCATGGGGAGGGAGCAGTGGATGATGAGGTGGTGGTGGTTTGCGTGGCCGACGAGGCATGCCCTGTTGTGCGTTGCAAGTTAAATGGTTGCTGCATGGAATTGTTGATAGATACGGGGTCAAAGGTGACATTGCTTAAGGAGAGCAGTTTAAACACGCTTTGAAGGAAGGGGGACCGCGAGGTGTTGGAAGCGTCTGGTGGTATGGCAACCAAATTTGTAGGCATAACGGGGGATCCTCTTGGCATAAGGGGACTCTACCGGTTACACTTCTCTCTCGGCGGAATTGCATTGGAGCACCCCTGCTACGTATTACCGGACATGGTGTCTCTGCCAAACGGAGTGTCAGGTATATTAGGGCAGGATTTTTTGAGAAAAGGGAAGGTAGCAGTCTCATTCTCTGAGGAAGAGGTTAATGCGGGTGGCTCAAAAGTTCCGTTTTTGAACAGGAGAGGGGCTGAGATTCGCATTACCGATATTGACACCCGTCAAACAGTGGGATCATTGGAGAAGGTGTATTCGCGGGTTGCCGTCAGGCTGGTCGATGAGGCAGTCGTCCTTCCTTGGTCGGAGCACATTTTGTACGTGTTTGTGCCTTCAGATGTAGAGAGCGGCGCCGTGGGAGTGCTTGAGCCGGTCGACTCTCTCAGCAATGGCCGGAAGGCAGCCGCGTGCCTCGTGACAGTTAATGACGCCCACAGAGTTCCCGTACGGGTGGTTAACTGTAGCCAGCAGCCACTGAGCCTTCCCAAGAACAAAACATTGGCTTTCTTCACCTCTGCGATAGAGAAACGTGAGCCCACCGATACGGTACTCGCAACTGTAGAGCATGCTAGTCCTTCGGCTGCTCCAAAGGTGTCGTTCGGTCTTTCTCACGTAAAATCCAGGGAGAGGGAGGCTCTGGCTGGTTTGCTGAACGACTACTCGGAGGTATTCGCCGCGTCCAACCTGGATTTGGGCTGCTGTGGCGTTATAAAGCACCGGATAGAAACCGGCACTTCATCGCCCGTTTACCAGCGTGCGTACAGGATTCCTTACTCCCAACGTGAGGAGATGGAGCGGCAGGTGCAGGACCTGATTGATCGCGGCATTGTCGAACACTCGAAGTCACCCTGGGGAGCACCAGCACTATTGGTGGAAAAGCCAGATGGCTCGTATCGATTGGTAGTGGACTACCGCAAACTAAATGCCGTAACTCGCATCGATCCATACCCCATCCCCAATATACAGGAGACGCTTTCTCAGCTGGGCTCTGCCAGGTACTTCACGGTAGTGGACATGGCGGCGGGATTCTGGCAGATAGCGATGGATCCGGCAGATGCCGAGAATACGGCATTCAACACGCCCTCAGGTCACTATGAATGGAAAAGAATGCCGATGGGTCTGGCCAACAGCCTTGCTGTCTGGCACAGAACCGCTGATGTTATCCTGGCAGGTCTTCTGGGGAGGCTGGTTTCGTGTATATGGATGACATAATCATATACAGTGACAGTTTTGAGAACCATTTGCGCAATATTGAGCAGGTTTTGGTGCGACTAAGAGGAGCGGGTCTCAAGCTGAAGCCCTCTAAGTGCCAATTCCTCAAAAACGAGGTGAAATACCTCGGGCACGTTGTTTTAGCTGACGGCGTGCGACCGGACCCTGAGAAACTAAGGTGTGTCTCAGATTTTCCATCCCCGACTAGCGTCCGCCAGGTCCGGCAGTTTCTCGGCCTGATCGGTTACTACCGAAGGCACATAGAGGAGTTCGCCAAGCTCGCTAAGCCGCTCACCGCCTTTACAGCCAAAAATGTCGCCTTTCGCTGGGACGAAAACGCGGAGGATGCTTTTGGGGCCCTGAAAAGGAAGCTAATGAGTGCACCGCTTTTGCGCCACCCGGATTTTAATTTGCCCTTCGTTATGGCCACAGATGCGTCAAAGTTCGCAGTTGGTGCCGTGCTATCTCAGGTTATCGAGGGCAAAGAACATCCCTTTGCTTTTGCTAGCCGACAGCTGAGCCCCACAGAGCAAAAGTACGGAGCTACGGAAAGGGAGTGCCTCGCCGTTGTCTCGGCAGCAAAGCACTTCAGATGCTACCTTTACGGCCGCAAATTCAAGCTAGTCACAGACTGCCATTCTCTGAAATGGGTGATGAGTGTCAGGGACCCTAGCTCGCGACTCGCTAGATGGAATCTACACCTGCAGGAATACTGCTTTGAAGTTGAGCACAAGTCAGGAAAGACACATCTGAATGCTGATGCACTCAGCCGCACAGCTGCCGTGGCAGCTATAGATGAGTTTGTCCCCGTAGTCGACCCCGCCGAATTACGCACAGAGCAGTGCAAAGATCCTGAGCTGAAGCGAATAATCGAAAGCTTAGAGGGAGCACCGTCTCACCCCGAACAGCTAGGTTATTTCAGTGGCAAAGACGGCACCCTGTGTCGGCGCACGAGGCCAACCAGGAAAGGGAGACCAGAGAAAACCGCTTGGGAGAGAGTCGTCATACCTCGGTCGTGGACAGAAAGGGTTCTTCGCGCGTTTCACGATGCGCCATGCGCCCGTCATTTTGGCGTAGCGAAGACACGCAGGTGTGTGGAGCGTTTGTACTTTTGGAGTGGCATGCGACAGGATGTTAGAGACTACTGTGCGAAGTGTCATTCCTGTCTCGAAAGAAAAACACCCAAGGGACGAAGACCAGCTCCAATTCAGCCGTTCCTTGAAGTTTCGGCTCCCTTCGAGCGGACAGGTATGGACATAATGGGCCCATTGCCCACGACCACTTCCGGAAACAAGTACATTTTAGTATTTGTCGATCACCTTTCAAAATACGCGGAAGCGGTAGCACTCCCAGATCAGAAGGCAGACACGGTTGCAAGAGCATTTGTCGAACAGATCGTGCTCCGACATGGACCCCCAAGGCAACTCTTGACAGATCGGGGAACGAACTTCGTGTCGCAGCTAATGAGGAGAGTTTGCGAGCTGCTTAAGATCGCTAAGAAGCAGACAACACCGTACCATCCGGCTTGCAACGGCGCGGTGGAGCGACTGAACCAAACCGTGGCCGGGTTCCTGTCGCATTTTGTTTCGCGCGACCAGCGGGACTGGGACTTGTGGCTCCCGTATGTAATGTTTGCCTACAATTCCGCAGCACACGAGAGCACGGGCGAATCGCCATTCTTTCTTCTCTACGGCCGAGACCCGGACCAGCCTAGTGAAGTGCCAGAGGGCCCCCGTCGTGTCCCATACGCTTCACTGGACGACTATAAGGTTGAGCTAGAATCGCGCTTGCAAGTGGCGAGGGACATCGCAAAGGAGGCCTTAAAGAAAGCGGCGAAGCGCAGGAAGGAGGTACACGATCGCAGTGCTAGAGACGCGCCGTTTGATGTGGGGGACAGCGTGTACATTGAAAACTGCCAAAGGCAGATTGGGCCTGCTCGTAAGTTCCAGACGAAGTGGAGAGGACCGTGCGAGGTTGTCGAGAAGCTTTCTCCGGTAAACTTCAGAGTCCGAGACGTGAACCGGCGCTTGATAAGGATACACGCAAATCGCCTCAAGTCGGCACCGGTTCAGTATTCACGAAATGAGGAAAGGGAAAGCGCGGATTTTGATGGGGACAGAAATGAAGCGGAGCGCGCAGATAGTTCGCAAGAAACGCCCTCTTCTGCATTTGTTCGGCAGGCGCCAGAGGTGACGGCCGGAATGCCACCGGATTTACTTCATGCATTGCTAGAAGAAGCGCGCGAGGTTGCCGCGCAGATAACGCCAGGAGAGGCTCCTGCCACGAGCCCTCGCGAGTCCAAAGCAGACAAAGGGTCACAGACTTACTTAGTATGACTCATGAAGGCCGATATCCGCTGCGAAATCGGAAAGCTAAGACGGACTAATGGCGTAAACAGAGCGGAGTTGTGAACTGGTTAGAATTTTGTAATGCCGCAGCTCATAACATTGCTATGTGCTTATGTGTTAAGTTATCGGAGTTGCTAGTTAAACCTTTCTGTCATTAAGTAACACCTTAACAGGAGAGCATGCGGAGCGCAGGAAGAACCTGCCCTACTTCCTTTTGTTATCTATATTTTTGTCTGTGCCGTGATCGTGCTAGAAGTGGGAGCACCTTTGTAACTGTGGTAAATTTATTTCGTCCAGTTTGGACTAGAAAGGAAAGGCTTGGGTGCTCAGTTTCATGTTTATTTGTAAAAAAAGATCAGTGCTGCCCCTGGAGACGCCAGTTATGACAGCGGAGGCATATGGTGTTGTGCAGTGGTGTTGAGTGCAGCGAAAAGTGTTTTGCAGGACGCACTGTGCGAGGCGATTCAGAAAGACAAGGGGAGCTGCATGGACTCAAATATTCGGAGAACATTCTTCTGGAGGGTGAGCGAGTGTGACGTTCCTTGTGTGTGCTACGAGCGTCCGCGTTCGACGGCGCGGCGTAGACGGAGCCCCCAGTGGCGGCGAAAGCACAACCGGACCCCCTTTCATGTTTCTACTGTATATGGCTGCAAGCAACTTGAGTGGGATTGCTTTCGGGCCTGCCGCCGTGGACCGCACGGAGACGACCAGAACGAAGGGGTTTAAGCACAACCGGACCCCCTTTCCATAGTGTCGGCACGAGACGAACGCCGCCGCCGCCGCCGCCGCCGCGGGGAGACGGGCGTTATCTTCCCCAATTGCCGTGGCCGTTCCAGGGGGGCCTCGTTTCGGCGGGCCTGGCCCCGTGGCAAGACGGCGGGCATCATCAATCAACCCTCCCGAGCACATCCCAGGAGAAGGGACCACTTTCCCGGCCTTTTAGTGACCTCGCGTTCCGGCCTTGAGGGGCGAGTGTCATTTGATGGAGAACGGAGGCCGGTGACCCGCGGGAACCGACAGCGGGCCAGAGCGCGCCTTACCACAGCCGACGCTATGTGCTACCTCGACGACAACCTTCTTTACCTCGGACTCAACACGTGAAAGGGCGAGACCCTAAGTGTGGTGGTGTGTTTGTGCGCCCAAGTGAAAGCCCTAGCCCCCCCCTTCCCCCACTCCGGCGTGGGCGTCCTCACCCTAGGGAGTGTGGAGATAAGAGGATATAAAAATCGACAAGCAGTACCGAAGAAGGACGCTCAGGACGACATCGTTCGCCAAAGGGGCCTTCAGCGCCGAAGCCCGACGGCGTGCAGCTTCTGCCAGCAACCGTTCGAGCTCAACTCCGGAGCCCCTCCATCGTCCCCATGAAGTTGTCGGCACGTAAGCTCGGACGCCCCATCGTCTGATGTATAATCTTAATCATGTGTAATTATTGAATATATCTGTTTGTTTAAACTGAGCCATACGGTGTCTCTTTGCCTCTCCGTCCCGTGTGGACCTGCGCATTATGGGGGGTCATCACAGCTGCTTTAATTTTATTTAACAAATAAACAGAAGGAAGCAAAAAAAACTAAGTGAAGCAAGATCTGGTGCATATCTAAAGAGAAGTCTTTCAATAATCTCTGGAGTTTACAAAAGGCACACAGAATTTAATTTCCGATAGGAAAGTATTTCAAAATTTAATATCCGCAAAGAACCGAATTTTTTATTACCAATATCAAGCTTTGGCAGCAGAAGATTACTCTAAAAATGAACCTAATGAAGGCGACTCTTGAGAGTTGGTTCGCGATGACGAAACTAATCATAGCACACATGTCTTCATCGTATCCGTTCCTGTCTTCAAAGCACTACAAGTTATGGGTGTATTAATTAGGAACCTTTAAAGTGTTATAAAGAACAAGAAGACTGCCGCTAGAGCACAAGGGGCTGCTTATGATTATGAAGGTGGGTTGGTTTCGAAAATGCTGGATAAAGCATAAATGGAAGTAATAACTGTTACCCCAAGGAAGAACCTTGAGATGAAAGTGATCTAAGGCAAAACAGCCTTGTACTGTGTGATGTCAGTGCACATTAAAGAACCCTAGATTACCGGAGCCCTTCTGTACCGCGTTGCTCGTAGCCTGAGTTGCTTTGGGACGTTAAGCCTCTATAAACCGTAAGGCAAAATAGAGAGTAGGCTAGTAGGAAGGAAATGAAGTAAAAGTTAGGCTACTCTGGAGATCAAGTACCCTGTTCCTCTTGCATTTATTTATTGTAAAAATAACAGATGACGCTACATATGTGCTTCTAGGAAACACCTTCTGCTCGCATAGTGGAGCGCTAAAGCACCTCCGCTCACTATTTGCACATCCCTTGGAAACCTTGACATGTGGAAGCATCTAAATGTGACACCATAGGCAGCTCTTTTGCGATAGCCGAAATGTGTAGCCTATGTAATGAGGAATAAATGACCTAGAAAACCTTATCTCAATGGGATAGCCAGACCTATTATGTATAAGCACAGGCGCCCGCTGCAGCTGAATCGGTATATACTGAAAGCATGCATCTGTCCCCCGCAGGCCTATAGTGCGGCAGACTTGTCGGACGACGTGACCCCTTCTGTGCCTCATCCTCACAATGGCGTATAATGTGCGCACCTATCGGGAAGAGAAGACGGGGAAGACATATGTAGAATAATTGCACGCATGTGTTCTGGACAGATGAGCACAGAGCACATGAGTTTCCCTCTTTACCACTGGGTAGTCTGCCCGCCTACGATCCGATAGCAGCAATGGCAGACAGACTTTCCCTCTTTGAGCTGTTCGTTTGTTGATGTCCATGAGGCCGAGACAGTTCTCGCCTCCGAACAAAACACCCCGATAGCGCAATCCAGGGTCACGGACGAAGATATAACCAAAGTCAGAACTACCCCTCCCCGCAGTGTTTTCGTCTCGAGCGCCTTGAGAGTAAGATTTCCCCAGTGCCCCAGAAATCGTGGAGTTTTCGGCGCCTGCCCTATCAGCGCAGCGTAGCGCTGCGCGCCCTGCAGATAACAACGGGAGGGCAGCACTCGATGCGGGCGCTCTATCGCCGCCTATCAAGAAAGGCTCGACCTTGCCTCGACTTTGGCAATTTACGCCGCTGCGGCGGCGCAATCGACGCATAATCCCATCTTCGTCCGCCAGCGCGCTCCCGGCCAGGTAAGATTCGGCGGCGCTACGGAAGGGAAAGCTGAACTTCTCTTCGGAGCTCTATAGGTGGTGTAAGGTGCTCTGTTGTTGGTGCTCCTTTTTTAGAAATTCAGTAGAAGCGGCTCCCGCAATTGCGTGAAGTTGAAGACTCGCTAGACCTCGCTCGTCCTGGCCTGCCTTTTTCACCTTCCGTAAATTACTGGATAAAGGCGTATCCGAGTCTTTATTCGGTAGCTGACGAGGTGAGATCTTTTTGAGGTAATAAAAAAAGGCTGCAGTGTTGTTCGGGCGTTAGCACTTAAGTTTCCTAAGGGTGCTCTTTCTTAGGAAAAAAAAGCTGTAATATGAGTCAGTGCAAAAGCTACTGTATAACAAAAACTAAAAGAAGATAGAAGATAGAGGCGAAATGCTAGAGGCCCGTGTTTGCGCTATGTCAGTACGCGTTAAAGAACCCCTGATCATCTAAATTATCCGAAGCTCTTCACTACGTCGCATCTGATAGCCTGGACCACTTTGGGACATTGAACTTCATAAAACCAAATCAGAAGCAACAAGACTGTGAATGCGTTCTCAAAGAGTGTCGGTAAAATATAATAAACAGGCGTTTTGAGAACTCTCATGAATCCAATGCGCAGGTTAAAGTTCAGCTTCGAAAGGGCTACTCCGATCTGTTTCTATGCCTCCATTGGGAATCGGCCTGAAAGAAGGTACTGTTAAAAGCACATCACTGAGAATGTGACCGCTGCAGAGGAGGAAAACATTATAATTGTTTTCCTAGTTGGCACAAACGGTATCTGTGGGGGAAATCACAGCGCACTGTTTTTTCTGCAGTTGCCGGTTGATCTTATCTTCGTGCTCAGCACCGGGTATTTTAAGCTCGCCCGCACGCCAGTGAGCCCTGAAGCACTGCCTTTTCGGCACACGGACTCGTTAGCGCTGAAAACAACACAGGAAGACAATGAGGGCGACCAATCTTGTCCACTCGAAAGACTGAAAGACTACAATCGATGGCCAGAGCCAGAAACAAGTACACACCTCAGGGCAAGTGCAAAAACACTCACGGAAACAAGGTAACAAAAAGCAATGGGCTTCACAGACAATGTTTTCCGCATGTTTTTGTGCATCTCTACCGATGCAAGCTTGTCCCATGTGCATGACGGGAAGGCTGTGCGCGGGGGTTTTACCGGCAATGCATGACGGGTGCCTCTCGCGGAAGGAGCAGTATAGGGAAGCCCTGGGGTTGGCGAAGCGGTTGTTTTGTTGGTGCGAGCTAAAATTTGTTTACAATCGAACCCTACAGGGAGGTACCGGCAGTTTGTTAAGTGAGTGGCTTGCTATATAAGCCATAAACTTGTATCGTATTAAAACCCCACCGAGTTTTTACGCACGCAGTTGTCGTAAGTATTGATCTACTTTGCTTTTTTATTTAATCTGCTTTTTTTTGTTAGTAATGATGTGTGCCTATGCAGCCATCTTTATGAGCGCCAAGGTAAAAATCGCTCGCTTATACAGCATGAGTTCCAAGTGTGATTATCATACCTGCAGAGAGTCGGCAAAGCATCGTGTATAATTTGCAACAATTGCTCATGGCATGGCCATTTATTCAAAGAGCAACCGTGCTTCGCAGTGATTTTTGAGAACCATTGCCGCACTCACGTAATCGCCGTCATTCCGTCTTCTGCATGCCGGCGGTCCAAATATGGAGTTGCCAAAGGCGAAATATCGCAATAAGCAGAGTTCTGGAGTTCTTCCCTTGAAATCCCCTAATATGAGTTGTCACAAGCTTACTAAAAAAAGGGGAAAAACTGTGCAACTAACATCCAATATTACGTCAAATGTTTTACTTTTTGGTCGATGTGTTAGGGAAATTCCCGGAGGTGTAGATAGCTATCCTCAAAGTTTTCCTTTTTGAAATAGCTGACGCAAGGCTTCAGTTAAACGGCTGAAAGCAAACGAAATCATCAGATTTGTCACTCGTCACTGGGGGCGCTGAAATCACATCGAAGGGAGAGCGACAATGGAGAGCAGCCCTCATTCTGCCACAAGCATGACTGCCATGCGACTTTCTGGCCCCGTTGATCTGCAGCGTTGATCGAAGTCAAAGGGGCGAAACAGAGTTGTTGTCAAGTATGCTCATAACCCGAAGATAAAACTGATGCACAAGATTAAACTTTGGTTTGGTTTTACTTCATTTAACGTCCCAAAGCGACTCATGCTATGAGGGACGCCGTTGCTTAGTGATCCGGGCAAATTCGACCAGGTGGGGTTCTTTAACGTGCACTGACG
This sequence comes from Amblyomma americanum, assembly GCF_052857255.1. NCBI lineage: Eukaryota > Metazoa > Arthropoda > Arachnida > Ixodida > Ixodidae > Amblyomma > Amblyomma americanum. The sequence goes on along the minus strand of NC_135503.1, from coordinate 63,004,035 downwards.
TCGCACAGTACACGGGCCTCAAAAATTTCGCTTCCATCGAAATTTGACCACCGCGGCTGGGATCGAACAAACGTCAGCAGCTGAGCACCATAAACACTGAGCCATCATGGCGGTTTAGGTTAATCTTCGTTCGGTAATGCTTATCACTGTCACACCCCCGGAAACTGCAGTGATATCATAAGAATTGGACGCCGCTAACGGTTGCAGAACGAGCAAATTGGACGTAATAACGGGCAGAGTAATAACTGGAGATTTGGCGCTTCTTCTCTCGATAAAGGCGCAATTTAAAAACGAGTACAAAAAGTTAGCCGCGCTCGTAAGTTCACATTACACGAAAACTTGCCAATATTGACTGATACTGAAGCACATGCGCGTTATAGACTCCGAACTTGACGCTTGTTCTCCAAACACAAGCCTGCTGACTCAGCCGCTCGAGTGAGGAATGTGACCCTGCCAGGGTAGTAAGTTATGGGAGTGGAGAGAATGATAGAGACAAAACGAGAGAGGGAAGGAAAGAACGGCTATGAGGTTAGCCAGATTTGATTCTGATTTGCGGTCATATATGCTGCGAACAGGGGACATGGGAATTTGGAGTAAACAGGAAAGCACATAGTAGACACATGCATGCGCAAATAGCCACAACGCGGAGTGGAAAACATTTGGAAGAGGTAGGCAGCTTGGAAATGGGCGATGTCAGGATTATCGCGTTAAAATTGCTCACTGACGTTTCTGTAGCCTCTGAGCTAAAAGGTTGCCCCCGGGGCGCAGCGGCTCTACAAAAGGGCTTCCCTACACAGGTGACAATATAAGCAGCGTGAAGATGATTATAGCGCGAAGCGGGTCTGAGAGGGCTGAAAAACGCCAGTAATTTTGTCCTTGACTGGTGGCAGGCGCAGGCGTAAAATGCTTCGTTTCCTGTCATTATACCCCTCTGCATCTTGCATTGCCGTTCATATGCGCACGCATATAGGCCTCACCGCTTTCATCATTGTCATGTTGAATGCGGGCATCTTACACAGTCTTTCTCGCCTGTCGTCGTCCAGCTTTCACCGGACGCCCATTCATATCTTTTTCGTGTCTGTGAGATAGGACACACTTCATACTCAAAGCAAGGCGCCATCGTACAATACACATCGACTTATATATGCTTCGAATTTATGCTTCTCCGCCGTGGTGGCTCAGTGGTTATGGCGCTCGGCGAAAGATGCGGGTTCGATCCCGGCCGCGGCGGTCGAATTTCGATGGAGGCGAAATTCTAGAGGCCCGTCTACTGTGCGATGTCAGTGCACGTTAACAACCCCAGGTGGCCAAAATTTCCGGAGCCCTTCACTACGGCGTCTCTCATAGTCTGAGTCGCTTTGGGACGTTAAACCCCCATAAACCAAACCAAATTTATGTTTCATGTCTTATTGGAATATTTCAAGCAGGATTTTTCGTAAGCTATTGCAACTTGTGCTAACATGGTATCTTGGATGATGTATAGCCGTGCATCGGTAGGAGAGAAATATTCTTTATCTCTGAATGCCAATCGGCGCAGTAACTTCAATGCGCCGTGATGATTCGAGGCGATATTTTTAGCGCATTCTTGGATTGAAGTGTCTTGGCACCTGTTTTTAATATCGAGAAGTCCAAACTGGGGACATAATATTGAATAGCCATTTCAATTTGTAGGTAACATCCTGATTAACGTGTGTGTTCTTTCGCTAGAATCATGCGCACAGCTTCAGAAAATGTGAACAGCCTCGTTGATTGCACCAATTTTACAGAAATAGCACTTTGGTTACTGCTTTCTTCTTTTTAACCCACCGAAACTTTTTCTCAAGCCTGCCTAAAGAGTTGAGAAGAGAAAATATAAACGAGCAGTGATAATATTACAGTTTTTGTATTCCTCACGTGACCTCTAGGTGGCCATTACGTCACAGCCACCCTCCTGCTGTTGAAACTGAAAACGAAACAACACGACAAATTTTTCGATTATTATTTACTCAGCTAGCCTAGGCGAATTTCATATTGTTACTCACGTCTATTATTTCACAGTGCTCCACTTCAAGGAAAGAGCGCGTATCTAAAGTTGGGTTGTCACTATTCATTTAAGTCAACGTGCATTGTTGGGCAAGTTGGTCAACGCTCGAGTCTCTCTGTCTGTCTTAGTCCTGTGCTTTTTGCGCTTTTTTCCTACACAATTCATTTCAGTGCATGCCCCGGCATGCCGGTATCGCTCAGGCTGCGATTGCCTGACGGCGGTGCAATTTGTCACCTGAAGTTCTTCCTGAAGTGGCGCAGTTTGCTACTGTGTTAGCGTGGTTCACTGACAGTTTAGTTGAGTGAATGATGTGGTCAAGTTGATGCGTTCTCAATGCGACTGAATCTGGCGAAAACGCCATTCTCGTGATTCTCCGCATTGTGCCCATCAGATAATTGCCCAAACTGACGAAGGAGAACATGCCTATAGTTGACATGAATTCGCAAACACTGTGCCTGCAAGGCCTTTGCGACTACCCTGTCCTGTTTTTATGTAAAACTTTCGCAGAAATCGCGCGCATTCACCTTCTGTTACCTTTGCTTTTACGGCGGGGCGCAGGGTATTCAAACCATTTGTATGATAGCGATGCAGTCTCGCTTCCCTTATAACGAAATGCGGAACGAATTAAAATATAATGCAATTGAAATAGAACCTGTACAGCACCTCCGCTTTTTAGCGATGCCAGAATATAATGCCTGTACCCGTAAGTATCCCAACAGCTCTGGTAATCGGTGCAATATTGGAAACGTATTGGAAAAGGCGGGCCCAACAAAGGCCCATAGTGATGCCATCTAATTCCAATATTGGATCAATTACATGCGCTGCGTTTGACAGAACGCCGGGGGTGCTGAAAGTCACGGACCCAATGTATATATCAATGACGCGGCTAACAAGGCCACTTTTCCGATATGCCGTCTAAGGATGGATGATGCGCGGCAACCATTAACAGATAATAGGCGGTCTTAAATGATGATCTGTTGATGCGTGGCACATTTGTTTTCTCGTAGGTGCGTGCCGTTATCATCCCATTCTTGAAGCGCCTACAGCGCGCTTCCTTTATCGCAGCCGGCCTTTCATTGCCGCTCGTCAACACTCGCGCTTATCACGTCAGCTGCAACAGGAAAGGCTCAGAACGTTTATCGGTGGGCACGGAATGTACGGTGAGCAGGCGTAAACAGCGTCGAGTTGCACAGAGGAAGGTTAGGTCGACCGATCAGCTGTGTCTGCCGTCACAACGCTGTGTTATCATATCACTGTAAGCAACCACTCTGCCGCGTAAATGATTGGCTGACATTTTGGGTGTTTCCTAATTACCTCGTTGTGACATGCCCACGGAAAGATAACATGCATTTTTTTCTTCCTGTACATAGGTTCATCATGGCGCAAGCGGTCCTCTTCGTTGTGAGTGTCATTGCGGCCAGCACTTTAGCGCAAGCCGGTACGTGTGCACTTCAACCCTTTACGTGTGTGTATAGGACAAAGCAAAAACACAATTCGGATAAATGAGTGAGACCATGTCTTACGAGTACCTATATCGCTCGTTAGAAGGTTTGATGACATAATGTACTGCTTGGAAGATGTATGAAGGAAGCCAAGCAATCACCTACAACCTGCATAGTGCATGTATGTCACAAAGAGCCCCTCATTTCACTACGCTTGTATGCTCGATTGTCTGACAGATAGCATGTTATGGGGCCCCATAGAATTTGCGGAGAGCTGGTTTTACGCGTTGCGTATTGCAATCACTCAGTTCAGCCCTTGGGCGCGGCCGGGCAGCCACCAAACCACGTGACGTGACGTCACGACAGCCGGAGGAAAAGCTGGGCCCCAACTCGCGCGGTCGCGCGCGGCCGCAGCCACCACCTGACTCCCGCTCCTCTCGCTAGGGGCGCTGCGCCGGCGCGTGACGTCACGGAGGAAAAGCTGGGCCCCAACTCGCGCGGTTGCGCGCGGCCGCAGCCACCACCTGACTCCCGCTCCTCCCGCTAGGGGCGCTGCGCCGGCGCGTGACGTCACGGAGGAAAAGCTGAACCCCAACTGGCGCGGTCGCGCGCGGCCGCAGCCACCACCTGACTCCCGCTCCTCCCGCTAGGGGCGCTGTGCTATGATTGACGTCACGGCATATGTATGAAAGAGCTGCGCTCCTTCGCCGGGACAGTCTTATACCCCTGTCACACGGGCATTTTGAGGGCCCTCGAACCCATAGTCTATCGACTCTAAGGCGATCGAGCGCTGCTACACGGGCAGTTTCAATGGCGATCGAGTCAATAGCCTATCGAGTCAACGGAGCAGCACGGAACTCCATCGAGATATGCAACGCATTCTTGGCTTAACCAACCTAAGCCTGTTATTTCTCGTCCTGAAAGCACTGTGTGAATGCTTCTATCAATCCCACCCACATAAAGAACTCTCACGCTGACTGACGCACTCACACTCTTGCTCACTGTCTTGCTGGCTTCCCTCTCACCCTTTGGCTGGTTCGCCACCACCTTCACTCATTTCCTTGCCGTTAGAGGCGACATTCGAAGAGTAGCCGCAATGTGCTCTTCGAGACGCTTCTAGCATAGGTCCTAAAGATGTGGTATCAACCTTCGCAGCCGTGCTGAAGGACAACCATGCTGCCAAGCTGTCGCCGGCTGAGGCGCCGTCAGCGGTAGAAGCCCTGCGCCGAGAGCGCCTGGTGGACGAAATACGACGCCAGCAGGAGCTCCTCGAGCTGTCGGCCGACCACCTGGGCGACGACACCGAGGAGTACCGGTTCCGCAGACTGCTCGAGAAGTTTGTGTACGCCCTCAATGTGCGGACCATCGTGGGCGCCATGCGGGACACGGTAATGAGCTTCTCTCGCATGCTGCGCGGATCATTATGCAACGCCGGACCCCGCGGGGAATGATTTCATAGCCTGTATTGCTGGCCGGCCACATAATCTATGTTAGCGCTCTTTTTCTAATTTGAGAGAGGCGTCACTTGCCTGTCGACATCCCTTTCTGAAAAAAAAACAACTCTTTCTTTGTGGCAGGAGTATTAGATATTAATGCTGGACTGTCAAGGAATGTCTCTCGTTCTCATGACACAGGTCTACGACATTCAAGACTTGATGAATACATTCGATTATGATGAACACTTACCTCAGAGGACATTCAGTAACAGGATGCTGGTAAATAACTAAGACCTAGCTACTTGCAGGTATTAATTATTACGTCACTGGGTTCCTTCTTTTATTATTTCGCTGGGCTAAAGCTAGAGAAAAGAAACTTGTAGAGAGCTTGGTCATTTGCCTTTGTGAGCAAATAGCTGTATATCGGTAAGAGGTGGGTACAGTATGCTGTTTTAATTCCGTGATGAACTTCTCAAAGAATATTAGAAAAAAGAAAGTACTAGAGAGAAGACTGTGATGCATGTTTACCTCTACCCTCTTTTCAGATCACCGGTGAAATCACACCTGGGGATATAATCGCGAAGACAAACGAAGTCCTCGGAGAGGCTTCCTCGGTGAGTGTCCTTGTCTATCATAGGCTGCCTTAACTACCTATGATAGAGATGTCTGCGATGAGTTTGAAAGGATACGATAGCCTCTACTGGTACAAGACATGGTCAGTGAGAGAGGCCTTTGTCTCATTGTCAACGAACACAGGCTAATGATCATTTCAGGATGTTTTGTTGGACCTGAATGCGAAATTTACACCGCGTCGGTGGTGCATCATGGTCATATTCAGTTCAGTCAAAGGAAAAACTTGATGAGCCTCTCAAATACACACTAATGTTGCGGTCAAGCGGAATGCCTTCAGGTATATACCAGGTGCCCCACGTAACTCTAGCCAGAGATTAAAATTATGCCGGCAGATAATAGGAGGACGGAACTTCAATCATGTTGCTGACCATTAAGTGGAGTAAGCCAATTTTCGTTGTAGATGCCGCAGTTGAAGAATTAATCAAAATAATTGGTTTTTAGGCAATGAAATTTATGCTAAAGTTTCAGTGATAAATTGCATAGTGTTGCAGAAAACACGTAATTCATCAATTTCCACTTTTAGGTACGTTATGCAAAAAAAATCACATAGTTCTAAAAATTGCAGGGGACACACAATCTACATATGAAGGGTATGACGGGATAATTTATTGGGTTGATGTCCAGATATGTGAAAATAGTCAATCTCTACTTTACGTCCAGAGATATCTGGGGTCCTCATACCACTCCTGGCGCAGTGGTGCAGCGGTTAAGCGGTGCGCCACTGCCCTGGAATGGCAGGCGCTACCACCAGTGGAGACGGTGCGGCTAAGGTTGCTCTTCCTGAGCAACCCCTCGGGACCAATTCTTTAATTTAACTGCTATCTTCCACGGCAGGCTGTTTGCTCACAATCCGGTAGCCAGGTTGTGATGACGCCACAAGGTCACGTGACATAGGCGTCCAATCTAGGTTGCTTCTCCGCGAATTTTTTCGCTCTCAACGTCGTCGACGACGACGCCGGATATCCGGCTGAACGGGAGGCTTAACGCAATCGCGTTTAAAAAAAAAAAATCCCCCGCGACTACGCGCCCGCTCTGCGCGACATCAGGGCTCTCAAAACACCGGCTGATGAACGAATCCTTTTCCTAGCCGTAGTGATTCGTGCCGTGAAAGTGACATAGCCATGAAAACAGTGAAGACAATGGTGCAGAACTTCTGATTCACACCAGTGAATTGTTCGCGTGCAGAGAGGAGAACGCCAGATGCGACAGTTCTCAGTATCGCTATGAAGGAAAAAAATTGAAAATAAAATTGGTTTCTGAGGAAAGGAAATGCCGCAGTAATTATCTCATACCTCGAAGGGCGCCCGAACCGCGCCGTAAGGGAAAGTAGGAAGATGGGAATGAAATAAGAAAGAGAGGAACAGGTGCCGTAGTGGAGGTCACTGGCTAATTTCGACCACCTGGGGATCTTAAACGTGCACTGACATCGCACAGTACACGGGCGCATTTTGCGTTTTGCCTCCATCGAAAGGCGCCGCCGGGGCCGTGTTCGAACCCGGGAACTCCTGCTCGGTAGCCGAGCGCGCTAACCACTGGGCCAATACGCGCGAGCAAAATTTAAAAAATGCAAAAATGAAAGAAACGTTTTTTGGCTGCCGGGATGACGTCTCGTACCTACCTTGGCGTCATCGGAGGGAAATCATGAAAGCCAAGAGGAAGGTGGAGACCGCAGAAAGAAAACGCCAGCCGGACTGCCGAAGGATTGTTTTTCGCGCTTCTTCCTCGTAACTATAACGAGAACTGTAGCGTTCTCCGCACTGCACACAAACAGTGCACTGCGCGAAGGTGGAAATCGCCGCCATCGTGAGCGCCATTGTCCTCTCGTGGTCACTCTCGCAGCACGGGCGCTTTTGTCTAGGATTAGGATTCGTTTACCAGCTGCTCGTTTGAAATCACTGCAGTCGCGACGCATGAGTGCATGGCGACGTGGGGTTTAAAAAAAAAAATTCGCGAGCTTCCTTTTATCGCGATGAAAGCGAATCCATAACATTTGTCACGATGGAAATTGATGAATTAAATGTTTTCTAGGACGCTATGCAATTAGCACTGGTATTTAAACCCAACACCTATGAAATAATTTGATCTAATTAGTTACTGAATTGAACAGTTTTCAAAAATACTTCTACCTACTCCATAAAAAAAGCCAACTACATGACCGATGTTGTGTCTTTCTATTGTGCTCTGGTGTGGGTCTCTTGGCATTCTGTGGCCAATTGAGGTGCACACGTGTGCAGAAGCTTGGGTGGCACTTACTTTGAAGGCATAACAAGCTTAACACTTCGCAATGTTTAACATCTTTTTGCGCCAGTTTATGATCAGGTGCTAATATGTTGTTTATTTGGCTCCCTCCAGCTCGCCGTTGGAATCGTCCAGTTCCTGAAGAACATGGGACCAATGACCTTTAGGATTTTTATGCACAGAATTCTGACGGGCGAAGACGTATAAGACTGCTCGATTATTCGAGAGCAAGTTCTACCCGGTGCAAATCGACGGCCTTCTGTAGTTAACGGAGCTCAAGAATAAACAAGAACGTGCAGCAAGAGACAAAGCTTTATGAGAGGCCTTACTGGTCATCGTACAACAGTTTAATGACGTTTAACGATAACGGTCCTGGAACAGTGTCAGTATCGGACGTGAATGGCCGTGCACAGTGAAATACAACCACCTGCGGGAGTGCTTTAATTGAAAAAGACAATACTCAAATTCCTATGAAGAGTATCTCAAGAAGAAGGTAAAGTCCAACGCGTCTATAATGAAACATATCGCTCTATGAGGACCAAATAGTTATACAGTTGAATCCCGGCACAACGAATGCCGCTTCAACGAAATTTTCGCCACAACGAAGTATTTTTAATTCCCCGCGAAATCTCCATAGGAGTTAATGTATTAAAATTCCCTCGAAAACGAATTACTTAGTGAGCACCATTCGCTTGTACGAATTTTTCCGGAGCCTTCACCGGTCAGTGGCCCGCCTTTCTTCAAAAGTTGGGTGTTGTACAAGATTATTCTTTGCTAAACCAGTGGCTTGGAGCAGCTAAATAATGCAGGGAATGTATGTTTAATACATATTCATGTATTCTTTATTAAAAAATTTGGTTGGGAGTCGTTTATTCGTCATAGGGAAGCAACGAGGGGAATTGTTGGCGCCGTGCGGAGGCCGCCGGCCGTACGAGGGCCAAAGACGAATCCAACTCTAGTCGCCAGCCTGGCAGTGAAACACCACTGCTGGCAGTGAAACGCAAGCAGGCTAAGCTCACAGATTTCTGGCAATAAAACTATGTTTTGCTGGAGTTATTGCCTTGCATTTTTGGTTAATATCTCGACAGCGAAATTTCGCGACAACGAAATTTCTCGCGCGTCCCGTCGATTTCGTTGTAGCGGGATTCAACTGAAATCAGTAATACCAGACCTGTGTAAGGGTGCAATAATTCTGGGGCTGACATCCGTGAATACGGTACATGCACTTCAAATAACATCTACTACAAAAGCTAAAAATTGAACGGAAAGAATTTGTCTGACTGGCCAGGAGATCATGAAAAGACAATGAACTAAGTTGCAAAGGGGGACATGTGCTGTACGCCCCTTCAGCATGGGAAGCGCAGAGACAAATGTTATTTGAGGGGAGGTTAAGAAATGCTGACGAGAAAATGTGGGCAGGCATTTCAAGCATTTGTGTAGTAAACACGTGGACACACACTGGAGAAAAAGGACAAGGCTAACTACGCAGCGCACTGGTCGTAAATTGTGCAAAGGAAGTTACAGTCAACATCAAAATCAAACTCCGCGAAACCGAGACTGCTAACTGGACACAAAAAAACGGAAGAAAAATAATGATTGCATCAGGAGAGAGCCGGAAACAGCAAAAGAGTACAGTACATTGCAAGAGCGATATAATAATAAAACCCACAACCCTCCAAAACAGGTGTATTTGGTGCGAATTTCGGTGACAGCAAATATAAAAGCACAGAGTGAGATTCGGGAGAAAAGGCAACTTAAAAGCCCGGTCCGCTCGCAACTTGAGTTTGACAGCCAACATGGTCCACAGCACTTTTCCACGTGCACAAGTGGAGGATAAAGTGGTAAACAGAGTTTTGTCTGTGGTCTTGCCGAGAATCCTCGTCTCATTTAACCGCGTCTCGCATCCGTCGCAACTCATTACGTGCGCAACCAAATGTGCGGACTTATCTTTCAAATCTGATAAATTTCGTGCATGGTTCCCCAAACGCTCGTTGATGCAGCGGCCAGTCTGGCCGACATAAAACTTCCCACAAGTTAAGGAGAGAGCGTAAACCACTCCTGCGAAACACTTGGTAGAGGGAGTATCGCGCTTCATCTGGCAACCCCGCTTCCTTGAGTTGCAGATTCGGGGGCACAACTTTTCCAGCTTGTTAGGAGCCGAAAAGACGACGCTCACGACATACCGGTCGGCAACTTTCCTCAAGTTGTAGGAGGCTTTGCGTACGTAACGCACAACTAGCGGCTTCTGTGTCCTGCGACGATCGTCTCCTGTATTTCTTCGTGTTCCGTGCCTAAGTTTTTGAAGGAGGGTGTCGCAAGCAGCAACCAACACAGAGCAGGAGAACCCAGCCGCCGAAAGTCGGCTCATGGGATTTTGAAAGTTTTCTTGCAACTGACGCGGGCACGATTTCTTGAGAGAAGACTCCAAGCAATTGCTCTTTTTACAGTCTTGGAGTGCATAGAATCGTAAGGCAAAGCATCTTTTTGTAGTGATAGCTACATTACGGGAGCATTTCCAGCCTTCAGCGTGGCGGCGCTGCCACCCTGTGGCTGCGCGGGACGCTGTCATGTGGTTGGTCACGTGGTGCGGCGAAACCGAGCTGCAACAGCTGAGTGCATGCGCCGTGTCAAGTGGGACGAAGATGAAGAAGGAACGTGCCATGTTTTAATAAGAAGAAGAAGAAGAAGAGAAACGGAGCGGCGAAAGACTGACTTCGCAATTCAACTGAGCAAGTTCCACTCGGCCAGCTTTAGCTATCGCGTCACTCCTGCTTTAACCAGAGCTAAACCACCGCCATTTTTTTCGCACCTGGGTAATAACCCCAGCAAACGTGTTTTTCAAGGAAGGTTAGTTTTAAATGTAAAATATGTAAAACATTAGTGTCGGGTAGTTATTGGTTAAAGTGAGCCCATGTCCATGTTTGTCAAAAGCATTTAAAGCTTCACCTACTGTAGAGGGGTCGGCAAAGGACGTCTGCTTTTTTAAAAGCACTAGGAATCGTAGACATACCTAAATACCTTTAAGACCACCACCCCATAAAAAAATTTTATCAAATGATTGATCAACATTTATTAAGAAAATGTCGCAAAGGACACGAACCACGCAGGACCCTATGCACATAGCGTTGCACTGCAAAAAAAGGCAAGTTATCAAAATGTACAGAAGAAGATCTTAGGAAAAATTGCAATAAAGCGATAAAATCATCAACCGATAATTGTGAAGGATTGTGGAAAGACACGTCGCCGTTCTCTTCTACGCATTCATTTACAGTCAACAAAAGCTGGTTTTGAGGAAGAGAGTAAAACAAATCTTGCACATCTACCGAAAACCCAATGCCGATGTCGTTGGTACTCTGTAGGTACTCAGCGACAACAGTCGAATTTGTTGTGAGGCAGGGGTCGTCGAAAACAAATAATTTAAGATGATTTTGCAAGAAACCACTGACATTCTTTCGCCAAGAACCTTCTTCGCTGACACTAGTCCGGAAAGGTATTTTTGGCTTGTGGGTCTTGGCTGTAAAGAAAGCATTTAGGCCATTACCTCTGTTCTTTTTTATATCCTTAGCAAGAGTTCGAAGATTAAAATTTTTGCAAAAGCTGATTAATTTTGTATAAACTCTAACAGCGCTTTTCATGATCTGTGCAAAGTTCTTATTGACTGCCGCACACGCTTTCTGATCGTACATTTCCTCAGGCAAAACAATAAACCCAGTCTCTTTTTTCTTCTTGAAACTTCATCTTACACAAGATGCTTCCTGGTTTCGGTAAAATTCAGTTGTTGTTGTTGCCTTCGTGACATGGCTGTGACCTAGCGCTTGTGTCTCGTCTTCGTTCTTTTCTTGTGGTGTGCATGGTTTGCAGCTAGTTTTTCTCTAATTCTGTTCTTGATTATGTTTATCTCTTTCTGTTAAGGCAGGGTTACTAGCGCACTTTTCAGGATCTGCTTCGAAGATTGCATTTGCCTCTCTAATCACTCCTTCTATCCTTTCATTTCAATGTCCTCTCGTGCTGGCCTCACCACAAATCGGCTTCCTCAGCCAAAAGTGAGAGCTCCTTAGCTTTTTTGGAACTCCGTTGCACCAAGGAAGAAGTAGCGTGGATTCAGGTTGCTCTTATCGTTGAGGACTGTGTACGCAAGCAGATAACATAAAATCCTCAGATATGTGAAGATTTGCCTTTGTATACATCCAGTTTTAAGGCAGGCATGCAAAGCTGTCAGTGTCATTTTTTGTGTCATTCCAGGAGCTAAAAACTGGGACCTGATTATATGTGATGATGCGAACTATTCTAAATTCCATGAAGCGACTAGTGCGTGGGTGGGCGGCGCGTGCTAATCTGCCGCCTCCTGGCGTTTTTGCGTCGTTCCTTGGTGGCTAAAGTGCAGCGCCGTCAGCTTTCCCTCTAATTATATTATAAAATTGTGCGGGTTGTAGACCTCATTCGAGTGCCACCTTCGCGACCTTTGTAAATTGACCTTGGTAAGACCACTTTGACAAAGAGAGAGCGCACACCTATAGAGGCTCTTGATATAAACTAGAGGGAGAGCCGGCGACCATGCACTTCGTCCACCATGGACGCGCGAGGCATGCTGAGAAGACGAGGCTTCGGATTGACATCTGGTGGCTTGTTGACTGTTCTACGGATTGGATTTCTTGTTTTTTCAGTTTCGTTTTCGTTGATGCTTTAAGCTGTATGTGGTGGAGTAGTTATCCATCTACGAACTAACTCCATTTGACAGCCGGAGCATCTCAAGGCTGCCATAACTGCAGTGTAACGAATACGGTCACTGTAAAGAATGCGCAGGTACAGTAACCCTGCTTTTGTGTGGTAAAATTCGCACATGCAATCGGCTTTCCCTCCGAAGAGCTTTGATCATTTCACATGAAGTCGCGAATGATATCACCCGCCTCTGTCGCGCTTTTTGCTCTAAGATCGAGAAACGGAAATGTTTTCTGGTTTATGAAAATTTAACGTCCCAAAGCGGCTGAGGCTATCAGAGACACCGTAGTGAAGGGCTCCGGAAATTTAGACCACCTGGGGTTCCTTTAACGTGCTTTAATATTGCACACTACATGGGCCTTTATAATTTCGCCTCCATTGAAATTCGACCGCCGCGGCCGGGATCTAACCCACGTCTTTATTCTTCAGTGCACGCTTCCGTGGGAGACTGTTGACGGTGTCCGAACTTTACATTGTTTACATCGTAAATAATGATGGCTGCTGAAAAAATTTCGACTTGTCTCCTTTTTTAAAACAGAGCACATGTTCGCCAATTCGCTTTTTTTTCCTGCGTATGCACAGATCATGCTGTTTTAGTCAAGGGCGAATAAAAGAGCTCTGCTCTGGAGGAAAAGTGCAAGTCCTTTATTGATTTGTGCACTACTATCGCCATGGATCATTACAGTCCATGTCAGAAAAAACCGAAGTTCTTCGGCGCAGCATAGAAAGACGTCATAATAAAATCTTTATTTTCAGCACGTTGCCGCCAGATTTAGATCTTGTTTTGTTAGTTTTTGGAGCTGCCCCAGCAGCTGCAGAAAGTCAGATGGAAAATCATGTACCCCATGTGTCAGATTTTGTTTGTACCAAACAGGTTGCCCGATGAAATTCAGACAAGATTCCGGCTTCCTCTGGCAAACATGGTCTAAGAATTCTTGGCTTGGTCGTCGATGTGACCACTACTGTTTGTTTGCGTGGCTAGTCAATAAAGATTTTCTCGATTTTCTATTCGTTGATTTGAGAACTGAACACTTCTGTATGAATAATACATGTTCGCATTGAATGAAACGGAAGAAAAACAATGCTGGATGAGCATGTTTGGAGCATGCTTCTTTTCCTCTTGTTTAAAATATTTTCGAAAGGTCGGTTCCGCGAAAGGTAGGCGAAGAAGCTGAAGTGAATCATATTAATTCTGAGAGGTTACTGAGATCGCAACATTAATTTCAATGGGTATGTACCTGCTTGTCTTTTTGTTATGGCACTAAGGCCCTCGAGATAGATATCGAGCTCCAGCGCTTCAGCTCAGCTTGACTTTACAGTAAAGCGCACGCTGACGACCGTGTGTTTGGACGCAAACGCCCGTAGCTTACAGGCCGAGTATGCCTAAATGCAGTCGTACGTTACAGATGAGGGTAACAATGTCCTTCATAGTATTAAAATGTAGCAAATTTATGTTATGCTTGTTCATTAATTTAACGAGCGACAAAACTAAAGAGGAAAGCTGTGATGGTTAGTGTTTTGCTCAACACCAGGACATGAACAGTGGGAGGAGCCGAGAGGGCCGTTGTGTTGTTTGTGCATGTGTGGCTTTTCATCTGCATGGTCTCGGTACAAGAAGATTGAGGTAAAGTTTAATGTATGTAACTTCAGACACCTGACACAATGGGGCAATGCGTCATTTGCTGCCTCATTCGAATATATACATCAGTTGAAGCGCACGTTTATTTGGCAGTATTATGCGAAGGAATCATGCATGTTTTCAAGGATACGTGCTCTGGACCACGCAAAAGCACAAAAGAAGGCTTCAAGAAAGCTACACGGAGGTCTGAATTTAAGTGAGAGCAAACGAGACGTCGGAGTCCAGAAAGGTGGCGAAAGGCTGTCTTGCTCTAATGCGCTGATTACCTCTTGCCAAGCCTTCGTCTCGGAATTGATGTGCAGTAGAGGATCACGGCATCCATGGCCGTCGCATGCATGTAATTTATGTACGTGTGTAAACCACTCATCGAGGGAGCAGCTTGCGTAAATGTCCAAATCACGAACTTTTTTCTGAAACGGTAAAATGAGAACAGGATAGCTTCGACTAACGGTGCCGTTCGTAGCCTTTCATCTGTTCGTTTTAGTTGAGAACATACCGTGAACTGCGTTATTGCTCAATAACAAATAAGATTATTCGGAATGTTTTATTTGTCAACCATATCCTAGTTATTTATTACAGGTCTGAGTGAGCTTGCTAATAATGCAGATTTGCACATGTGGGAGGCGTCGACGCGATATCGAGGCTTTGGTTGTGATTGTTACGCCATATACAGTCACGTGTCAATACTACTCTTCATTCGGGATATATATTTGAGGATCGAAATTTCCGCATAAGAACGAACACAAGAAAGCGCATCAGAATACCCAATAAAAGTAAATTATTTAGATTATCTGCCGTTAAGTGTACAAGAGACGGGAGATGTAAAAGACAAGGACACTAACAAGACGTGATTCGTTGTTATCTGCGCAACAATAGCGGAGGCGGTTACATAGTGTGAGAGAAGAGTGTTAGAAAGAATGTTTAGTTCTTTAAGTCGATAGTCCGTAACTAATGCCATAGTTGCGCTGCAGCCAGAACAGGAAGAGTCCAGCAAGGGCAAAAACACGCCTGTATGTCGGCGTTGGTATCAGTGGCTGTGAAATATCCAAGTGGCACTTTAGTGGCATTCTGTGCCACTTACACTAGAAAGAGTCGCGAGTCTGGTTAACGAGCTGTGAGCCCGACCAACGCAGTGTAAACCTTGAAACATTGGCTATGTATCGAAACAGTCACAGTGACAACGCCGTTATGCAGGCGATTCTTCGCAGCTGTAATGGTGGCGTGCTGAGCCGTCCCCCATGGTTCGTGAAGGAATCAGAAAGACGTAGGAAACGCAGTAATCTGTTTTGGAGCGGGAGTGGCAAGAATGAAAGAAAAGCCACAGGGACTGATCAAGTTTTTAAAGCTGCAGTCGCAACTTGCTAGCGGTGCCATATGAAGTGAGAAATAAGTGCAGAACGGCGATATGACTACGTAGCTGGGCCTCCTTCAGGTGTTTTATCTAAGATATCTGCCATATTTTTGCCACAGCTGGAAGTTCATGGAAGCAGTGGTCAACCAGTCAGTGGACATGTCTCTGTAAGTTGTAACATAACCATTGGATGTAGGCGGACATGACTCTAAGTCAGGAATGTGACCGTGAATCATGGAGATTTCGGCAGGTTTCCCATATCATGGACATAAAATAACTGAGTGGCGGGGACATGAATTTTTTGAATTATTTGAAGGTGTTATTTTGGCGTTACGGCATTACTGTCTGTCGTCACAATAAAGCTCGATTTTTGCACAAAGTCAGAGCTTCGGCAGTCCAGTCACAACTAACTCTGGTGCGACGTTGGCTGTTCTATAATGATGAAAAAAAAGTTACGTCGGCACAATATTTTGTTATTACTAAAGGCCTGAAGACCATTCGCGGTCGTTTCCGGGACTTACAGCTCGTCATTTATCAGACGGCCAATCCAGGTTTGAAGTACTCCGCATCACAATTTTGTTCAATGACTGATCGCCTCCATCTCGACTTTCTTCACGAGAAATTATTCTCTTCGATTCTTTCTTTCAGCCGACCTAATCAGCAACAAGTATTAGTGATAAACTGAGGTTTGAAAGAGCAGACTACTGCGGTCAAGCTTTCATAAAGTTATACTGAACAAATAACACAGGTTTTATTAGCATTTCCGAGGTGAGCTAACACCGCCCACTGTTATTCTCCTGCTCACGCAGGTGCTTATGATACGACTCAGAAGTGAACTTCTTTCGATGAGTGGAACTTGCCTGTAAATTACGCTTTTTTGTTCAAGAATAACTGAAAAAAAACTAAGCTTGAGACAAGCTGCCTCTGTCGATCGATTGCTCACTTAGTCTTAGATATCACATATAATCGCACACACGTTCTTTGAAAAGCTAAAACGACTGCTGCTTTAATTTTCTTTTCTCTCCTTCACAGGGTCCGAGTAAGTAAATATATTTGATGCATCGTTGTCAATTAAGTTGGTGGTGGAGCTTTCCGCAGAATTTCTTCATGCTATTTTGGACTATATAGGATATATCCGAGTCCCGCTTTCTCGAGAAAAATTTTGAAAAGTTGAAAATTGTAAGACTCTGTTATGGAAATGAAGATAATGGTTCATTTTTCTGATATGTAGCAAAATCTTTCTTTTGAAGTGTTTCCATCGATCGTATTGAACAGTTAAGAGCGCCACAGAAAGCCAATGGGGAACGCTACAGTACTGCCGTCGGTATATTGATTGTTATAGTATAATCTTACATTACATAAAAAAAATTGACTTCATAAACGATTTCCCGCTCAAAAATGCTTTTGTCAAGAATTGCTGGATATGCAAATATGTGTCTCAGAAAAAAAGGCTGTCACCGACTGGAAGACTTTGAAGTAACGAGCGTTAGCTGCTTGGTTTCCTAGATGAAGGAAGGGAAGAAGAACGCGCCGCTCGTGGCCACCATGCTCGGCTACGCGTGCACATACGCCGCCTAGCAGAACGATCGCCGCCTAGCGCCATCTATCAGAGAAATTACGATGCACGTCTACCCATTGTCGAGTTGCACCGCTTCAAGATACGTCCCAAACAGAATTTACTTCGTTTGGGGGGGGGGGGGGGGGGGGTCAAGGTGGGCCCAGAATTCGGCTTGCGGTGCGATATGGTAATGCTTCAATTAGCAATTGCATGTATACATTGTTCACCTATTATTCAACTGTGGTTTCATTTCTACATATTTGCCTACCAAATTTGGTATACAACTGTCCCCAGATGGGTGTTATTCGTTATTGTCGGAGCATATATAGCGGAAAGAATGTATACATGTGTAGTGGTCTCGTAGCGGGACTGTATTCTTGCCCGTTATAAAATAATTTTTGGTGAGGGGAGGGGGCGAGGGATGAGACGGCACAACCAATTTTAATGCCCGCTGTCTTGGGTTCGAGAAACAAACTATTCCGCCATTTCGTTCCCTGACGTCATACTCGCATATTTCCACCGTGACGTCATCATTGGCACGCGGGAGATGGTTCTTTCTACAATGCTATTGTAGGTGGAGTTACAAGTGCGAGATGCGCTGTTTTCTACCTGCATCCACAGATGGCACTTTGATCTCAGGGTGTTCGGAGACCACGAAATCTGGAAACGTGATGACTAGTTGCTGCCACTGATGGCGCTGTGATCAAGGGTGGTAGCAGACCCCACGAAATCTCGAAACGTGATGAGTAAGATCTTAAAAATTTCTGACATGCGCTGTAAACGCTGGTTTTTAGGTGACTTTCGGGGAGTTTGGACCAAACGTAGCTCTTGCAGCAAATGAGCAGACCCTGCAAGTTTCCGGAGTATATTTATTTTTATTAGCACCAAATAAAAAATTGGAGAGCACACTTAAGGTCCGCTTTGAGGATATGACGGGATAGTGTTAAGGTGGTAATGCACGTTTATGACAAATTGGTCATTTTGAACTTCACATTCATGGGTCCTTGGGAGTCCTCACAGCACTCCTTCCGAAATGGTGCACCTGTCAAGGGATGCACCACTGCCCTGCTATGGAAGGCGCTGCCACCGGTGGGGCTTTTGCGACCCAGGCTGCTCTTCCCAAGCAACCTCTCGCGAGTAATCGTTAATTTAACTGCCACCTGGGACGGCGGTCGATTTTCTCGCAATCCAGTGGGAAGGTTGCGCAGACGCCACAAAGTCACGTGCCCTTCGTGGCTCACCTAGATTGCTTCTCTGGCGGATGACTACCTGGGCCACCCTACGCCATCCTATTTTTCGCTTACAACGCCAACGCCGCATTTTCTGGGTAACGAGGCCTTTAACGCTATCGCGTTCACAAGAGAAAAAAAAGCTACAATATCTCATGAATGCAGCACCCATATTTTGCGTAAAAAGGGCTCAAAATGCAGGTAATATCTGAATCCTAGAAGATCATGGTATAACCTCGAAATCTCATAGCAATGCAAAGTGTGAGCAGATTTTCAGAGCGTGATGTAGTGATAAATGAGGATTAGCAATGATCATTTCCATACCTGTTCTTGTTGGCGAGGAGACACCGATTTTGGCGTGTGACGATTTTGTTAGCAGAGACTCTCAGTGCTTCCCGTGTGAGGAAATGCGTCAAGATATGCGGTTCCAGTACGAATTTGCTGTATATACCTCCGGGGAATCCGATTTTGTTTTCTCGCCCTTCTGGATAAGAGCAAAACTGGATCCACTGATTCTGCGAATCAACTGAATGTACTTTCTTCAATGCAGAGAGAAGTGGTTGAGCTCGACGCGGCGGTACGTGATGACCTTGACTCTCGTCGTCCTGTGTGTCTTTGTCACCGCCATTATCGTCCTC
The DNA here is from genome assembly GCF_052857255.1 of Amblyomma americanum. NCBI lineage: Eukaryota > Metazoa > Arthropoda > Arachnida > Ixodida > Ixodidae > Amblyomma > Amblyomma americanum. The sequence goes on along the minus strand of NC_135503.1, from coordinate 62,985,129 downwards.
GTGACTACAACAAAGGACAGTAAGCAGCCCCATTTCGGTACCTAGCTGGCAGCGGAGCCAGTAAAACGTTGAGAAAAGGGCATGCCTATTCCCCGGGTTCGGGCATGAAGCTTCAAAAGTAACACGACGACTGCGTATTAAGCTAAGTTGGGCTTAAGCCTCGCAAGTTTGCAGCCTTGTAGGTGATGCCTATCGAAAGTTCCGCTGAACGTAAGCGGTGTTGCTTTTGCGGCATTGCCTTCTTGCTGAGAAGTAGCTGCACCTAAAGGATTAGTAATGGTATCATGTAGAACCTTGTTCACGAAAAATGTGTAGCATTCATTAGTGTGACAGGTCACTGCTTTTCTTCGGAAACAGCTAAACCTTTCCGCGTTTACTTAGTGGCTGTGGCAAAATTTGCAGCCCAGCTGTTAAGCACCCGTTTATTCTTTTGAACGTCGGCATTGAGTGCTGTTGTAACCGGAAAGTGGTTACCACCCTCATGAGCTTCTGTCGCGGATATCATGGAAGGAGGTGGAGGAGGGATTATACGACAACGCTAGCTCGTCCACGCCTGTTTCTTTGCCCTCGTTCTAGTAATTCTGCTGCAATTACCGCGAAGTATGAACCAACTAGATTTGTTAATCACCGTTCTAACCATAGCGCTGTCAGGCGTGGAAGTCTTAGGCTAAAGATTAAACAACACGCTTTTAAAACAGCAGCTCTAAGAATTATGTGGCTCCCATTGGTCACGGCTGGGCTTTCCCCGCAATAAGGTGAACAACTCCTATCACACAACCTGTGCCTTTCACCTCTTGCAACTTACGTTGCCATCAGGTGGAAGGCATGGTCATTAGGCGCTGTCAAACGTTTTGAATGGGTTTCCTGGAAAGGTTAGGCGAAGCAAATGTGTCTTTTCTCGGTGACGAAACAAAGGGTAAAAATTTGTAAATTGTGGGACTTAACATCCATAAGTGACACGTGGGATGTATAAGGCAGAGTAGCTGAGGGCTGTGGGATATTTACGCCACCTACGGTTCTTTACCATCCGCTTACATCGTACAGCATGCCAGAGTTTTTGCATTTCACCTACATAAAAATATAGTTGCCACGCTTGGTTGATTCTACCCGCCAAGGATTGCGAAAAAGGCGAAGCTAAAACACGCCGCTCTATTTCGTGAAAATATCGCCTCGCAGTATTTTTGTTCTTGTAAAGGCTGCAGCTCCGCGAAGACTTATTTTTTTATGGGATGACATTAGGAGATCATCGTCGGCTCGTTTGGTGGCTTCCGGTGTCACGCTTGGGTACCAAATGTGTATATGGATCATGTCACATGACCGGGCATATCAGGTGGTCAGGCGGAGTCATGATCATGACTCCCCGTAAAGCCAGCTTCACATCACATACCACATCAGACCACCAAATAGGATGTGACGACTGGTATTCCCGACACCGAACTGGAAGTGATGACCGGAATTCTCGTCACAGAACCAGGAGTGTTGTGACAACGTGTCTTTGCTGACGGCGTGATGTCTAGGTAAAGCTAAGTAAAAGCTAAGTCGTGCTAAGCGATGTTATCGTAAACCAGGATGGCCATTGGAAGGAAGGAAGGAAGGCCTCAGACGTTGCTGGCACATACCCACTACGGGTGAGTGGCCAAGACACAGGCGGTATATTGATGGCCATTGCCAGAGCATCCGCTAAGTTTTTCACTTCTTTTTCGATGCAGGTGGTAAAGGCGTAGCCACGACTGAAGACAAGGAAGACACTACCCACAGGCCGGCCGAGCCATCGGAAGATGCGATCCTCACTTCCCGGAGGGTTTTGCCTTCCTTTTCGACGAGTACGTTGCTTGCAATATGAAGTTATACTAGAGTCCAAGATAACCTTTGCGAAGCTATTGTATTGTACATGCACACGGCGCAATGAACCATTCCGCCCTGTTTTAAAGGGAGAGCCTACTTATTTCTAGCGACCGTATTTCCTTTGCAGCAATTAAAACCTCCTTGCCCAAAATATTAAATACCTTGTTGTAGGTCTCAGAAGCACAGCAGAAGCTTTGAAAACATAAAATTTTGTATGGAATTGTCGCTTTTCTTTAGTAGTCGGCATCTGGAAACCCTGTCATTGCAGACGCGACTACCCGTCCGCCTAGGAGGTGGGCGGTTGATATCCATGGAAACATTAAAGCGCGTGACTTTAACTGAGATGTGCAGGTTTCATCAAAACAGTTTAAAGCATTAAGGTTGTTCTAAGAATAATTGAAATTAGAGTGATATTGGCCTCACGCACACTTAGCCATTCTTGACCTGTAGCAATGCTAGCGATGGAAGCGCCGCTTTCAGCACAGTGGTGGTATGACTCTTTCAAACATTCTGAGAAATTACAAAAAAACAGGGTTAAATAGTGCAAGCAAGGGTAATAGCTCAGAAAGAAAAAATTGCTGGGGGTTTAGCATTGCTAAGCACAAAATTGGCGCAAAAGCACGGTTTTTTGCAGGTGTACAACATCGCTACTTACCTCAAAGCGCGATTAAGGTGTCCACTGACCTTGGCAGGCAGTTATGCGCCTTTGCTTTCCTCAAAATCAGCGGAGTCGAAACCTTCCGCTGGTTTTCAGAAAATGATAGGCGCATAACTGCCCCAATTTGTGGATGGACGCCAATGTCTACTTACGCAATGGCTGCATCAGGGCGGAGGTTTAGACTGGGGCCAACGCTTCTTCGTAATCTATGAAGGCTATATCTAAAGGTTGAGTACATCCTGCCTTTTTTTTTCGTGACTTCAGTGATGGTGTGAAAATGACCTATTATCGACTATCGTTTCTATCCAGCCTGACCCTTTGTTGGGCTGACGTCTGAGGTTGGTTTAACCCAGTTAATGAAATTCTCCTACAATGAAACTTGACTTGTTCATATATCTCCGTTTCCGCACAAAGTCGACTGACCACGGGTATCAGCATGTTTGCGACCTCTCATATTATTTTTATTCAGTGCACTGATCGCCTGAGATCGTCAGCTAGAAGTGAATTGCCGCTAGAAAGAATATTTCAGCCGTGTCATGACTGTACTCAGATTACTGTCGTATCGGGTGCATTATTAATAAAATTTGATATGATTATATTGACGTCATGACGTCATATTGACTTCTGCATATTATGTCCAAGTAACTCCATATGGCTTAAGTTAAAACCGTTTTCTTGCCTGTAGAGTGTTTCCTAAGAGCCATAAATAGAGCATATCGCTTTACTTGACGCTCCAAAAAACCAGGCAGTGGCGCTGTAATATGCTCTTTCAGAAATTACTATTAGAAAATTCTTATCTTCCGCAGGAAAATTCATGGTGATTCCACGAGGCGTAGTGGCTGCGACTGCTCCATTCGCTCCCTTGCCCAAAGTGTGCACTGTTGGTGATGATGGTGTAGAGCCCCTCATTGTTCCTGACGACGGTCTGTGCTCGTTTGTGTTCTACCACCCGCTGCGCATCTCGGAGTCAACCCGCGCCTTCGGCACAGGAATCCAGATAACCTTGAACTCTTTCTTCAAGCGGGCTCAACATGATTCCAAGACTCGTTACGGCATGTCCGTGAATCTGCGGTGAGCCCGATCTTTTGCACTCATCTGGAATATGACACGCCGATCATCAGTTCCAAATATGTTGAGGCAGCTTAAGTTCGATCCGCCCCAGTTGCGCAGATAGAACTCCAGGTTAAAATTTTTGTACACAAGAGTTATACAGCCATATTGCGTCAGGACTAAACAGTTCCAGAAATATTTTTTCACTTGCATAGTCGAACAATGGACCCGCCTGCCTGGTTTCACTGTTGAGTGGAAACTGAGTGAAAACTCATTTTTTGCAACCCTCTCCTGCTTGGACAGCACTGCTACCTGCAGTATTTGGAAATAAATAAAAAATATCAAAAAGTAGAGCGTCTGATAGCCTCGATGCCGATATAATCCTCTAATTTTAGTTAGTAATGCTTAAATTTCATTGTTGTTAAAAACGTAACTTAAGGATGTTTCGTTATTTTCATGATTTACGGCAATAGACGCAGCGCGAATTTCGGGGCATAATAACTTTTAACAAAGAAATTAACCTACAGAGAGAGTTTCTTTGGAAATGAAGCTAATTTTTGAAAAGTTTGTTTAGTTTAAGCTGGAAATATTGGTTAGTTTATCGCCATTCCATACAAAGCTCTACACAAACCCCAAACAGGCGCTTAAAAGCGGCGCTTTGAAAGCCAAATACAGTAATCATTTTTATCATATGGTTTCCGAAACGAGTTGGAACAGTTCCTGCAGCATCATCTGTCCCCATCGTTTGAATAAGAATGTAGTAAAGATGAAAAAGAAAACATAAACTATTTATTCGCCTAGAAACGCCTTGGAGCTCAAGCATTTTCACAGTTCTTCAAATAGTAGTTTTCGTTCCTAAAACGCTGCTGACATCTAAAGCCTTTCTTTTTAAGCTAAATTCCGCTTTGGAACTCCGCGATATTTACAACTCCGCATACGCCAAGCCAAAATTAAATTTATTGTTTTTAATGCTGGGTAGATTTTTTTCTAGCTTGTTAAGATCGGAGAGCTGCGCCATCTTAAACCGGGAGTTCATTACCCTGCAGTGCACCCTATTTACTCTGGCTCGTGTAGTTAACACTAAGCTTTTGCTACAATTGGGTGCAGAGACGTGGCAAAATTCAGAAGCGCTTTCCGCACTCCGAGAGGGAAACAAGATTACGAAAGCTACTGGAATGTCGGCATTTACGACTGGGGTTTCCTTTCAATCAACGAGTTCCAAGTCAACGCGGGGCTTCAGCGAGTCGCGGTAGCACTGAGAATCCTCAAGGTAAGTAGTGCTGCTTCAAGTTTGCGCAGTCCAATATTTCTCTTTCAGAGTTTGCTAGCGAGCGGTTCGCGGAAATTCCTTAGCTCTGTAGCGTTCTGAAAAAAAAAAAAGATATTCATCCGTATCCAAGCGCTCAATTCGATACTAAATATTTTATCAACGCGTATGTTTGCTGTATTTTCGAGTGCAAAGAAGTACCGTGCATGTATGGGTTGAGTCAAGCGGTGAAGAAAATATATGTTATATCTGGGTTGCAGGATTTCGGTTTTTAAGTTGACGCGCACAGAATGCTACATTGGCCGAAAGAAAGAGATGCATTCATCGCAATCACACGAATTACGAAGAAGCTCGCTATTGATCATTAACCCTGTCTATTCCAGCAAAGGATTGCCGTGCCAGTGGCAAACAAGGCAGGGGCGTCAAGTGCGGTGTCTATATACCAGCTGGCGATGCTTCAACAACTTGAAAGTTTTACGAGACATATGAAAGGTAGAAAACTGGCATTGTAGAAAACTGACATAGGTAGAAAGTGAAATCAGTCTCTTAGCTCTCAATAATATTGTACAATGAAAACTGCGCTGCCATAAAGTCAAAATCTGCAGATGGTGTGCCGCTACTTTGCGCATGTTGCAATGCTCTAACAGCTTCGCGCAGTTATTATAACTGCTGATAGCGTTTAACTCGTACTGCCTCAAGGTAATAGAGTGTTCATGAGCTTAATATAATAACAAATGGACTGTTGTAGTCAGAGCCAGATGCGTCAAGATGACACAACAAGGTACACGCTCACACATGAGAGCCACGCCTTATGTCAGGAAATTCACTAGCCTGGGCTGACCCAACGAGATATACATCGCCCAGTAAACAGTTTTTTTTTCTATGGAGGACAAAAACTTTTCGTACCTTAGCCCTGACTACGCAAAGAAAATTCGTTTCTACAGTGAAAAGCGTGCCAAACTTGACTTCGGGACGGAATAGACATCGCGCTTGTTACAGGCGTCGCTTTAAAAAACGAAGAACGAACCACACCAACCATAGCTCTCGTGAAAGGTTTTTCTTCTGGAGACCTTTGGTGGGAGTGTAGCTTTCTTTCGTAATAGATCGCCTACCGACTGGACAGATTTTGGTCGAAATGATGACGCTCCATGTATCGTTTAGCGTGGTTGATGCTTGTTATAAGGGTGGTGCGCTTCGAGGAGACAGACGCGGAGCCTTGGTTCCAAGTCTTAAAAAAAAAATCTGCCGAAGGTTTTCTGTCGACACAACTAATTTTCCGTTATGTTCTTGTCCATGGCCTTGTTTTAACAATAGAAATTTTTGTAGCAACAGCAGGATTTTCTATAGGCACAGCAAAAGAGTGCTAGGGAAATAAAGAAAAGTACTACAAAAAACTGCAGTTCTACAGAAAACGTGACATTTTGTGGTTTTTGTGATACGGTTCGGTGGTTTCTTTCGACTGGGTTGTGCGTTTCGCTGTGTCGCTGCCACCGGTTCCCTGTCCAGGGAGGGAGTGTGTCCGTCTTAACCTCCGACACTGCAGCCGACAACACATGCCTTGTCAACTGACGGCTGGCACCACAGAGGAATACGTTAGTGTCATTCCATTTCAATGCAGTAGCATATTTCTGTACATAAAATCATTATAATCCACTTGCCAGCGAACGCTGCATTTCCGCAATACGACTTTTGCGGCGGTTCGTTTTTTTTGAATAATGGCAAGCATACACTTCAGTGTAAGAACACACAAAGACACATTTGATAAAAGGAGCGCATTAACATTAAAAATTAAGTAGGATCCTAATTTTCTGAAACCTGAAGATGTGAGCAAGTAGGCAGTCTACCTTGTCGAGTATAGAGTGGAAAATTGTGGCTGGAAGAAAGATTTCTGCGTCCTTTTCGTTAACGTACCTTCGTTTATTCTGCTCAGCGATGTGATCCAAATATTCGATAACCCAACGAAGATGTTTGGTAGAATAGCGAGCTATTGGACCCAGCACTTAGTTTTTATGAACGCTGTAGTGCAGTTCCCCTGATTCTGCGCTGCATAAACGCTGTAGTGAAGAAAACGATCTATTGCTGAGCTGTAATATTTTGTTAGAGGCTTAAGAATATAAACAGTTTTTTCCCACGTGTTGTAGTACTTTAGTGGCTTTTGGGCTGAGCTACTAGTGATGAGTTTGCTTGTTTGCTCCCCCACCTTGACGGCGACTTTAAAGTTGAACTTGAAAGCAGAACTCAGCTCAAAGCTAACTGCACTAAACCTATCACATTTGAAATAAGGTGAAACCTTAACGCCAAACGAAAAGTGTGCTTTTACTATATTCCAGTTGAATAAATTTTAGGCACTAATAGACGTTGAAGTTTAGTAGATGTGCTTGACACGGCACCGTGCACAAAAATGCATTCTGTGTAGGGTCACCACGCAGTAATTCGGATTCATAGAGCAACGTATGAAAAAGAAAATATGCATTTTGTAGATAAGCAGAGCGGCTTTAACTGGTATAGGGTAGGGTTTTGCTTGTATGAGCGTGCGAGGTATAGTCGAGTACCTCTAAGTAGGATTAGTGAGTAGCCAAATGGAACACTATTTCAGCTTTGTTAAAAAAAGAACACAAAAAGTTACATGCTTACGTATTCACATCTGGTCTCATTAGGGGCAGCTAAGCCTGTAGCGTGACACTCGGAAATGACTACCAGATGTTGTTTCTCGAAAATGAGGCAGCTGCGCTGTCAGGACAGTACTACCGTTGCAAAATTTTGTTCGTAACTCCTAAATAAAATGCTTAGCGTGCAAGGTTATTAATTTAACTTTAGCATATTAATTCTTAAGCATGCCAGGATATGTAAAAGACATTGGCACATTAGAATGGGATCTCAAGCTTTTTTTCTTCAGAAACAGCGGAAACAGAATCAAGTTGCCTGAAATAACGATGCAAAGCGAATAAAACACGGGCCAATGTTTGCAACTACTTAAGAGCTGGAAGGCTTAGCTAGCATCCTGCCTCCCACGCTGCTAAAATTTTCATCACTGAACTTTCATTGCCCGGAATTTCGAAGGTCCTTCAAACCAGTAACAAAATACCCTTGACGACGAGTGTTTGCTTTTTGCAGCAGTATAGAGATTTCGTAACAACTGATAAATATGCTGCGGGCTCGGCATACGCTATCGTGACAGCATTCCCAATTGTTGCTGAGCAGGGCTATATACTGCATTACAAAGCGCTTCTGGCACATAGGTGGAGGTATCTTAAAGCTTACCTGAGTGCCGTAGCAATGTTCTAAAATTTAATTACTGGTTTACGCGATTTCCCGAATTGTTCTGCGAGGATGCACATCAAGAAATTAAACTTTCTTCCCACAGGAGCTGCAAGAATATGCTGAGTCCAACAGTGACGAGCAAGCTTTCATGTTTCTCGGCATCTACTCTAGATCGGAGAGAATCTGCGCCGCGTTCGCACGTCATATGAAGTGAGAACACAAATGTTGCATTTCGAATTTTTCCTGCAAAGCTCACCTTATAGCTGAATGCTACTTTATTTATATCTTTCCTTGCGTCATAATGAAGATGGAAATAGCATCATAGATCTTACCTTCCGTGTTAATGAAGATGGAAGTAGTAGCAGCAAGGCGGTGCCGCCAAGTGGCTCAGATGACGTGTCGAAATTGCTCGTTCCTAAGAAGGTCGCCAGTGCTGAAACCCCCGTTTTGTTCTCGTAAACTGAAAGCTTCTAGTAAGACCGGGATTAACTGGCACAAGTTTGTTAGCCTGCAAAAGTGTATTTATGATCAAACTCAAATCATCCTAAAGGAGCATATAAAATGTGGTTTTAAATTAGATTTTGATCCACTAAGGTAAGCTTAAGAAACGGAGAAACGTGTTTTTAATGCCGCATGCTAAAACTGTACAGGCGTTGATCACACTGAATCAAGAGACTCGTGTTGTTAGAATAGAACTAAGAAATCAGCCTCATTTTCTTTTCATAGAAGAAGGAAAAAAAAGAGCATAATGTTATGTGAGAAGTATACATCACGTAAGCATCAACGTGGGGTTGAGGATACGCTGCATGACACGTGAAGGCTCGCAGTGGGTTGATTTTATTCAACACCATACATCAAGCGATTTTTCTGATGTACATAACGTCAGAAGGATCATCCTCCCGTCACTTCCCAATTATTTTACTATGGACGCTTCGCTAAGGTGTTTTGTAATTAAAATTACGAGCACCTGCTGCACTGCTGCATATGTAATAAAATGTTTTGGGATTGACAAAAGGCTGTACACAGGCTGCTAGCAAAACGGTGAAAGGTAGGATTAAGTCATCTATTCATATTGTTCGCCACAGGCGAACTCCTCAGATGCTTTCTATTGTGATGTTTGTTTTGAGGACAGTTGTATTTCTTTCATATATTGTTCGTGTAAATTATATATTGCGTAGTGCACCACTATTCATTATTCAGTACGAGGTAATTTAAACTAAAACGAGTTATACGTTAGTGTTTGATCGATAGAATGGTTGTATCACGGGGTAGCGCAGTCCATCTTGCGTAGTTGCTGCTTAGACTGAAACTTACAGCGTACATCAGATTTTCTAGTTGCCAGATAACGCAAGGCTTCTTTCAGCTTCTGAGTTTGAGTCGGCCTTTGCCGCGCAGCACAATCTTCTCTCCGGCGGCCGTCATCATCCTTGGTCACCTCTCGTACAACGACCCACAAAACCCACGCTGCACTGTGATGCCACCAACGAACTTCAAGGATCCGCGCCTGCAGGGTTCCACCTACGGCCACAGCATCGTAAGCGATGCGTTCTGCGGTTATTTCGTGACTTCCACATAGGCTGAATACATTCCTACGCTCCTGCGTATGTTAGCCGTTAGTAGCAGTTGCAAACCAAGAAAATACAACCTGACTTGGTTGTGATCGCAACCTGACAGCTGCCCATGGAAACAAAGAAAATACTTAAGTAGACGGTCATGACATTTTTCAGTTTCCCCGAAGGATGGATTGACCTAAGAGCCGTGTTTTCCAACAGCATTCTTTAGTGAGACATAGTATCACTATTAGGAAGTAGCTGAAAGATCAAATTGCCGTAACAAACCGGCTTTTTCACACATACTTACTAAAATTCAAGCATGGCGCCTTGTCTGGTTTTATTTTCCTTCAATATGAAAAGCTTTTCTTTAGTGCTACTGGAAAAATGTGCGCCAACTAGCCTAGCGGCAATTTTCACTTGCATATTGCTATGGTGCAAAAAACTACGTACTCCTCCTATTTTCGTATTAATTCTGAAAGTAAGTGAAGATTAATGCTGGCGAAATGAAACGCCACTTTGACAAATTTACAAAAGATTGGAGAGAAAGCGGTGCAATTTGTTATTGTAGAAAATGTGTTGCTCTTAATTGACACAAGCCCATAGTGGCTTTTTTAACTTAGCCCAGGTGGGCGCGTCACCCTAAGCAATCATGTAGTCCGCGGAGTCGCCATAGCGATATTGTCGAAAGGTGCGTCAAGGAGATAAGTTCGTGACGCTACGCGCTACCCGGAGAAATTCTGCACGGTCCGAAGATTGCCGTAGTTGCGCCGCCTGTCGTCGGCGACGCGCAACGTCTTTGGGACGGCCGTTGCTCGCTCTCCTAGCTTTTATACGGAGGTGGGCGTGTGTAGTTTATGATAACTGCTTTTATTCGCTGCTCTTTCCTACCGGAATATAATACCCATACCGAAAAAGAACTGTTCTGTGATCCATTGTTCAAACAGCGGCAGGCACTCCCCGGGCAGTTTACTGGAGCCTGCATGAACATGGCGCAGTGCAGCCACTGCCGTTCCCTGAGCAGGTTGGCCAGCTGGGCGTAACGAAATAGTTTGCTTCACTGCTTGCCAAAGAACGCTTTACAAGCATGTTCCGCCCTTATAGATATTGAGACTTGTCAAAAAAGGTTTGCTCTAGGTTCTCGAGACACTTGTGACAGGATCTTTTTACGTGGAGGTTCCATAGTGCACAACAGCGGATATGTCCTTGCCTCGGCCTCGTTTTACTCACTTGCTGATGCGTCCTCAGTTTTTCAGAAACTGAGGTTTTTCAGAAGCCTTCCTTGTTAACTTTCGGGAACCGTCATTATAACCGCGAAAACATTAAGGAGAAAACAAAGTTCAAACCCCGGAACGCGAATGGCGGAAATGTTAGCTTATCATTCGAGTTTAGTGGATTCCATAGAAACCTCCTCCTCTAGTAATCATAAACGTCGTTCATATATTCATTAAACACCAGCTGCTGTCCCCAACAAGAAACATGTCAACATCTCATCACCTTCGCTTTTGTTTGCTTACATTTGCATGGTGTTAACTTTCCATCTGCCATCATAAACAGAGCGAATAGTGGGGTTTGTCCATACTATGAGCCGTGCCCAGATGTCCCAGAACTCACCTTCAGCCGGAATGCATTCGGCTCATGTTTGTTCCTTAACCACTTCTGATATTTCTTTTCTGCCTCTTTTTGTAGAACTTATCACCGTATTTTTATTGTCCATGCGCAGTGCGTTAACTCTGCCTAAATCTGTTTCATGCAGCGAGACGCCGTGCATCTGGCGCGGTGTCTCAAAGAGCGTGGCGTGCGCACCAACTTCTCCGTGTCGCTAACCATGCGGGGACGCTGGACCAGACCGAAACGTTTCTCCGTTTCAAGCAGCCACAGGCGGGCCAATTTTTACGATGACTGCTACCCGGGCAATTATGAAGAAGTTGGAGCGCTGAAGGCGGTGAGCGCACTTTTGGACATTTTCGGTACTGTTCATGCGGAACTGAAATAAGGAAAGCTCTTGCTATAATAACTCTTCATCACATTAAAGAAGCCTCTGTTGATTGTTCTGGAGCCCCCCCCCCCCCCCCCCCCTTTTTAAGCTTTGCTCTCAATGCCAGTTCGAGAGCGTAAGAAGACTTTTATTGAAGTGAAGGAGGTAGGCAACCAAAATAGCCTGAGGAAGTGAGCGAGCATTGGAGGAACTGCATGCTAGCGCAGTTAAGCTTATGACCATAGATTTGATGCCAATACTCATATAATGCGTTATAGATCATGCAAAGAAATATAAGACGTTCTTGCGTTTACCCGCTGCATACACTTTAAACAGTTCAAAAGTAGGACTGCGGATCAACAGCAACACCGCCAGGAAAGAGCGCGAAAGCAGCGAACGTTTATTTTTGATCTCAGTTAAAAATTTCCAGCTTTCGAAAAAGTGGCTTCGGTTCACTACAATATGGATGCACAGTAGAGCGACAGTGGTAGGCGAAGTTACTGTTTTCTTGTTCTATCCCAGAATAATAAGGGCATACTCGAAACCTATGTGATGTACGGTGTGCTACAGGTCTAGATTTGCATTTCGCCCAGGCGCGTATTATCATATATTACTCAAATCTAAAATTGTCTTTCCAGGTAGTTTTCATGCCGCTCTTTTTATAGCGAATCAGTCCGTGAAGCTCCCTAGTCCTTCTCGATTTTTTTTAAAGCCTCCCACGCCATCTCCTCTCTTGCCGGAGATAAATTACCCGAGTCACTGGTAACGAAATTCATTCTCGATATCTCTAAACGAAAAAGTAGTGAGTGGACACTACGAATGCATCATCGTATACCAGGGCCGCGCGCTCACTGCGAGTACGAGTGTCTTAGCCTGGAAGCTTTCGCGGCATGGAGTTTGCAGAAGGTAGTAGTTTGCAGAAGGAATAACCTGCGTCTGTGTTTCCTCTTCTTTCCCACAAGATATGCGATGATCCGCGCAGTTTATTTGCCCAAAATTTGGCTTACGACAACAGCACTAAGGCTGTAATTACATTTGATGAAAAGCTTGGATACGCACTGACTTTCGACAACGAACGCTCTCTGCTTGAGAAGGTGAGTGACGTTGCTTTGGCCCTATAACGTTTACCTTTCTATGGGACTTCTTCGTGAATGGCTCCTCCTGGGATCAGTAATCGATGCAATCTATTGAGTTCAAGCTCGTTAGCGCACTTCAGTATTCGCTTTCCGTGCAAGGACCTTCTCAGAGCTACAAGCAGTAGCGTGAAATATTTCGGAAGACGCTGGCAGAGCCGGAAGTTGTTGTACTCTTCTGTGAAACAGTTAATTCCCGAAGCGAGCACTTAGCTCGAGGTGGCGTGACGGCCATAAACCTGTGGAAGCGGTCTCGCCACACCTGCAGCTAGGACTGCAATGTAAGGACTATTAAGATGGCGTGCACATCATAGATTTGCGGCCCTCTCATAAACCATAAAATTGTACTCCACCATCTGTTATTCCCTTTGAATGCTTCTTTCCAGTATGGCAGACAAGTGATCTTTGCGTATACAGTCATGCACAAAAGTTTAGGGGGTGCGGGTTCGCTGAAAAATGTTTATTTGTACGCCATCATGCAAAGCATGTGAATGAAAACCGTAGAAGCATGAGGGAACGTGAGTACTCCATCATTTGGAACAAATACTAAATAAATGGCTTGCGAGGGAACGCAGGAATACATTCTTTTCCCCAAATCCCCATTCCGCAAATGTGTGTCCATTACTGTGCAGTTCGGAGTGATGACTTATTAGATATCGGGAATAGTGGACGATAGGCGATGTGCTGCAGCATGTGGTGAATGATGCTCGATTTCAAAGCTCCAATGCTAGGGTACCATGAAATCAGAATCCGGTTTTTTAGGCCGTACATTTATGAAGACAGTAGAATACAAAATATATTTTGAGGTGATTACACATCTATTGCAACGTGGATCATGAGCGCTAATGGCTTTCACTTGTTCTTTTCGCAATATTGGTCTTTGCGATTTCTGGTTTTTCATAATAATAATAATAATATTAATTGGTTTTTGGGGGAAAGGAAATGGCGCAGTATCTGTCTCATAAATCGTTGGACACCTGAACCGCGCCGTCAAGGAAGGGATAAAGGAGGGAGTGAAAGAAGAAAGGAAGAAGAGGTGCCGTAGTGGAGGGCTCCGGAATAATTTCGACCACCTGGGGATCTTTAACGTCCACTGACATCGCACAGCACACGGGCGCCTGAGCGTTTTTTCTCCATAAAAACGCAGCCGCCGCGGTCGCAAATTTGGTTTATGGATCTTTTGCGATTGACTTTTGCCTTGTGGGCAGGAACGTCACGATCACGGAAAAGGGAGACAGGCTTCTTCTTTGCGAGCCTAGAGTTGAGATAGACACTTTTAACCCAGCACGTACCACCATCGCCAGCGCTTACCGCGTACCGTGACCCGCCACTGCGCGCGGTGGCGGGGCACGGTACGCGGTACGCACGCACGATCCTGACGCGGCAGGCGTGCGCGCTGTTGACGGGAATGTGGCGCTATCTGGCGCCCTCAGAGTGCTTTGCGCAGTGCTGCGCGGCGGGACGCTGTACGCTGTACGTGGTAAGCGGTAGGTGTAGCAGTACGCACTAAGCTAAATGTATCTACTTTAACATGGACGAAGGAAAGAATTTAGGAGAGGCCGTTACATCACATTTTTTGAAGGCGGACGCAAGAGCTCCTCGCAACTTGGTCGCCTTGTCAGCGCACTTGCGCATGCGCATCCGACAATGCAGCAGACGAAGCCCCTTTACCCAGCATTATTATTGGTTGCGCCGTCGGCCAATGACTCCCAGTAGCAGTTGAGAAAACACGTACGGGATTTTGGCACATGTTTTGGCGTGCAGCTCGGATAGCGAGGGCCACTCCTCAGTTTTCCTTCCTCCATGACACTTAACATAGCGCGTACCGCTACCCCTACCCCTTACCGCGTATCGCGCTCCGCCACCGCGCATGCGCAGATAGTCCAGAGGCGCCACGTTCCCGTCACCAGCGCGCCCGCCTTCCGCGTCGGGACCAGTGGCAGGGGAGCACGGTGCGCAGTAAACGGTACTAATCTACAGATAGATACTCATCTACTCTAGATACTAATCTAATAGTTACTAATATTTTAATACTATCGAATCTATCTGTTGAATCTATTGATAAGGTATCTAATTTTCTATACTTCACTGGCGGCTTCGGCCTCAAGCGGCAGTACATTGGAAGTTCGCACGCACCGTACGTCATCGGACAACGCCTTCTCGAAACAGAGAAGGCCTTTCCACTCCTCTGGTGACGTCACCCCCATCTTTACCAGTTGACACTGTCATGAGACACTGTTAAGGAAGCATTCGCTTTAAGAGTCAAGAACTAAAAGCAGGACCAATGTCGTGGTATCCAGCCGAACTTAATTTCACACTTCGAAAATCGAAACCTTTGCGGATTCTCGCACATTTTTAGCAAAACGTTCCATCACCATGTTAATAAGTCGCCCAAGTAATGAGAAAATCTCCGTTTTTTTGCTACAATATTTAGTGTGTAAGCTTTAAAATAGGAAGAATAAGACTTTCGCTTTGTTTTACGTTGCTTAAACTGTGGACAATGAGCAAAAATTTTTCACTTTGGGATGTCGCCTTTCGTAAGTGTCAGCGGTGTGGTATATTGTTCAAATTTTGATGAATAAATCGCTGATTGGCTGTCTTGCGAGGAACGTTCGGCCAAGTGCAATTATTAGGAAAACAATGGGTTGCAATCACACTTGCTTAAGCTGTTTTATTATAGAAGTTACATGTAAAATACAAAAAAGAATCCTTGCCTGAGAAGTGTTGTGAAGTTTTCTAAATTTTTATGAATGTACTACAACTCGTGTTATGGCATCATGACTTGCAGCTATATATATTCGATATACCTCGAAGGCATACATCAGACAGAATCGGAGCTCTTTTTTTCAAGCCGAACACGTGGTTGTTGTCACCAAGTTATCACATGGAACGAAAATAAAGAAAAGCTCCAAGTTGCGGACACTAGCTATAGCTTTCAGCTGAAAGCCAAGAAACCGCAACACAAAGTGAAGCTGAAGTAAAATACTACGTCAGCTGCTTTTTTTGCGCAGGAACGAAGATTAATTATGCCCGCTTCTCTCTGTGTGTTGATCTCAGCTGCTTCTTTATCAAGAAATTTAGGTGCAAAAATTGTGCGATGGGTGGCGTCAAACCAGCATAATATAAAATGAAACTGAACCGAAAAGTTTACCCTATCTTCTTTGGCTCTCTGTGCCCATGGTGTGATCGAAAACTGCGGCAGCGTTACAAATTCTTTCGCTTTTTACTTCGTAAATAATCGAGGTTGATGAATTGTGCAAATGTGTTCCATGAGCCAAATCTTCCGCAGATTTGTGATGCCTGGGAGAACGTGACAGACCTTGATTTGGGCTTGGCTGCATACGACGTCAACCACGACAACAGGGACACAAAGTGTGGCGCACAGTGGATCAACAATCGCTGGTCCCGGCTTCGCTTCCTGCTGAAGCTAAGCGCATTTATCGAGCAGTACTACAAGAAGCCCCACGACAAGAAGAGCTGTATTCAGTTCACCTGACGTGTATCAGTATAACAGGACCAAGACTATGGTCCCCATTCAGCTCGGTACTTCAGTATAACTCCTTCATCTACTTGCCTCGACGAAGGGGCAATTGTCTTTAAATATACTTCGTTAAGTTCTAGCCGATAAACGCATTGAAGCAGTTCAGTGGTGACTGATATTGGTTAATATGTCAACACATGCGTTTTCTTTCTTTCTTGGGAGCCTTTACGCCAGAAAACCTTGAATATGAGTAGGCTCCTTTCTCTGAATTCTCTCCTAAATATTGCGCGTGTTCTTACTCTTGTAATTATCATAGCTTTGTCGAATGACAGATGTGTGAAGAAATAAAATGGAACCGAATATCTTTCAACATTCTGAAAGAATATGTTTCTTTATATCAAATGCCATTTGATGGATGGTAATTTTGTATTCAACAATTTGAAAAGGCTGATATTGCCTCGGGGAAGTTTTTTAAGCAGCGCGTAATACGTTTTAAGCGCAATGCTTTCAACTGCGGAAGCAGTACTGAGGACTGAACTCCGGACGCAGCCAACACAGGGCAGGAAATATTCAAACGCTCATTTTACGTCGTTTCCTCGAACTATCAAAACGCTACTAAACAAAGTCACCACCCGTGACTGTACACATAATATGCCTTGCAGAACCCTGCTGGTGCTCACCATTACATGTTTGTCACACCTGAGCTAAAAGACCGGTCTGTACTCGGTGTACTCGGTTCGAATGTTATGGACTTTTATTCACACATTATTCTCCAGCGAAGAAGATATCAAGTTCTTTTGAAATCATCAACTAATGTCGTTCATGCAGACTACTCTCCTGACATTTTATATGCCAACTAAAATATTTCAGCATTTCTCTGGCTTCAACATATCCTTTTATGTCCTACGAGAACAGCATGTACAAAAGCCGACCTACTTGAGTTGATTAGAACCGCTGTCTACCATCCACAAAGGATTTCGTATACCAGTCATTCGTCACTCCAGATGGCACTGCCCTGCTAAGGAATGAACCTTTCCACAAGAGCTTAGCACTCAACGGTCGACTTGCGAGCCGACCAGTAGGGGTCGTGTACTAATGCGAAGTTAGAGGAAGAGGGCAACGCAGTGCATATTGCAGAGGTCATTGTGTTTAGGGACTCGGATATTTTCTGAAGAGAACACTGGGATTTTACGTGTTCCCCTTTCAAGCTCTGCAGTGAGGTATAAGCCGATTTGAAGCATTGCAATAGGCGAAGAAAAGTTGACGACGACGGCCAACCATCCAAAGAAGTATTTGCTTTCATTGGCTAGGATACCCGGTAATCATAACATATTAAGGAGCGGGCCTCTAAAACATGTCATGCAGCCTGCGCTGAGCATAAATTCACCTGCATATAACTGCGGTAATATTATTTCACTTCGCTTTCCAGCGAGATAACGGTTCTCAGTTTTTATGAATCGTCTGGCTTGGGTGATTTCGGCAACCAATTGCATTCCTCTTGTTCTCTGTGCGAAGCTTGTGCGTTGCGTTTGTGTATTGAAGTGCCACAGAGCCAACGTTCTGACCGCTCCCACGCATTGTATGCAGGGAAACGAAAGGCAGCTCGTGCATCAATTCTTAAATTAATGATTTAAAAAACAACACGGAGCACGGCAATAAATGCGCTCTCAGCGAGCGCTTTGCAATGATATAACGATGTAATGTTGAAACATGGAGGCCTGCAAACAACCTTAAAGTTCAAAAACATTACGACGAGAAAACCATAAAATAACTAAACTTCAGATTTCGGGGGTCCTTCAGAACTTTTTAGGTGGGCCAACATAAAAGTTTGGGCTCCTCAGAATATAAAATTTGGCCTTTCCCTATTCTTGGTCCACTGGTGGTCACGCAGAGTTATGGACGCAACTACCCTCTGAATCGCCTTCGTATAAAGCGGTGAGTTGTCATATTACTACCAGCGCATATTTCTAATAGCGCAGCGGTTCAGCCGTTAAGTGATGTGCCATTGCCCAGCAATTGGCTGTTTCAAAGCCAGAAATTCCCGCCGGTGACTGTGTTTCTAGCCACCGGAGGGGATTTCGAGACCCAGGTTGCACTTTCCCAGCTCTCGTAAACCTTATGCGCAACGCCACGGTGGGAAGGAGGCAACTGTATTGAATTTATTTCACGCAACATTATTGCCACGTGGCACGGGGGTCAGGCAGCTCACAGCCAGGCGGGCGGGTTGCCTCATGCCATGTTGGCCAGGTTGTGATGACGTCGCAAAGACATACGACTTCTATCGACCAATCG
This sequence comes from Amblyomma americanum, assembly GCF_052857255.1. Lineage (NCBI taxonomy): Eukaryota > Metazoa > Arthropoda > Arachnida > Ixodida > Ixodidae > Amblyomma > Amblyomma americanum. The sequence goes on along the minus strand of NC_135503.1, from coordinate 62,966,614 downwards.
ATAACAACCGCCAACTGCCATGGTGGGCAGTGTGCTCACAATTTGGTTGGTAGATTGTCACCTACCAGGCTGGGCAGATTTTGACGGCACGAGAAGGCCACATGACCTAGGTGGCAGCTGGTCAATGCGCTCTTTGCTCACAACGCTGCAGACGACAACATCGACAACGCCGGATTTGCTGCAGAGCCGGAGCCGTGACTGATGTGCACCCATGAAACGACTGCAATAAACTTTGTGGCACGTAGGTATTGTGCTTAATCCATGCCATGCTAAAAAAAAAACGACGCGCAAAACACTCTTAGATTCCACTTTAATCACACAGCAATATCACGAATAACAAAGAATAAATAAAATAAACAATGCAAAACCAGGATAAACAATGCGAATCCATGGCCAAATAGTGCAAGTGCGCCTGATTCGCACTTGACCCAAATTCTCAAATCGACTTAGATTTTTTCGCACACACTAGCCCCGATACGGGACAAGTAACGGATTTATGACACCAGCCCATTTAGCGTAGTTAGGTTGTTTTCTTTGTCCGATCAGTACTGATACGCCAATGTGCTCTCGCGGCGTTGACAACAAACCTGTGCTTGCAGCATTCACGTATGCTCACTATTCAGCACCGACTCGCTCGCTGGAGCACGAAGCCGCCTTTTCAGTGGATAGCCCAATTGTAGTTTAGTTTCTCGATGTTTTTCAGCACAAAGCTACACAGGCATATAGTCTGCCCTCACAAAGGCTACAGGATACGTTATACGCTGTAAGCGGGAATGTGGGCTCTGCTAGCCTTTCAAATACCGTCATGGGAGCCATCCGTCACCAATCGGGCTTGCCCTGAAGTTCGCACAGGGGATGATATCGGTTTCCAAGTGGCTGGCCCTGTCTCATTTGCCAGCGTGGCACCCAATTGAGCTTAGCATCGTTTGTTACCGTAATTGACTTCATTCGCCTATCGATGATGAGGCATAGCCTCTTTTCATTGGTCAGCAATTCGAAAAAACATATCCCACTGGTGAGCAATTCAAAAAATTATGAGACAAAATGCAAGGACCTATATTTCAGGACTCATTCTTTTTTCTTCAGTGAGGCACTGAGCACAATCCTTCAAAGACCTTGCAGTTACATGCAGTTGGAAGCATATGTTCATCACCGTCATCATCATCAGCCCCCTGTGCGCAAAGGCGTGGCCAACTAATCTACTATTATTCCTGTCCTGCACAGCATAACGTAGGTCTCTCACCAACCACCCGACGCATTCTCGCATCGGGACACACGCTTACTTATCAGATAACTTTTACGTAGGTTCCTAGGCGTGCCTCGATCCCCGGTAATCGGGGCGTTTATGCGCTGGCTCTGGAACTATTCATCCGGGCGCGTGAATATCGGAAACCCAAGCCCACGCAGGAAACCTCCCGGGCTTTACTCACATACCCCCAAATCACCACTCATTAAAACACAGCTGCTTCTCTCTCCAACCACCTCACCGCACGCTAGATTCGAAATACGGTGCTGTCTGGTGCAACTGCAGACAAACTACTCTACCTCACCTTACCTCCTTCATTGTTACCAGGCCACCTTGACCCTCCCACTCTGTTCGACATGTGGGACGGCCATGACCACCCTCATACACTACCTGTGGCAATTCTCCCAACCCATGCAAGTTCACCCATACCCAACCTATCCTCCTCCCCACGGGAGGCCGCTCTGCGAGCTGCTTAACCAAGCGGTCAAATACGGTTAGTAGGCAGAGCTGTCCGAGAGGCCCAGACCCGTTGGCTCTTTGAGTAATAAGACCCCCCCCCCCCCCCCCCCCCCCGAGGATCTTTTTGTCTTTTCCTTAAGAAAGGAGTTCCTTTTCCTCCTCTTCGTGCACAATGAATGAAGGATTTGATGGTGCATCTGCAATTTTTTGCTGCTGCAGCATATTTTGCGCCAAAAAAGATGACAGTTCACTTGGCGGCAGTACAAGGTGAATAGCGCTTTTTGAGTGTGTCCTACAAAACGCAATGAAATGTCTGCATAAATATTTATATCATTCACAGTAAAGCAGACGAAGAGCTAAGAGACTGAGACTACAAGTTTGGAATTAGGATAATCGAAATACTGCAGCAACCTTTTGCAGTTTCAAGATTTCACTCCGGGACACGATTGTTTGTGAGTCCTCATAAAAGGAAGTTCCAGTAAAGATGATTGGTTCTTCCTTGTTTACACCTCGATTCCTTCAAGGGGGTAGTTTATTTGGCGTTGTACTCGCAGGAGACAGACAGATGATAGACGGACGACGACAAACGGACGAACACAGGCTTTTATAACACTTCAAAAACTGTACATAAACGAATGCACACAGAGAAGAAACAGGGGCTATGCACCCAGCTACAAAAACTGTCACAAAAGTACACCGAGCTTCAAGCTCGCTCTTCACGGCTTGCCGAAAACCTACACCGCCTGCTGCCTACGTCGCTGCGCTAAGCATGACCTAGAACGGCATAGCATGGTGCAACGCGCTCTTATATAACCCACTTCAAAAATTCCAGAAGCGGGCGACGGAGCTTAGAGAAAGAGGAGGCGCCGCAGCACACGTCTCCCGCCCCCTGTTTTCTCCAGAGGGCTGGAATTCTCTAGAGAACATACATCTGTCCACACGCGTCCCATTTCGCCGAGGTAGCGGAAGAAGGAGGTCTTGGACCCTGCACTGGGATGCGCTCACAGCTGTGCGTGCCTTCCGGAATGTTCGGGAAAGTTCTTTTTCTCTTTTGTTTCTTGGTGCGCGCGCTGCAAACGCCTTGCGGTCGCTGTAGCGACCTTGCAGTTCCACTATATCATGAATACTTACGCACTTTTCTTTGATGCTCAGGTACCAAACGTGGGAAATAAAAAGGAAGCTTGCTGTTGTTTGCGCTATATAATTGTGTATCATCTCCTCAACCGTAGATGCGGTCGTGTGACAAGAAATGAAAAGAGAGGCCGATGGCGTTTTATTTACTTTATTGATTTAGTCATTATTAACTTTCTTGTGGCTAAGTGATTCAGTCAGACGAGGGGGTAGTCTGCGGCATTGGCGATGCCGCACTGATTGTCCTTGTCACGAGACATTAGGATGTAGCCGTTATGACCCCAGCTTTTACCCCAACTGGAAGCGAAATATGAAAATATTTTGTGTCAAAACTCATTGCGATTAATAAAGGTTATGAAAGTCAGTTGCAATAATTAAAATAGTTTCGCATCACGATTTGCAGCTACTCATACAAGGTTTTTCTCTGCTAATGCCGACACAAAATGAATTAATCAGCCAGTGGCAATTTCCGCGAATTAAAACGATAAGGGCGCAGCGGCTCTGGTTAGTCCCTCAAAATGGCAGAAGCGTTTATTTTAACTGCGCTGCAACGAATGTTACTTAAGAATTTTCTTGTTGAAAAGCTTGAAATGACTCCTTTAGGAATGCTCGCCGCGAGGCGGTTTCCGGTGGTACGCTGGTTTTGGACTCATCTTGACCCACGTAGCAAATGCGGTTATTTAAAACTGAGATGACCATTCTTTCTCACAAAAGTGATATTATTTTGCTTAAACAATGGCTTGTATTTGCGACAATCACACTTTCACGCTTTTATGAATACGTATCGTGTAGGCCTCAGCAGGTTTGTCCGCTGTTGAAGGCTGCTGGTAAAAAACGGCAATTCTGAATATGACCGAGCTCTGTGTGCTGCAACGGACTCGCGTCTGCCACCTCTTCGGATTCGTCGGGCACTAGGCATCATTCAGATCAATTCAGAAAAGCGGTGGCCGCCCGACGGACGCCGCTCTATGCAGTTCATTTCTTAGTCGTCGGACGTTTGTTTAACGTATTGGTATTGTATAACCTAGCCACGAAATTCGGCTTTGCTTAAAAAAAAAACAAGGCACACTTTCTGACATCACAAACGCGAGACAAGGTCCTTGTCGCTCAAAAAGCGTGAGAGCGCTCGCGTTGCCTTTACAGTTCTAAAACTATCTGGCCAAGCGCCGAGGATCAAATCCTTAGAGAGGAGCGATGTGTCTATAGGCTTCAGAGCAGATGCGAGTATGAGTCTTTCACGTGCATACGCTGGACACGCCACTAAAACATGTTCTATAGTCTCTAGCACGCCACATGTGGTACATTCCGGGGAGTCCGCTTGTCCTATTAAGTGCAAATATTTGCGCGTGAATGCCACATTTAAACGTAGTCTACGGATAAGTGTGCCTTGTTTTTTTAAAAGTAGTTTTTCATCTGCCTCCTCCCATCATCATCGTCCCCCATCGTGACCTTCTTTTATCTCCTCTTCCCGTCCCCCAGAGCAGAGTAGCAGGCCAGATATTTTATTTTTCAGGCCAACCTCTCTGCCTTTCTTATCAATAAACCCCCTCTCTCTCTCGGCTTTGCTTATATCAGGCTCAGATCATTAAGGTTGCGGCATACTGACTCTCCTAATACACATCTTGCTCCCGATGTATAAGGTCGCCAGCCGGGCATTTCAAACAGTTGACAACCTCCCTTTGCTCCATACTCATCCCGCGCTTCTTCGTATGGCTGCTAAATCCACTTTATGCACTTAATGTGCTCAAGTTTTTTTCCTGCCTAAATTTCTTCGCCGAAGAAAAAAAAAAGTCGAGTGAAGGATAGTTTTTATAGCGACCGCTCTTAAGCGCCCGCTTCTGGGTTTCGCGTCGTAGCAGTACGTCGTAATCTGTCGTGTGTTGTACTAGTAGGCTATAGCCGGTAGATGCGTTGCCATGGAGGGTGGTTATCGTGCAAGGAGGAAGGTATCACGTGAGCGGATAAATGCGTGCGCGGTGGGCGGTTACCACGCGAGCCATACGGAGGGCGGTTACCGCGGAAGGAGGGGGGGTGTCGAGAGAGTCTAGGAGTCCCCAACCGGAGGATGGTTACCCTGGATGGAGGAGGGTATGGCAAGAGCGTAAGAAGGCGCGCCCGATTGGCGGTTGCCACAAAAACCGCCCAGAGGGTAGCTACCCTGGAATGATGTGGAGAGTTTACCACGGAAGGAGGCTTTATCGCGAGAGCGTAGGAAGGCGTAACCAGAGTTTCGTTACAACGGTAACCGTCCGGAAAATGGTTACCGTGGAAGGAGGAGGGGTGAGGCGAAAGCGTAAAAATGCCAACAGGAGGGGGGGGGGCGATTACAGTGGAAGGAGGGAGGGTGTGTCGAGAGCTTGAAAATGCGCAACTGGTACGTGGCTGCTATGGGAACCAAACGGAGGGTAGTCACCCTAGGGCAGGTGCCGCGAAGGAGAGTATGGCGAAAGGAGGAGGTTATGGCGAGAGTGCACGGAGGCATACCACGGTAACCATCCGGAACGTGCTTATCGTGGTAGGAGGAGGTCGGGTATGGTTAGAGCGGAGGAATGTAGCACTGTCTATCAGCGACAGCAGCTGCGAAACGCGCCCCCGAGAAGAGGATCATCGGTGCCGCTGCGCTTCCAGAAGCGGTGGACGTGAGAGCAGTCCCAGATGAAAAAACGCCTACATGTGGAAAACTGAAAGAAAAACCTTGGAACTATACAGATGTGAGGTCGCTGCTATATTCTATACCATAACATATCGTAAAGTACAACTACTTTACCCAGCTGTCATTAAATATCGCCTTAACCGACGGTAAACCATCCTGTCCAGTTTTTGTTATGCTTCTATTTGTTCGAATTCGGCCTACTCGTTCTAAATGGTAGCAGTTCCATGGTAGATAAGTTCACGGTTCTTTGGATTTTAGAGATAGTGCACTCAAAATGGTCCGTATTAAAAAGGCCCCGTAGGATTCGCTGCTTGTCGTTGGAATTAATAATCAATCAATCAATCAATCAGTCAATCAATCAATCAATCAATCAATCAATCAATCAATCAATCAATCAATCAATCAATCATTATTTTTTCGGTGCCCAGGAACAACCCAAAGGGTCTTGGTGCTGGTACACCATTCACACGCACAAAATGTAAATTTGTCTTCCACAAAGGAAGAGACTCACGGGAGGTAATGCAGCAGTCAAGGCGATAGAAAAAAAGACATAAACTAGGCGTGACAGCAAGCATGAAGCAAAAAAGGGAAAACAAAAAAACAGCGAGAACAGCGGTAAATGAAAACAGCTAGAACAGGCAACAGACATATAAATAACTAATAAAACAATAAACAAAGAGAATGAACACAAGAACGACCGATAACAGCCCAAGTACAGCATATATCAAAATACAAACAAGAATAAAGCCAATACTAATATGAACGAATAAGAGATCTCTGAAATACAAGCTAGAAATACAATCATACACAATAAGAAATGTAATTAGTGAACGTGTTACAGACAATCAGGCGTGAGTACACAGTATTAAAGAAATAATATTAATGAAAACAAGTACACGTGATGTACAATTAGGGAGAGAAAAAAACAATATAACACCGGTGCAAACGCACAAGTGTAGTAAAGACAAAATGCATGAAAGGGGAAGTTATGTATGAGAAAAAGAGTGCTCAAAGTGGAACGTCACGGACATTCAATATAAAGGAAGGGAGAGAATTTTCGAATATATCAAGGTGAGGACAAAGAGAATTAAACAACTTTTGCATTCTGTCCAGAGGGGAGAGGGAGTGCAGGAGCGCAGAAACTTGAAATAGTCTGAATTCCCTTATGCTCTTTCGCGGTACACGCAAAAGGATACGCGCTAGGAGCTGAGGGCATAGAATGTGACCATGAAGAAGTTTATACAAGAAAATTATATCTGCCCTCACGCGACGGCAGCTAAGAGAAGGAAGCTGCAGTGAGTTACTCCGTCTGGGATGAGAGCTAGAAGTTTTGCAAGAAAACCGATGTTGAAATATGCGTAAAAACTTTATCTGAACTCTGTCGATTTTTTCACAGTTCGACTGGCAAGTGCCGCTCCAAACAACAGACGCATATTCCAAAAGCGGCAAGCATATGGAGAGGTAGAGCTTTAAGAAAGAATAATAATAATAATATTAATCAATCAATCAATCAATCAATCAATCAATCTTTATTTTTCGGTGCCCAGGAACAACCCAAAGGTCTTGGTGCTGGTACACCATTCACACGCACAAAATGTAAATTTGTCTTCCACAAAGGAACAGACTCACGGGAGGTAATGCAGCAGTCAAGGCGATAGAAAAAAAGACATATAAACTAGGCGTGACAGCAAGCATGAAGCAAAAAAGTGAAAACAAGAAAACAGCGAGAACAGCGGTAAATGAAAACAGCTAGAACAGGCAACAGACATATAAACAACTAATGAAACAATAAACAAAGAGAATGAACACAAGAACGACCGATAACAGCCAAGTACAGCATATAGCAAAATACAAACAAGAATAAAGCCAATACTAGTATGAACGAATAAGAAACCTCTGAAATACAAGCTAGAAATACAATCATACACAATAAGAAATGTAATTAGTGAACGCGTTACAGACAATCAGGCGTGAGTACACAGTATTAAAGAAATAATATTAAGGAAAACAAGTAGACGTGATGAACAATTAAGGAGAAAAAAAAACAATATAATACCAGTGCAAATGCACAAGTGTAGTAAAGTCAAAATGCATGAAAGGGGAAGTTATGTATGAGAAAAAGAGTGCTCAAAGTGGAACGTCACGGACATCCAATATAAAAGAAGGGAGAGAATTTTCGAATATATCAAGGTGAGGACAATGAGAATTGAACAACTTTTGCATTCTGTCCAGAGGGGAGAGGTAGTGCAGGAGCGCAGAAACTTGGAATGGTCTGAATTCCCTTATGCTCTTTCGCGGTACACGCAAAAGGATACGCGCTAGGAGCTGAGGGCATAGAATGTGACCATGAAGAAGTTTATACAAGAAAATTATATCTGCCCTCACGCGACGGCAGCTAAGAGAAGGAAGCTGCAGTGAGTTACTCCGCCTGGGACGAGAGCTGGAAGTTTTGCAAGAAAACCTATGTTGAAATATGCGTAAAAACTTTAGCTGAACTCTGTCGATTTTTTCACAGTTCGACTGGCAAGTGCCGTTCCAAACAACAGACGCATATTCCAAAAGCGGCAAGCATATGGAGAGGTAGAGCTTTAAGAAAGGAAGTGGGGCTCGAAACTCTCTCGAAAGCCTGCAGATGAAGCCAAGTGTACGCATAGCCCGCAGAGCAATGCGTTTTGTATGAGAGGAGAAGCTGAGGCTGCGGTCGAAAAGTACGCCGAGGTCATTAATTTCATCAACCCTCGGCAGCAGCCTACCATTCACAGAATAAGAGTAGAGAAGACTGTGCGTTTTACGCGTAAATGAGACAACCTTGGTTTTAGATGAATTGAGAGTGAGCCCATTCTTCAAGCACCAATCAGAGAAGGCGGATATGTCCGATTGCAATGACAAGCAATCATGAAGAGTATGTATTGCCTTGAACATTTTTATATCGTCCGCATAAAGGAGAAACGAGGAGTTTTTGACAACGGAGGAAACGTCATTGATAAAAACAGAGAACAGAAGCGGGCCTAATACCGAGCCCTGAGGAACTCCGCTGGTTGGAGTGTAAACAAATGAGGTCTGTCCATTTACACTGACAAAGCAGGTCCGATCAAGAAGATAGTTGCGTAGGAGGGCTACAATTGAAACAATAATAATAATAATAATAATAATAATAATAATAATAATAATCAATCAATCAATCAATCAATCAATCAATCTTTATTTTTCGGTGCCCAGGAACAACCCAAAGGTCTTGGTGCTGGTACACCATTCACACGCACAAAATGTAAATTTATTTCACTACAAAGGAAGACACTCAGGGGAGGTAATGCAGCAGTCAAGGCGATAGAAAAAAAAAAGACATATAAACTAGGCGTGACAGCAAGCATGAAGCAAAAAAGCGAAAACAAGAAAACAGCGAGAACAGCGGTAAATGAAAACAGCTAGAACAGGCAACAGACATATAAATAACTAATGAAACAATAAACAAAGAGAATGAACGACCGATAACAGCCAAGTACAGCATATAGCAAAATACAAACAAGAATAAAGCCAATACTAATATGAACGAATAAGAGATCTCTGAAATACAAGCTAGAAATACAATCATACACAATAAGAAACGTAATTAGTGAACGCGTTACAGACAATCAGGCGTGAGTATACAGTATTAAAGAAATAATATTAATGAAAACAAGTACACGTGATGAACAATTAAGGAGAGAAAAAACAATATAATACCGGTGCAAACGCACAAGTGTAGTAAAGACAAAATGCATGAAAGGGGAAGTTATGTATGAGAAAAAGAGTGCTCAAAGTGGAACGTCACGGACATCCAATATAAAGGAAGGGAGAGAATTTTCGAATATATCTAGGTGAGGACAAAGAGAATTAAACAACTTTTGCATTCTGTCCAGAGGGGAGAGGGAGTGCAGGAGCGCAGAAACTTGGAATGGTCTGAATTCCCTTATGATCTTTCGCGGTACACGCAAATGGATACGCGCTAGGAGCTGAGGGCATAGAATGTGACTATGAAGAAGTTTATACAAGAAAATTATATCTGCCCTCACGCGACGGCAGCTAAGAGAAGGAAGCTGCAGTGAGTTACTCCGTCTGGGACGAGAGCTGGAAGTTTTGCAAGAAAACCGATGTTGAAATATGCGTAAAAACTTTAGCTGAACTCTGTCGATTTTTTCACAGTTCGACTGGCAAGTTCCGTTCCAAACAACAGACGCATATTCCAAAAGCGGCAAGCATATGGAGAGGTAGAGCTTTAAGAAAGGAAGTGGGGATCGAAACTCTCTCGAAAGCCTGCAGATGAAGCCGAGTGTACGCATAGCCCGTAGAGCAATGCGTTTTGTATGAGAGGAGAAGCTGAGGCTACGGTCGAAAAGTACGCCGAGGTCATTAATTTCATCAACCCTGGGCAGCGGCCTACCATTCACAGAATAAGAGTAGAGAAGACTGTGCGTTTTACGCGTAAATGAGACAACCTTGGTTTTAGATGAATTGAGAGTGAGCCCATTCTTCAAGCACCAATCAGAGAAGGCGGATATGTCAGATTGCAATGACAAGCAATCGTGAAGAGTATGTATTGCCTTGAACATTTTTATATCGTCCGCATAAAGGAGAAATGAGGAGTTTTTGACCACGGAGGAAACGTCATTGATAAAAACAGAGAACAGAAGCGGGCCTAATACCGAGCCCTGAGGAACTCCGCTGGTTGGAGTGTAAACAAATGAGGTCTGTCCATTTACACTGACAAAGCAGGACCGATCAAGAAGATAGTTGCGTAGGAGGGCTACAATTGAAACGTCGATCTCAAACAGCAGAAGCTTTTGAAGTAGTAATGAGTGAGTAACAACGTCGAAAGCTTTGCTCAAATCACAGTACACAGCGTCTACCTGACTCCTCTGAAGGACTTCAGCTGATGTATACGTCATAAAAGTCACGAGGTTAGTTGTAGTAGAACGACCTTTTATGAAACCATGCTGATTATGAATGATTACATTTTTGAGGTGGAAGGAAAGTACTTTGTGCAAAGCTAATTCAAAAAGCTTAGAGGTTGCACAAAGAAGAGAAATGGGGCGGTAGTTCGAAACATCAGATTTGTTTCCTGATTTGAAGACAGGGAAAACACGCGCCGTTTTCCACACGCGGGGAAAGGCAGAATTTTTCAAACAGTTATTAAATATCGTGGTTAAAACAGGGACGAAGGTACTATTGAAGGCTTTTATTATGGCGGCTGGAATGCCATCAGGTCCAGGGGATAAAGATGGTTTCAAACACTTAAGACTCTCACTTACTAACTTCTCGTCGAGAAGAACGGAATTATGTGCGCCAGCTGGAAGGCACACGGAGTCGAAAAGTGGAGATTTGTACACGGAGGAAAAGTGTTGAGCAAAGCCGTCAGCGACATTCCGAATTTCATTCCCATGAGAGTCAACTAAGTGAATATGACTATCAGATTTATTCGAACGCTTGCGAACGTATCGCCAGAATTCAGTAGGATGATTAGAGGCACTATTCTCTAAATAATCAAGGTAGGACTCATGATCCCGCTTGTACAGGCGTTTGCAAAGGGAACGCAAGCGGCGAAATTCATCTGCCCATGTATCCAGCCCAGGGCGTTTCGCTTTATGGTGGGCCCGCTCCTTAAGTTTCAGCGCTGTTCTAAGTTCTTTGGAAAACCAGAACGGAAACTTGCTGCGAGTAGGAGTGTGCATAGGTATGTACTGGCGCATACCATTGAGAACTATTTCAGTGAAGCGACTGACTTGTTCGTCAACATCGCTGATTTCGCTTAAAACAGACCAGTCGACAGAAGAGAAAAAAGCGAAGAGACCAACATAGTCGCCAAGTGCGTAAGCGAAACGGAGGGAATTCCCCGCACGATTTGAATTAGCAGAAGGTGGGACAGAAACCGAAGCCGTTATTAGAATTGGAGGATGAAATTTGTCACAGCGAGTAAGTGAGATGTCAGATGACGAGACTCGAACATTTTCAAAATTAGATAAACAAATATCAAGAACATTACCACAACAGTTTTCAATTAAATTGTGTTGCTGCAAGGTGTTAAAAGCTATGAAATCTAAAAGCCGGTTGCACTTGCTAACTACATAATGATTGTTGTGTGAATATGTAAAGGTATTCCAGTTAATACCTGGAGTATTAAAATCCCCTAAAATGAGCAGTTTGTGCTTGCTATGAGAAGTGATAACATATTCAATAGTATGTAGTACATCATCGTAGGCAGGAGGAGGCAGATTAGGGGAAATATAGAAAGCTGCCAATAAGAGTTTTTGATGTCGAGTTAAAGTGAGCTCTAACCAGACAGATTCTTCGATTGTTTCCAAGTCGGAACGCCGAACGCACTGCACGGAACTGTCAATAGCAATGAGCACTCCCCCTCCCTTTTGTTTAGAAGCTGATTCAGGGCGGTCACTTCGAAAAACAGAATAGTTATTAGGAAAGAAGTCACCTGAGTTAACTTCGCTAGACAGCCAGGTCTCAGTAATTACAACAGCCGAGTAACAAGAGGCTAATGCATTAGAAAAAAATGCAGGTCCCTTAGTCCGAAGACCTCGGGCATTTTGATAATATATATCCAAGTTAGGGTTGACTGCGATCAACCGTCAGCTCGGAAGGATGCAACATACCATCCAGGAGCTTTCCACGAAAAGCCTTGAAGATGCAGCCCGTAGGCCACATCGAAGGGTCAACAAGCTGATCGTAAAATTCCGCGCTGACTGTGAGGTGGAAGGACGAGTAGGAGTCATATTTCGTTTTCAAATAATAATAATAATAATAATAATAATAATAATAATAATAATAATAATAATAATAATAATAATAATAATAATAATAATAATAATAATAATAATAATAATAATAATAATAATAATCATCATCATCTTGGTTAATTTTGATTAATCTTGAATAATTAATCGCTTGAAGAATGGGCTCACTCTCAATTCATCTAAAACCAAGGTTGTCTCATTTACGCGTAAAACGCACAGTATTCTCTACTCTTATTCTGTGAATGGGAGGCCGCTGACCAGGGTTGATGAAATTAATGACCTCGGCGTACTTTTCGACCATAGCCTCAGCTTCTCCTCTCATACAAAACGCATTGCTCTACGGGCTATGCGTACACTCGGCTTCATCTGCAGGCTTTCGAGAGAGTTTCGAGCCCCACTTCCTTTCTTAAAGCTCTACCTCTCCATATGCTTGCCGCTTTTGGAATATGCGTCTGTTGTTTGGAGCGGCACTTGCCAGTCGAAGTGTGAAAAAATCGACAGAGTTCAGCTAAAGTTTTTACGCATATTTCAACATCGGTTTTCTTGCAAAACTTCCAGCTCTCGTCTTAGACGGAGTAACTCACTGCAGCTTCCTTCTCTTAGCTGCCGTCGCGTGAGGGCAGATATAATTTTCTTGTATAAACTTCTTCATGGTCACATTCTATGCCCTCAGCTCCTAGCGCGTATCCTTTTGCGTGTACCGCGAAAGAGCATAAGGGAATTCAGACTATTTCAAGTTTCTGCGCTCCTGCACTCCCTCTCCCGTCTGGACAGAATGCAAAAGTTGTTTAATTCTCTTTGTCCTCACCTTGATATATTCAAAAATTCTCTCCCTTCCTTTATATTGGATGTCCGTGACGTTCCAATTTGAGCACTCTTTTTCTCATACATAACTTCCCCTTTCATGCATTTTGTCTTTACTACACTTGTGCGTTGGCACCGGTATTATATTGTTTTTTTTCTCCTTAATTGTTCATCACGTCTACATGTTTTCATTAATATTATCTCTTTAATACTGTGTACTCACGCCTGATTGTTTGTAACGCGTTCACTAATTACATTTCTTATTGTGTATGATTGTATTTATAGCTTGTATTTCAGAGGTTTCTTATTCGTTCATATTAGTATTGGCTTTATTCTTGTTTGTATTTTGCTGTATGCTGTACTTGGCTGTTATCGGTCGTTCTTATGTTCATTCTCTTTGTTTATTGTTTCATTAGTTATTTATATGTCGGTCGCCTGTTCTAGCTGTTTTCATTTACCGCTGTTCTCGCTGTTTCCTTGTTTTCGCGTTTTTGCTTCATGCTTGCTGTCACGCCTAGTTTATGTGTCTTTTTTTTCTATCGCCTTGACTGCTGCATTACCTCCCCTGAGTGTCTTCCTTTGTAGTGAAATAAATTTACATTTTGTGCGTGTGAATGGTGTACCAGCACCAAGACCTTTGGGTTGTTCCTGGGCACCGCAAAATAAAGATTGATTATTATTATTATTATTATTATTATTATTATTATTATTATTATTATTATTATTATTATTATTAGTATTATTATTATTATTATTATTATTATTATTATTATTATTATTATTATTATTATTATTATTATTATTATTATTATTATTATTAATATTATTATTATTATTATTATTATTATTGGTTTTTGGGGAAAGGAAATGGCGCAGTATCTGTCTCATATATCGTTGGACACCTGAACCGCGCCGTAAGGGAAGGGATCCTTTTAACTTTCTTCACAACTTGCACAAATTTTGATTCTGTGGCATATATGCAGTGGGCGAAAGAAGCCGAGCTAGTAACAGCGGGTCTAGCCTGGGAGTACGCAACACGAAGAAAAGCACAGCAGCAGTCTGCCGCCAATTCTCATTGCAATAATGCTATAAGCGAAAGCATTCAAATGCAAAGATGTACACAAGAAAAAGCCGCGACTACTATCACTTGTGCGGTCAGCGAATTGGCTATGACGTGGAGTACTTTTCGTTCCATGTATAGCACAAATGTGGATAGAGGTTTACAAGCTGTGACCGGGATTTTAGTTAGCCTTGCCTTTGTACGGCATCTTTGAGTCAAGTGGTTTATAATTTTAGTGAATTTTCATGATACTCTTACTTAAACAATGGGCTTGAACTCCATGTTTAAATAAATGAACTTATAAGAACTGTCAATATATTTTCGCTATATTAGGTCCCACGCTAGGACGAACACATTAAGAGAGAGTTTTTACGATGCCTCCTTGTTTAATGTGTTTTTATCTTTTTTTTTTTCCTAATGGCAATGTTGGTTTACATGGTATATAATGGCGAAGGGGTAAGGGAAAGAAATTTTCGGTAAGCCTCACGCGGGGATGTCAGATCAAGAAATTGCGCCGGATTGTTTTAGACATAAATTGAGCTCTACAGTGGTTTTACCTGTTTTTGACAAGCCAGTACTTCTCGCCATCCTTGACACCATAGCCCACGACTAGAACAGCGTGGGTCAGCTTCTTGCTGTTGCAGTCAGGTTCATTGTACACGCCTGCGATTTAAGAACGAAGTAACTTTAAATGATAGGAGCGCTACACATAAGGCCTTAGAAGCAAAGACTCAAACTTCCGCACTGTACATACACCGACTTGACAGCTATTCATAAGCAAATGCACCTCAAAGCACCTTCATCCTCAACGGTAGCAAACTCCTGCATGAGATTTAGGTTTCATTTTGGACGCCTGCAACTTTTGACGGTTTGCCTCATGAAATGCAGCACCATGCATTTCTGAAGCACTTTAGATAGCTGCGTCCTACGCTGCAACTAAGTCAACTGCTTTATGGAAGGTCAGTTAGTTGCCTTCAGCTAATAGGGCCCGCTGGATGTCGATACGCAGCGACCGACAAACAAAACGGTCGCTCAACGACTCGCCACAAAACGAGCCAAAATCACGCGTTTGTGCAAACTTGCGCAACGCCGTAACAAATTGCAGAATTTGCTCGCCTTCCACTTCCGTCCTCCTAAGAAATTTTGCTCCCTCAGCAATTACAGGCGGCTTTGGTTCCAAGTGCTCACGTAGCAATGCCGTTAAGTGCTGCAAAATCTTTCTCGCCGGCAGGTCGGGAGCTTTCAACGACTTCGTGAGGCTAAATCTCGCAGGACCACTCAGGCTTGAAAAGGCGTCGACCTTGTGAGCGTCCGAAACGCTGTTCACCTTCAGAAATGAGGATAGCCACTCTTCGCACGAGGCCCATGAAGAGACCGAAGCATGAAAATCTTTGACTTAACCCATCTTTGCCTTAATTGTTCTCGACGTTCGATGACTGCCTACTGCGTCGCTTCGTTGCGCCAAATTGTTTTCACTTGCCGTAAAAGCGTGCTAGTCGCCAGTTTAGTGTTTCGTACACATGAGGAGGCGGTCATCAGTGGATACTGCACGCTATATTTAATAAGCACACCTGCATGTTGCATGACAAATAACACGACCATGACTGCCAGCTACACGGCTACTTGACTTATGACGACGTATTGCCAGCACAACACTGTAGTCATGGTTGCACTACATAGTGCCGAACACCACACCTCCCACATGTTATTTCTCCTCAACTGACCGTTGTGAACAGAATCAGCACTAAGTCTCTAGTGAGAACACAAAATAAATTGCCATATGATACGCTCCTGGCGTTGCTTCCTGCTAGAGATGGCATTTCCTTTTAACGGGCGTGTAAAGGGCAATCTGAGGGTGGCTATGAGAGAGTAGATACGGAGAGGATGAGCATAAAGTAAGCGAGCCGCGAAGCAGCGGGCCCGCAGGGTGTACTACGCGGACGCAATTGCGAAAATAGTTGCTACTAGCGCTTCTCTTTATACCCTGCCAACTACTACAGGCGCAATTAGCGAATTAGAATTTCACTTAGAGATGTTAAGGGCAGTGGAACTCTCCACGGTGGTTCATCGGTTTCAGTGTTCGGCTGCTGACACCAAAGCGTCTGGATCTAATCATGGCCGCGGCGGACGTTTTCAATGCAGGCGAAACACAAAAGCAACAGGGTGATTTGCGATGTCGGCGTGTGGTAAAAAAACTAGAGGTGGTCCAAATTAATCCAAACCAGCCCACTGCGACTTCCTTCATATGCCATGAGTGGTTTAGGGACAATAAACCTATTTACAATTTACGTAGCAAATGTGGACATCCCATAGAGATAAATATGGCTGTCTGAGTGCATGCTTTGTATTCTTCATAAAGGTTCAATGTGAGAAAACTGTTAGAACAGTTTGGTTCTAAAACTCGGAAGCAGAAATTTCAGGCAGGAACCCTAGATGCTTAGGCACTAAGCAGTTTTTTTTTCTTTTTGAAGAAGGCTTTTATGCATATACTAGCTTCGTTGTCATTACGACAAAAAGGATTTATACTCTGAACGAACCTTTCAAATACATGTATTTCGTCCTAAATGAAGCGAGAAAAAACTACGTATGTTACGCATAAAGGGGTACGGACGCAGAGTTTTTGACTGTCAATTTTTTTTACTCGAAAGTGGCCTACGGTCCTAGCAATCATGAAAACTATCTAAAACATCAGGTAGCAGAATGAATAAATAATCATAAACGGCTTTGTGCAGGCAGTTTCGGCCTCGATCGGCACCTGCCCTGAAGTGCACCATGACGTCATAGTCGAAAGCCCAACAGGAACTAACACGTTCATGATTACGTTGACATCGCCCACAAGCGCATGCCGCACAGAAATTAATTCGCTGAGGTCCCAGGATTCGGCGCAGGTGCATCTTGACGGAGTTTGCTAAAGTGGATTAGCGTACAGAGAAGAACTAGGTGTGGGATTCCTCACCAATCAGGACATAGCTGTCAGCATTGAGGCACATACGGTATTAACTAGGTGGTGTCAATTACCGTAATCAGGCTTAATAAGAGGTACAAACTGAAGGTGGCACAGGCCTACGCGCCTACTTCCAGCCATGATGACCAGGTAGTTGAAAGCTTCTATGATGACGTGGAGTCTGCAATGAGCAAAGTAAAAATGCAGTGTAGTGTACAGATGGGCGACTTCAATGCCAAGGTAGGCAAGAAGCCGGCTGGAGCCCAGGCAGTGGGCGACTATGACCTAGGCTCTAGGAATAGCACCGGAGAAAATTAGTAGAAATCGCAGAGCGAAATAATTCACGGATCATAAATACCTTCTACCAAAAACGAGAGAAGAGAAAGTGGACGAAGAAGAACCCCAACAGTGAGGCTAAAATTGAAGTAGACTTGATGGTATATCCTCACCCTGGTGTCGCACAGGATGTGGAGGTCGTCAGAGAGGTACGTTGTAACCGCCACGGGATGCTAGTCTCGAATTAGCCTGGACTTGAGGAGGGAACAGAAGAAAGTGCACTCTAAACAGCAAGGGGTAAAAAAGAGAGTAACCTGTCCTCTAACGCACTCACTTTCATAAAAGGCAGCGCGCTAGAGGACAGCTTACTCCATTTTTACTGCCATATAGGCGTGTTTCTGTTTACAGTGTAATGACGCGGAAGCGCAATAATAAGTTAGCGGTAATAGGAAAGTAGAGGATTTAAGGATATCGCCGCAGATCAGATATTCGGCTTTAACTGAGGACGACGACCTTAATGTTCAAGCAGTGAACGATAATCTCACAGCTGTCATTGGGGAGTCCGCAATAGAAGAAGGCGGTAGGATGGTTTGACAGGATACCGGCAAGCCCTCTCAGAAGACGGAAGATATGAATAAGAAACACCAAACCATGACAGCCTCTAACCCTATATAATAACAGATTAGAACAGGCGGAGCAATCAAAGCTAATCAATAAGCGGAAGGTAACCGACATAAGGAGGTTTGTTATGGGTAGCATCAAGCATGCTGTATAGAATGAACGTAGCCTAAAAGCTGTAACGACGAAACTAGGCATAGGCAGAATGCAGATGCATCCGTTATGAGACAAAGAGGGAAATGTAATTAGCAATATGAATAACATTGTTAAAGTAGCCGGAAAGTTCTACACAAATATATACAGTATCAGTGCAATAAAGACTTAAACGATAGAGGCAGTAGCGCACCGCATTGGGACATCCGGCGATTAACGCAAGAGGAAGTAAAGAAAGCCTGCAGAAAGAATGCAGAGGAAGAGAGCAGCTGGTGAGGATCAGGTAACAGTAGGTCTGTTGAATGACAAAGGGAAGATTCTGCCTGAAAAACTAGCCACCCTGTATACGCATTGCTTTATGACCTCGAGAGTACCAGAAGCTGGGAAGAATGCTAACATCACTTAACTATAAGAAAGGAGACATAAAGTACCTGAAAAACTACATACCAATGAGTGAACTGTCCGTTTTCTATAAGGTGCTTAATAAGGTAATTCCTAACAGTCACGACAATCTTAGTCTTCAATCAACGTATTGAGCAGGCAGTGTATTGTAAAGGATACTCGACAATAGGCCATATTCACACTATCAATAAAGCGATAGAGCAATGCACGGAATAAAACCAGCCCCTATATTTAGCGTTCATAGATAAAGAAAAAGTGCTTGACTCAGTCATAACAAGAGCAGTCATGCAGGCATTGTGGAATCATGGTGTAGAAGAGACTAGTGTAAAAACACTGTGAGATATCAACAACGCCTGCACAGCTACCATAGTCCTACATAGAGTCATCAATGAAATTTCTATAAGGACGGGTGTCAGGCCGGTAGATACGATCTCGCTAATGCTATTCATCGCCTGTTTACACAAGGTAATCAGTGTCCTGAATTGGCCAGAGGTGGGAATAATAGTTCATGAAGAATACCTTTCTAATCTGCGATTGAATGATCACATCGCCTTGCTGTAAGGCACTCAGGAGATGAACTGCAAAGCATGACCAATGAGTTAGACAGGCAGAACAGAACGATGGTTACATAAATTAATTTGCTGAAAGCCAAAGTAATGTTCAACAGTATGAGAAGAGAAAAGCAGTTTACAAGTGGTAGCGAAGTGCTGAAGTTGGTTAGGCAATACGTCTGTAGGGCAGGTAGTGACTACGGATCCGGACCACAAGAATGAAGCAACTACAAGAGTATGAATGGAGTGAAGGGCATTTGACAGGTCCTCTCAGATCATCAATGGATATTTACCAATATGCGTGAGCAGAAAAGGATACAATAGCTATATCTTACCGGTACTCACCTATAGGGAAGAAACATGGACGCAAAAGAAAATGGATCAAATGATGTGAAGGACAACTCAGCGAGCTATGGATTGGAAAATGGTAGGTGTAACGTTAAGAGACATGAAGTGGACAGAGTGTATCGGGGAGGAAACGTGGGTTAATCACATCCTAGTGGAGATCAAGAGGAAGAAATGAGCTTCGGTAGGCCATATGATGCGAAGGCAAGATAACCGCTGGTTCTTTAGGGTAACGGAGTGGATTCCAATAGAAAGTAAGCGTAGCAGGGGGCGGCAGAAAGGCTGTCGGTGGCGAGTTAGAGGTTTGCGTGGATAGGTACCCGCATCCTGCGCAGAACAGGGTTAATTGTAGATATATGTGACAGGCGTCTACCCTGCCGTGGGCGTAGTCAGGCCGATGATGACGATGCATGTTGGCGTCACTGGATACAGATAGGAATGCTGAATGGCTGCTCGGACAATCCTCAATTTGATAAAATATAAGGATCGACTCAACGACTGGGAAAGAGACTTGCTTAGAGGCATATTCGTACGCCCGTTGTAAATTTTGTGTCCGTATACCTTTAAGGAAACTTATCTGCGCACAGTATTTCCCATGAAAAACAAGAACATATTTACCTTTTTTGTACCAGTGGAAGCTTCTATGTTTTGCATCGATAGCAACAGCAATAGGACCAACAGTGGCGACGGCCTTCTTCAGGTCAATCTCGGAACCCTTCTTAATCTTCACGTACCCTGTGCAAGTCGCCCCGACGTCCTCGGTTTTGAAGGTGCAGTTTTGCTTCTGCACGCCAAATGTTTGCGCATAAATAAGGGAAAACTTTCGGATCAAAGAAAAGAATAGAGCAGCATAGAAAAAGGACTGTTGGATTTGTGTTTCCATTGGCCAAAACTTAAAGCTTAACAAAACAAAAGAAATATGTGTCATGGTATTCAAGCGGAAGCAAAGTTCGTTTTTTGAGCAATGGTTTAGGGTTTCGAATTCCGCTCGCTGTAGGCCGATTTTGGTGAAGGTGAAATATAAGACCAGCCGTATGTAGAGATTTCCTTACACATGAAGGAATCCCAAGTGGTCTAAATTGTTCACTGCATCCTATGGTCCGCAGGGTTGCTTAGTAGCGTGGAAACAGTAACAGACCGCCAAATTAAAAAGCTCCGATGAAAAGAATCATAGCTGGTTTTAGAGGCATAATTTTTGCTTTCACTGGAACCCGACTTGTTCGCGACCACATACAATGTCCGTTAGGGTTCTAAGTGCTGAAAACGTCTTTGCTCATGTGAGTGAAGCAGATTGTGAAATCTGGCTTCGTTTAGTAGCTTATGACTCAAAAACTCAACTTACACGAACCTCATCGATTCTCGTCCGAAATTCCCCATGCCATTTATATAGTGAATGAAACACTAATGGCGCGACTTTGTCGAAGTTACTTTCGTGTAAGGCGGGTTTTAGATTAAAACTGCCCGCGTGTCTGCTACCGCTTACGCTTAGCCAATTTCGGCTGCTTGTATTGAATACTATAAGCGCCAAAGATGCGATTAAAACAATGGTATGAACTTACCTTGGCTACGTATGGGTATCTTTCTTCTGTGGCAATACCACCGTTGGCCTTAATGTACTCAAAAGCGAAGCTCACACGTCCTCCATGGCAGCCGTGATTGTGGTATTTGCCGGAGCAGTCGACTAGGTTTTGTTCGCTCAGCGAGACTAGATTTCCAGTCTTCCGAAAATGCTGACCCTCCAGGGATCCAGTCTGCGTTGTGCAATGGACCAACATGCAGTGCAGATAACATTTAAAGATTAGAAAAGTTGGCTGCACTTGACTAGAGAGGGTGATGCCATCTTGGAGAATTGTATTACACTGGGTCTGCGAAGTGGCGGCTTAAAAACATGTAAAGCGGATAACGTCCAAGGCGCGCACAAGTAGGATTTTAGTTAGAGCATAAAAACTTGTTGTCTGACATGCATGCTACGCTAAAAATGATACAAATGGTGCTCACTGCTCGTGCGTAAATGTATGAAATGCAGATACAATTTTCCTGCATTGAAATGAAATTCCCACAGCAAGTTCACGCACTCTTCACCGGGAAAAAAAACTACTACCGCGCATCGTATTGCATGCAAAAATAGGAGCAGCTAAGGCCAGGGCATGACCTATTAAGTTTGACTTTGTTATTATGATAGCTGTAGACTGAAAATACCTTTAAGTTTGTCATGATAGGCGGCGCAAGCACTATTCTGACCCCGACTTCAAGTCTGAGGTCCTTCTAAACTAAAACACAGGTTTCCTTCCTGGCGCTGCTTATTATAATTGAGCCGGCCGTTGTAAGGCGCGGGGTATTTTGCAGAATAATGATCGTAAATAGGTCGCGTCATCACGAAACCACCCAGCCTGAGAGTGCCATAAAATATAGTAGCGAATATTTCACTACTAGAGCGCTGAACGCAGCCAGAATGCAAGGATCTACGAGCGGAAGTGTTGTATTGGGACTAGTGAGAGCTCACGGCGCTGAAAGCCCAGTAGGATCCGCAATGGCGCTGGTTTTTGACGGGAGTCACAGCCCCCTTTTCACGCCAGTCGACCTTGTCCGGCAGGCTACTGTCATTCAGGTAAGCCGGAGGCACGTATGTGGAACCACCACTTCCTGTTCGCTTTCCGCGGAGGCAAGTCATCGTCTTTACAAACTCGTCCGGCCGCTGCGAAAAATGAGAACAGTTATTTGGCGCATGTCACGCGTAATACAGTTCACACCTCCATCAGCTTATTCCATATAACGGGTGGCCCTACAAAAAAAAATTTGGTGATGTTCAACCCGGCTCAGCCTAGCCTATTAGAAAGCGGAAGCTCGGTAAAGCATAGTCAGACACGGTTTGCTGCGATTGAACGTTTCCTCGGTCTGTCTTTCGCCAAAGCGCCCTGTCGACGTTGTTGATCATAGAAATTATCAGGTTGGATTAGCTGTCAACGATACAGAGCCCAAGAACTCACAGCCGAAGTCTTCCAGGGGTTATGTACTCTTTTACCGCCTCCACTGCTGCTTGGAGAGTCTCTTCTATATTACTTTCATTCCGACTTGCTGATCACAGGCTGATATCATCCGCATAAAGACTGCCTCTTAGGTCCTCGATTTCATGCACTTTGTTTGGCAGTCCAATTATTGCAACATTTAATAATAATGCAGAGTGAACCGATCCTTGCGATGCTCCCTTGCTGCCCATTTTAATGTTATTCATTTTGTGTTCCATTTGTATACTAGCTTGTGTGTCTGGGATGAACTTCTTGACGTAGTTGAACATTTTAACCCCCACCCCAATTTCTCGTTAATTCTCAAGGATCGGCTGATGAATGACATTATGGGACGCTTTTGCGAAGTCCAACCAAAGGATTGTCCTGGTGTCTTTAGTCTCTGCTTACATTATTGCTGCTTGGACAGCCCCGGTCTTAAGCCTATCATGGTGTTGGCATACAATCCCTTTTCTTTGAGGGCCCGTGGAAAGAAAACACGGTGCAGTCGTGATGCACGATGCATAAGCGTGATGGGTTGGAGGAACGCGCAAGAACGAACCGAGGGGGAGGGAGAACAAGGGCGCTCGCTCGCTCTGGAAGCAGCCAATGAGAGGGTGCGAGTCGGAGAATCGAACTGCGCAGACTCGAAGAGCAACGTGGCGATCTCGAGCACTTGGACGCAGGTTTGCACAAGCTACGCCAATTCGCATCGACCGAAAGGGAACGCTGAACTCGCAATGTGACCCGCCGCGGTGGCTCAGTGGTTAGGGCGCGCAGCTACTGATCCGGAGTACCCGGGTCGATCCCGACCGCGGCGACCACGATTCGATGCATGCGAAACGCAGAAGGCACCCGTGTGTTGTGCGATGTCAGTGCACGTTAAAGATCCTCAGGTGGTCGAAATTATTCCGAAGCCCTCTACTACGGCACCTCTTTCTTCCTTTCTTCTTTCAGACTATCCTTTGGGGAACCTGCGCTGCCAAGGTGGCACTGGAATTGTTCCATTCGGTGACTCAAAACTGCTTTTGTCAGCCGCTTGGGCCGCTGCAAACGCGAGAAAACATTCTGCGCGATTAGATACCCGCGTTTGGCTGACAGCATTCATTGCCTAGTTCCTCTCGGCGTAGCCCAGATAGCTGACGCACGGCACGTACGCCTTCGGCAGAGCGCGGAGGCTCACGCCGATAAGCGCCTGAAGGTGGTGCGGAAAAGTACTAATATTACTACCCAAAACTGCTTGCTCTTCTCACTAGGCAGTGTGTTATGGCGCTGCAATCGGCACCGCAAACTTCAGCGCAAGTTCCCCTCCCTTCCCTTACGGTGCTGTTCAGGTGTCCGCCGATATGTGAGATAGATACTGCGGCATTTCCTTTCCACAACAACAAATTTATTGCAAAGTGCACGTGTACTCGTCACACCAAGTCCAAAATGCCGCACAAATGAGTGATCAGTGATGTTCAAATCTGCGCGAGAACCAGCACAGATTTACCAGTCGCAACTTGGGCCAGCCATCGATCGGTAGTCGAACCGTCACCACACACACGCATGGGGAATATATGTAGCGGTGCCTAAGGAGGCACAATGAAGCTCTAGGCGCGCGTTTATTTCACTTGACAGTGGGTGGACACATGGACGCAGCTCTGCGGAAGCTCCGTCCGATTGCGTCGACCAACAAGAAACGTTCAAGCTGATAGGCGCAGGCGGCCGCCTTCAACCGCATAAATTAGATTGAACGCCGCATTACTTTTTAATACGTCAAATACGTATGGCGGCTCAACCTGTCAGGCAGCAGCGTAATATGAAACTGCAGTTACCTTCTTTTCTAAAATCCCGCAATCAACCTTCAGTTCTTGTAATACCGTTACGCAGTGGCCGGCCAAAGCGTTTAAAATAAAAAAGGTCCCCACCGACTGGAACACGTTGAAGTAACCAGCGTCAGCTTCATTGGCCGTACGTAAAACGAAAGTGTTTCCGCATCCAGCGGGGCCAATGAAGAAAACCTTGAGCGGTTCGGAAAAGTAACACAACTTTTCCACCTAGCAGAGCGATCGACGCCTAGCGCCATCTATCAGAGAAATTACGATGCACATCTACCCGTTGTCGAGTTGCACCCCCTCGAGATACGTCCCAAACGCAAAACGAAGAGGGGTGAAGGAATGAGAGGGCACAATCAATTTTAATGGCCGCCATCTAGGATTCGAGAAACCGTGCCGCCATTTCGTCCACTGGCGTCATAGTCACATAGTTCCACCTCTATCCACCATATTGAACCGTGACGTCATCATTGGCATGCGGCAGGTGTTTGTTTCTACAATGCTATTGAAGATGGCACTACAAGTCTCGGTGCGAGATGTGCTGTTTTCGAGTAGCTGCCACAGATCGCGCTGTGATGTCAGGGTGGTAGCAGACCCCACGAAATCTCGAAACTTGATTAGTAAAAGCTTACGCTCTTAAAAGTATGGTTTATTTGGATTTAACGTCCCAAAGCGACTCAGTCTATCATTGACGACGTAGTGAAGGGTTTGTGAAATTTCGGCCGCCTGGGGCTCTTTAACGTGCACTGACATCGCACAGTACACGGACCTCTAGATTTTCGCCCCGTCAGAATTCGACCACCGGGATCGAACCCGCGTCTTTCGGGCGAGCAGCCTAGCGCCATAACCCTCAGCCACCGCGGAGACCAAAAAAAAGGCCTATGTCCGTCTATTAATTATCAACCTGCCGAGAGAGTTCAGAAAATTCTGGCTCTTCTAACGACACAGAAACCTCCTAGTTGAAAATGTTTTTGAATGACCATGGACATTTTAATGTTAGAGAGGGCAGGCAGAGGCGTACTTTTAGAACACATTTAGGCTGAATGCATATTGCCAGGCGGCGCCAGCAGCGTCAACGTCATTTTTGCTCTAGCGCCTAGGATATGACGCGCCTCTTCAGGCGCGCGGACCCTGCAATGCCTGAGGACAAAAAGGTATGCCATCTTATGCGTGGTGTCAAGGAGCAACTTTTTGCTGGCCTTGACCGCAGCCCTTCGAAGACTGTCGCCGAATTTCTAAGTGAGTCCTCCACGACTGAAAGGGTTCTTCAGCAAAGAGCGTCCGCGTACGATCGTCCCATGTCCGTTCTCATACGTTCGATTGTGCACGACGAACTCCGCCAGCTGTCCGGGGCCCCTTCCACAGCTCCAAGCTCCATAGCGACCGTTGTCCGCGAGGAGGTGCAGCAAGCGCTCCGGCCGTCCTTTCCTGCCGATGAGCCTCGTCCATACCCTCCTCCTGTCTCGCCTGACCGTCGTCTCACCTACGCCGAAGCCTTGCGGTGCCCTGCTCCGGCTTCGGCATCCTTCGTTCCGGCTCCTGCTGAAGTGCCGGGGCCGCCCGCACCCGTGCTGCAGTACGTGGAAGCTCCCCGACCATCCGCGCGGAAAGCCGACGTGTGGCGCACATCCGACCGACGCCCCCTATGCTTTCACTGCGGCGAACCAGGTTACCTGAATCGGCACTGCCCCTACCGCCGTCTGGGCCTCGAAGGCTTTCCCGCCGATTCTCCTCGACCCCGCTATGGCGAACGACCCCGGGCCATCGCGGATTTCCTTGAATACCAACGTTGGCTTCAGTCTCGTCGCCAGCAGGCCTGATCTCCATCCCCCAGGGGTCGTCCTTCACCATCTACCGCGAGTTTCTCCCGGGCGGCGCAAGTCCGCTCGCCCAGCCCACGCCGGGAAAACTGCAGTCAGCGACCTTAGGGGGTGGGCTCACTGGACATCGTTGTGCGTGCGACCCCTCATCGACGCAGACACGATATGCCGACGCCTTGACGGCTCCGAAGTCCGCGGTTATCGTTTTCTTCGACACAGCGACGCTTCCTCGACTCAACGACGCTTCGATGGTTTCGAGGTCCACATACCTGCTCGCTTCGACACATCGACGCTGACACATGACGGCGCATCGCCGATTACGACGCCTGCGCTCTCCGGTCCCTCCGACGCACTGAAGCCATTAGAAAGCACACACCACCCCGATGAGTTCCCGGTGCCAAAGCCTGCAGACAACGACGCCTGTGCAGGATCATCCGCTCCGGAGCCTCCAACTCACGAGCGGCTTTCCTTAGACATACCTGTGATACTGGATGGTCACCACGTTCGAGCGTTATTAGATACTGGTGCTGATTATTCGATTCTAAGCATCCAGCTCACCACCATTCTCAAAAAGGTTCTCACGCCATGGGCTGGCACACACGTTCGCACTGCGGGCGGTCATCTGATTGCACCTCTCGGCATGTGCACCGCCCGAGTTCAAATCCAGGGGTCCACATTTGTTGTCTGCTGTCTTGTTCTGAATAACTGTTCGCGCGACCTCATCTTAGGTGTCGATTTTCTGCGAGAATGTGGGGCGATTATTGACCCACGCGATAACAAGGTCACGTTTTCAACTGAGAATGCTGTCGTCCTCAGAAATGCACCGCAACCAAGCCAGACGCTTCGAATTTCTACGGACACTGTCACCTTGCCTCCTCGAACCAGCGCCTTCATTACGGTTGAGTGTGAATCATTTCAGGACGGTGACGCCATCGCCGAAACCAACCTTTCGTTACTGCTTACGCAAGGCGTGTGCGTGGCCTGCAGTCTGATCCATCTTAATGGTGGCCAGTCACAAGTACCTGCTACCAATTTTACGCACGAGCATCGGCATCTTTTTCGTCGCACTTCCGTACCGTTTGTCGAACGCATCTACGATGTTTCTGAGTGCTTCTCCTCAGAACCAGTGCAGCCTCCTTTCTCCCTCGAGAGCCTCGATGTCAACTCCTAGCTGTCAACCAGCCAACGGGAACAGCTGTGTGCGCTATTGCTCGAATTCAGAGAGTGTTTCGCCTCCTCGTCGAAAGTGCGTCAAACTACCATAGCCAAGCGCCACCTCGTGACGTACGAGGATGTACACCCAATCCGTCAACACCCCTATCGTGTATCGTCTACAGAGTGTGAAGTCATTAAGTCCCAAGTTAAGCAGATGCTTGAAGATGACGTTATCCAGCCTTCCAACCGCCCATGGTCCTCGCCGGTCGTCTTCGTTAAAAAGAAAGACGGCACTCCGCGTTTTTGCGTCGACTACCGGAAGCTGAACGCAGTCACGAAGAAGGACGTTTACCCATTGCCACGTATTGACGACTCTCTCGACCGCCTTCGGCGCGCTCGGTATTTATCGTCCATCGACCTAAAAAGTGGCTACTGGCAAATCGAGGTCGATGAACGGGATCGTGAGAGAACGGCCTTTGTCACTCCAGACGGCCTTTATGAATTTAAGGTTCTACCTTTAGGTCTTTGTTCTGCGCCCGCCACCTTTCAGCGGATGATGGACACTGTCCTTGCTGGTCTTAAATGGCAGTGTTGCCTAGTCTATCTCGACGACGTGGTGGTTTTCGCACACTCGTTTAGTTAACATCTTGAACGCCTGCGAATGGTCCTCGAAGCCCTTCGTTCAGCTAACCTCGCACTGAAGCCCAAGAAATGTCATTTCGGCTACCAGGAGCTGAAAGTTCTCGGCCATGTCGTCAGCGCCGCCGGCTAGAAGCCCGACCCCGACAAGCTTGCAGCGGTTGCGGAATTTCCACTCCCACGTGACAAGAAAGCTGTTCGGCGTTTCCTAGGGATGATCCGGAGTTCCCGGGTTCGAATCCGACCGCGGCGGCTGCGTTTTTATGGAGGAAAAACGCTAAGGCGCCCGTGTGCTGTGCGATGTCAGTGCACGTTAAAGATCCCCAGGTGGTCGAAATTACTCCGGAGCCCTCCACTACGGCACCTCTTCTTCCTTTCTTCTTTCACTCCCTCCTTTATCTCTTCCCTTACGGCGCGGTTCAGGTGTCCAACGATATATGAGACAGATACTGCGCCATTTCCTTTCCCCAAAAAACCAATTATTATTATTATTATTCCTAGGGCTCTGTAGTTACTACCGGCGTTTTATCGAAAATTTCGCTGACCTCGCAGAACCGCTGACTCGCCTCACCCGCGACGCCACACCTTTTGTTTGGTCCCACGAGCAAGACGCGGCTTTCGCCGAGCTCCGCCTGCGTCTTCAAACGCCGCCCATTCTTGGCCATTTTGGTGAGCGGGGTAGCACTGAAATACACACCGACGCCAGCAACATCGGCCTCGGCGCGGTTCTCGTGCAGTGCCAGGATAGCGTTGAACGAGTCATCGCTTATGCAAGCCGCGCTCTGTCGCGTGCAGAGATTAACTATTCCACGACTGAAAAAGAATGCCTCGCCATTATTTGGGCCGCTGCGAAATTTCGCCCCTATCTTCATGGTCTCCCTTTCAAAGTGGTCACTGATCATCACTCCTTGTGTTGGTTGGCCAACCTGCGTGACCCTCTGGACGCCTTGCGCGATGGAGACTTCGCCTGCAGGAGTTTGACATCACCATTGTCTATAAGTCCAGACATAAGCATGAAGACGCCGACACCCTCTCTCGTGCGCCTGTCGAACTCGCTACACCCGACACGGGCGATGACGTCAGTTTCTTTGGGGTAATCGATTCTTCTGATTTGTCAACTCAGCAGCGCGCCGATCCAGTGTTACGACCCCTCATTGATCATCTGGAAGGTCAGTCGGCCACCATACCTAAAAGTTTTTCTCGACACCTGTCGTCGTTTTCTCTGCAACGAGGCGTGCTCTATAAGAAGAACCCTGGTTCCAGTTCGCGAGCGTACCTCCTCGTCGTGCCGACAACACTTCAAGAGGAAATACTTTCTGCGTGCCACGACGAACCAACCTTTGGCCATTTGGGATACTCTCGCGCGCTTTCCAGAATACGCCAGCTGCTCTACTGGCCCAAACTTGCCACTGTTGTTAAACGCTGTGTGCAGAGCTGTCGGCAATGTCAGCGCCGTAAGGCCCCGGCCGCCAAGCCTCTGCGGCTCCTCCAACCTATTGCACTACCACGAGCCCCGTTCGATCAGGTCGGCATGGACCTTCTGGGCCTTTTCCCTTTGTCCTCGGGTGGCAACCGATACATCATCATTGCCACAGACTACCTCACTCGATACGCCGAGACCAGAGCCTTACCTCGGGGCACAGCGTCCGAGGTTGCGGATTTCTTCATGAATCAGATCGTCCTTCGGCACGGCGCCCCGACCTACATCATTACCGACCGAGGGACCTCCTTTAATTTCCAGCTGATGGCCGAAATTTTTCAGCTAAGCGGTACGATCCACCGTAAAACTGCTTACCACCCGCAGGCAAATGTGCTGACAGAGCGGCTTAATAAGACCATGGCGAACGTGCTGGCGATGTAAAGTACGTCGATGTGCAACACAGGACTTAGGACATGATCATACCGTACGTGACATTCGCCTATAACACAGCAGTTCAAGGGACGACCCGTTTCACTCCGTTCCGCCTCCTCTACGGTAGGGAGGTTCAGACGACGCTCGACGCAATGCTCCCTTGCGCGACTGATGACCAGATTTCTGCTGACGCTGAGGAGTTTGCCCACGAAGCCGAGCAGGCTCGTCAGCTAGCACGTGTTTTGACATCACACAGCAACAAGATAGACTCACACCGATACGACCTTCGGCACAGACAAGTCTTCTACAATCCCGGCGACCAGGTTTGGGTATTGATACCTGTTCGACGGCGAGGCTTGTCCGAAAAACTATTTTGCCGTTGTTTCGGTCCTTATAAAGTCTTGTGGCGCTTCAGCGACGTTAATTACGAGGTACTACCGGACACGGCACTTTCCCGGCAGAGAAGCCGTGGACTACCCCGTCCAGAGATCGTCCATGTTCTACGCATGAAGCCGTATTTTGCACGGTGACCCCCCTCCCGATACTTCGAGCCTTTCTTGCGTGGTACAGTGTGCTTGTGTGTGCTTGTGTTCGCGCGCTCATCTGCGCGCGTTTTTCAAGAGGGGAGGAATGCCAGATGGCGCTAGAGCAAAAGTGACGTTGACGCTGCTGGCGCGCGGATTGAAGGAAGTTGAAGTTCGCCGTTTCTCCCACCGAAGGACGTTCTGCAGAGCCCTCTCTTGCCGGGTCCCTGTCTTGTGATCAACACCGTGACAATATTTTTCCCGCAGTGCTCCCATAAAAATCTTCCGTAATAATGGAATTTGCTTTACGTGCAGCAAAGACTTAGCATGGCAGTCTCACTGTTCTGTGAACGATATTTATGTAACTGAAGATTTTCAGCGTTTAAAGGGCTGTATAAAAAGGAAAAGGCAGTTATTCAAAAAGATACATTGACAATTGCATTCGCACAAGTGCTAAACCGGCAGTTTTTTTTTGAACAATCAATTTTTTTTATTTCAAACACTTTGAGAGGTATGTCTTCGCGGTCTTTGCCGGTGGACTTACAGCAAGGCGGAAATAATGTACGTGATAAAGCTCAATAATTACACGTTTGTTTACCGAAATTAAATAAATAATACTTTTATTTTTGATTTTGCTGGGCAAGATTACATTGCGAGTAGAATGACGCCTTTTAAATAAAAAAAAAGCGTAATAAATTTGTTGTTTTATATTTTTTTTTATCGGCAATGTGGTTCGAATTAAAAAAAAAACGTAAAAGAAAACGTCTGAAAGCTCGCTGATTTTAGTTTTTCCGCGTTGCACATCTATAAAATGGCGTCTCGCATTTCTAATGCGGAAAATACAAACGTGGTTTGCAGACGAAAGGAAGCGAACAGACATTAGAACCAAGCAGCGCAGTGGATGTTTCTTTATCTTTTAAGTTTGTAGTGTTAATCAATGAGATGTTAACTGTGTAATTTTTGTTGCTTAATCATAATTGATTAAAACATAAAAGAAAAACAACCACATGCCGCCGGTGGGATCCGAAATCACAACCTACAAATTTCGCGTCCGGTTCTCTTCCTAGTGGGCTGCTACGGCAAAGGGTATCCAGTCTTCGGCTTTCGTGACTGTGTGTAGTGTAACCGAACGTTAAGAGTGTTTTCGCACAGCTTCCGCCCTCCCCGTTCAATCACGTATCACGTGGCGTTCGCGATAATACAGAATATATTACGTCTGACACTACGGACGGTGGCGGTGCTGGTGAACACTCTTTTAAGTCTCGGCACCGTCACAAGCCGTCGGTTACAAACCGTCACCATAACTCAGCTGGTAGAGCACAGATGCGAAATTTTGAGGTAGTGAGGTCGGATCCCACCGGCGGAATGTGGTCAATCGCTTTTTCTTCTTCTTCCTAATCAATTAATCTTCAGCGATAAAATAATTACACTATTAATCACCCATTTAGTAACACTACAAATAAAAAAACAACATCCCCTGGGATCCTTCGTTCCAGTTACTTTGACCCCGCCGCGGTGGCTCAGTGGTTAGGGCGCTCGACTACTGATCCGGAGTTCCCGGGTTCGAACCCGACCGTGGCGGCTGCGTTTTTATGGAGGAAAAACGCTAAGGCGCCCGTGTGCTGTGCGATGTCAGTGCACGTTAAAGATCCCCAGGTGGTCGAAATTACTCCGGAGCCCTCCACTACGGCACCTCTTCTTCCTTTCTTCTTTCACTCCCTCCTTTATCTCTTCCCTCACGGCGCGGTTCAGGTGTCCAACGATATATGAGACAGATACTGCGCCATTTCCTTTCCCCAAAAAACCAATTATTATTATTATTATTATTACTTGGCTTCCTTCATGTATATCATAGCGAATCCCTCTTTTCGCTCCCTTTGTCTCTTAACATGTGTTTTCCGCATTTTATGACGTAGGAATAATAATAATAATTGGTTTTTTGGGGAAAGGAAATGGCGCAGTGTCTGTCTCATATCGTTGGACACCTGAACCGCGCCGTAAGGGAAGGGATAAAGGAGGGAGTGAAAGAAGAAAGGAAGAGAGAGGTGCCGTAGTGGAGGGCTCCGGAATAATTTCGACCACCTGGGGATCTTTAACGTGCACTGACGTCGCACAGCACACGGGCGCCTTAGCGTTTTTCCTCCATAAAATCGCAGCCGCCTATGATGTAGGGGCTGTTAACATGATTTCGACGACGATACTTCGCGCAGTGACTCCGTTTTGTTAATTCGCAAAGCGGGAAAGCCAACCCAACGAGCTTTGAAACGCTTCATTTTCATGCTTGATAATTCGAATCACATTGCCGATAAGGTAAATTAAAAGACTTCATCCAGCTTAAACATAGACATCCCTCTAGTTAGCAGTACATTATTTCCATTCAAATAAAAATAGAACGTTCATTAGTTAACAAATAATCTAACTGTTTTATTTATGTTTTGATTTAGGGGGTTTAACATCCAAAAGCAACTCAGGCTATGAGGGGCGGCGTAGTGAAGACCTTCGGAAATTTCGACCACCAGGGGTTCTTTAAAGTGCACTGACATTACAGAGCACACGGGCCTCTAGAATTTCGCCCCGTCAAAATTCGACCACCGCGGTCGGGATCGAACCCACGTCTTTCGGGACAGCAGCCGAGCGCCATAACCACTGAGCCACCGCGGTTGCAAATTTAGTATTCGAGCTATATACCGTACATATTGTTCAACTTGCTGTACAGACATTCTGGAGAGACCGCACCCACTTATATCTCACAGTTCTGAAAATAAAAATCCTTATCAGTATAAAATCGCCGTGCTTAAGAAGCCACATAATGCGTCTACCAGGCTAGTAACTGAGTTTGCACTCAATAACACAGCCCTAAAACTGTTAACAATAAAGATTCTTGCCTAAGTACAACCTATAGTCGTTTTATTGTGCGTTAGAAGGTTAAAAACGGCTCGATAAACACCCTGTGGTATACTCACCATGTCCCCGAACTCGTTCATGGCGAGCTCATAAGAAGACAGACCATTAGCGAACTTTTTGTTGTGGTCCGCGATATACTTGCTGTTGTCGGCAAATATCTTATATCTCTCGTCTTCTTCAGCAGTAGATTTGTATTTGCGTCCTGGTAGAGGAGTGAGCGAAATTATCTGTTCGTTCATTTTCATCCCATTAAGGTTGCTCGGAGCTAAAATTATTGAACTAACTTTTTTTTCATCGGAATTCCTTTTGCGGATATTGACGTAATCATTACATGAGAGTATTCAAATGTTTTCTTTGGCTGTTAATAACACGGCTGGTCTTTACTGATTTGATCCCCGCTTTGCAATTATACTCGTTCAACCTTTACCTTTTACATAACATTCACGGGCCTTTTCGCATGCTTGGTGGCGAGATAAAAAGCGTCTAAAGCTGCGAGAAGTTTATACTAGAACTGGCAGAGAACTGACTGTACTTTGCAAACGATATTCAGCTTTCTGTTTCTTAAAAAGCTGAAGAAGTGTAAACAGATAAGGAACATAGCCAAGTTTTTGCTCAACGGCGACCTCCGACCAGTGTTGTATTTTGATAGAACTAAATTGCTTTGAGTCCAGTTATTCTTCACGACTTTGACAATGTCATAATGTACAAAATAAAAAAAATCAATAACGCAGTGCGAAATGCAATACTCGCCGTATTTCGCTTTGAAAGCCTTCCATTCATCTCGCATAGCTTCGTCTTGCTCAGAGAAAGTGAAGGCAACAATGGCCGGTAGGATCAGCCAGAGATGCATCATGGCGGAGATGACGGAGTGAATTCTGAACAGGAAGGGCCCTAATATACAACTTTTTCTACACTTGGTGGAGATTTGTTTCTTAGGATTTTCAAAAGAGCAGGAAGCGTATTGTTCTAGCAAGATTGCATTTCAGTCTTTTGTTGTTCGAAAACCACTTGAGATGAAAGAAGTTTTGATGCTCATTTAAATCGCAGATTTTTAAATCTTTATGAAATTTTCTTCGCAAGAACCTAAACATGTTGCCTGATATGCCTTATATGCCTGATAAATACCTTATGTTGCCTGATATTCAGGACACCAAAGTTTTTTAATTTCGGTAAATGTAGAGTTCTCGCACATGTGTGGCTATGTCAATGCGCCTATGCACAAAGCTAAAGGAAATAATTGCGAATGACGGAAATTATAGCCTCAGAGCCTTTGCACTCAATAATGGCTCTTTTATTAGATCCGTCTTTACGTTTCCATCGTTACTAAATGTGCTGCACACGTAGCATAAGAATGAAACATAAGAATGAAACCAAAGCGGTCCCCACATAACAGCTGCATGTAAGCTGAGAGATTCAGCTTAATTGATATATTTTGTGCGAACCTTGCCAGTGAAACTATACTCCGTTTCATACTTAGCTGTCTACGCAGCCAAGGCTACGGTGCCTGTTTGCGATCCTCGTCCGCATCATAATATAGTGCGTCAAAAATAAAAATAGAAATGAATTGACAAGCAAAGTGAACAGTAGTTGATATTATAGTAGACCGATGGAAGTGTTTTATTTTGCAAATAGATTGATTTTTTTTATGTTTTCCAGAACCGAGTGACGCAGATTTTTCGTTTTCTCAGGCGCCGGCTGTATCAGGTTTTCGCAGCTGAGCCGGCAGGTCTGTTTGTGAAAATGGCGTCGCTGTCACCTGCTCGCTTGTTTTCTTCCCCCGCTTCGACTTCGAAAACATCTCCTGTTCGCCTCTTTTCCAAGGCGAAGTCTCCAAAGTTTTCTAAAGACTGCAAGGCGGTGATAGTTAATGTCTACGCAAGCATAAGGAAGCTCCACCCCGAGAAGACTGTGCGTGACGTTCTCGCAATTGTGGGCGAGATGACCGGAGTGAGCCCTCGGACAGTTGTGAGGTTTAAGAAAGGTCTTTCTGGCGGAGTAAAATAATTGAAGCCACACTGAATTCTATCACCCCACAATTAATGATTCATTGTGTGCAGCATGCGAAAAAATCCGTGAACACCGAAAAACAGCGCCTCTCAGCACGTCCGTTGCCAACTCTCACTTCACTTTCGTTTCCCTGCGGAAAAAGTTAACAGCACGCTTCTTATTAAAGAAGTCATTTCATTTTGATAACAAAAAAGGCCACTTATATATGGCTCGCATTTAGACTTTCTATCTAGAGATTCGCCGAAAAAAGATAAAAAAAGAACAAACCTACGCTGAGGATCGAACCTGGGCCCCCTCACAAAATGAACAAACATGCCCGCGCTTCGTACCACTCAGCCACGACGCGAGGCGGAGTGACACATTTTGTTAGTTTTTTTTTTGACGGACTACTTTCGTACCTTTGGCTGTGTAGACAGCTATGTATGAAACGGAGTATATGTAGGCTTTACTTCGCGTTTTTGTTCCCGGCCTTTCAGGACGTAAAACCTACGCAAAAACCAACTCCAGAAAGGCCGTTCAGTTTTGAAGACATTAGAGTAGAAGTGCGACAGTTGCATCGACAGCTTTTAAGATTATTCGTCGCCTTATCAAGTGTCAGTTCCGCACGTCTAGGAGTTATTTATGTAACTTTAAAACAGCGAGAAGCTGTGTTTTAAAGAAGGAATACGCGTCAAAAAACATCCTTGATTTGCGTTACATCATGCATTCTGAACTGGTCTCTACCGAGATAGTCCTCATTCAGAAGACGATAACCGAGATGGCTTTAAAGCGTTTGAGTTTAAAAGTTAGCTCACATATTTATTTTTACAAGTCTAATACAAGAAGTTCACTGATCACTTTTCGTAACTGCGGTGCAAAAAACATTAACGTCCGCCCGCCCGCCCTTCCATGCTAAGCGTAGAAGGTATGGAAATATAGAAAAAATGATTGAGAGCCCATCGCTCATGAAAGAGGCTAAATATAGTTGCTGGAAAAGCACAAAAGAAAGTACGCATCAAGAAAATCTTCACAATCGTGTACTATGATGTAAAGCGACCATCATACCGCATACTCTCTTTTACACAGCTTAAATAAAAACGAGAGCTGCACTTCATGCGACTGCGCAACACAAGTTTTGGCTTTCAGAGGATTGAGCCAACAAGAATGTCATGACCTCCGTAACTGCGGATTTAGGTCGGGAAAGTTCGACTGCAGCTGGGAGGACCAGCGTTGTTATTCTTTAATATTTTTCCCCTAGCTTTCGGTCGTGAAATTGTGGTTTGTATTCTGTAAATGACGAAAGCTGGAGCCATTTTTGCTTTCACTGGAGTGCATAAATATGTGGAGCGGTAAAACTGTGGGGCTTATAACCGCAGCCTTTACAGACGCTGTGCTATTGATCATTAAATTGTATTCGATATTTGCAGCAGAACAAAGTTTCTTCAAAAATTACGGAGATAAAACTCAAAAAATGCAATAAACTGTGACACATTAAGTGATGTGACGATCATGACTTTTTATGGCGCAAGGGAGCTTTGGCGCAAGCGCGCCATGGCACTAGGTAGATTTCCTTGTACAATGTGGGGTCAGAGACCCATTTCCCAAGCATTTCACCCTAGAGAAGCCGAGCAACAGGCAGGGGAAAGCTTGTACCCGTTCTATCACCGGTGGGTATCCGGCGGCACTGAGGATCGAACCCCACAACTTCCGCATAAGAGACAGATGATGCAACCACAAGGCCACCGCTGCGGTATATTAAGTGATGTGCCATGTTCCCCTAGTTATGACAAATTTACTCGGAAACACGAGAAATACGGACGGTCACTGAGCCAGCTTTCGCAGTAATTTTATATCGCCTCTTTATGTTGTCTCTAATCTTTTTTTTATTTTTACCTGCTTTAACATTCTGCTCTGTAATACCTGACATGTTATTTCAGTGATCCTTTGCTACCACACTGCTTGCTTCTTCATCTGTATTTTTCTCCTTTCATGTGGAATGCACTGCTTTGATACAAGCATTGTTGTGCCATTCTTCGTTTTTTTTCGTGCTTCCTTGTTGATTTTATCTTATCGCATTCCGCTGTACTGCGCTGCCACCTTTACTTATGACTTTCTTTTAGGTCAAGTCGACTATCTATCTACATACCATGTGTCACAGGCCCCTTGCTTGGGCAACAAAGCTTTCAATTTGACGATGGTTGCCTCTATAACATCCCATATCAGTACTCTCGTTCCATGCACTGGCGCTTCAGCCTGGGGGTTAAAGATCCATTTAACCTGTGCCCATGAAGAACGCATTTAACTGAAGTAACCGGCTCTGAGACAGAGAATGATAGGGCGAACCCACAAGTAACGGGCACTAACAGCTGGTAGTTGATTTCTTTTTACACTTAAAATACCTGCGCTCAAGCTATTTAAACGCGGAGAAAACGTGCGCGACCGTGCACAGCACAGAAGATACATCATCATCAGCCTGACTACACCCACTGAAGGGAAAATGCCTCTCGCATGTCTCTTGAATTAACCCTGTTTTTTGCCAGATGCGCCCACCCTATGCCTGAAAACTTCTTAATCTCATCCGCCCATCCAACCTTCTGTCGCCCCCTGCTACGCTTGCCTTCTATTAGAATCCACTCCGTTATTCTTAAGAGCCAGTGGGTATCTTGTCTTCACATTACATGCCCTGCCCAAGCCCATTTCTTTCTCTTTATTTCGACTAGGATGTCATTAACCCGCGGTTGTTCCCTCACCCACTCTGCCCGCTTCCGGTATCTTAACATTACACCTATCATTTCCTTTACATGGCTCGCTGCGTTCTCCTTAACTTGAGTTGAAGCCTTTTCCTTAGCCTCCAAGCTTCTGCCCCGTAGGAGAGTACCGGTAAGATACAGCTGTTGTGCACTTTTCTCTGGAGGTATGTTGGTAAACTGCTATTCATGATCTGAGAGAACCTGCCATATGCGCTCCACCCCTTTCTTTTTCTTCTAGTTATTTCCCTCTCATGATCCGGATCAGCTGTCAGTACCTGCCCTAAGTAGGCATTTTCCTTTACCACTTCCAGCATCACGCTTCCAATTGTGAAGTGCTCTTGCTTTTGCTAGACTGTTGAACGTAACTTTGGTTTTCTGCACATTAATTTTTAGACTCACTCATTAATGAGATTTGCAGGTCACCTCCTGAGTGACTCAGGAAGGCAGTGCCATGAGCGAATCACAGATTGTTTAGGTATTCTTCGTTAACTCTTATTCCGAACTTTTCCCAATTCAGGCCTCGGAATATTTCCAGTAAACAGGCGGAGGATAGCATTGGCGAGATCGTGTCTCCTTGCCTAAGCCCTTCCTTACAGGAATTTTATTGGTGACTTTATGGCGGACTATGGCAGCTGTGCAGTTGCTATATATATATATATATATATATATATATATATATATATATATATATATATATATATATATATATATATATATATATATATATATATATATATATATATATATAAGGGTCTTCTACATCCTGATTCCGCAATGCCTGTATGACTGCTGTGGTTTCCACTGAGTCAAATGCTTTCTCGTAACCAAACAGAACAACCTTCTGGTTAACAACCCTGCCTTACCTCTCCCTCTTTATCTCTTTCTCTCTCAGTGAGGTGACAGAAATGGCACAACTGGCGTTTATCGAATGCAGCACACCTGATTCCAGAGCGAAGTTTCCGTCACGTGCTGACGGAGTATACACCGATTCCATCCGAGTGCTGAAAGTTGGTAGCTTTGTGAACAGGTGAATTTTCGCGATGTATACTGAGCTGCTGCTCCGGTTCATACTCTCAGAACGTATGTTATATGCCAAAGCAACCATTTATGATCAGTGGGATAGGGTCATGCTACCGCCAGCATCTGGACAACGATCGGAGAATGAAGAATGTGTAGGCGAAAGTCGTTCGTTTTGCAGCTACTCAGGCAGCCTGCACAGTGTGACTCAAAATATGCGGAGAACCATGAAGAGCACTAGGCAGCAAACTACCGCAGCGGCACTGAGGAACTTAAAAATTTAATCATCATGCTGAACGTAAACAGCCGACTCTAATGTTATGAGTCCAATAAAACGGAACGCTTCAAATAAAATAACCAAATTTGTGACAGTTTTAAATTTATTTACTTTTTTTGCGACTCTCAGGCCTTCATCCGTCCCGCTATGAAAAAAAGGCTAAATATGGTTTACAGATTTATAACTTAATTTTAATAAACTTAATTTTTTATCTCAGGTTGTCGAAAAATGTAACCAATTTGGTTCATTCCTTGCCAAACGCGCAAGAATTATTGCTCAGCCCTATCTTATTTTCGGAGACCTCCACTACGGCGCCTCTTTCTTCCTTTCTTCTTTCACCCC
Source organism: Amblyomma americanum (assembly GCF_052857255.1). NCBI lineage: Eukaryota > Metazoa > Arthropoda > Arachnida > Ixodida > Ixodidae > Amblyomma > Amblyomma americanum. Next base: position 62,927,105 of record NC_135503.1, on the reverse strand, counting down.
ATCCTTTATCTCTTCCTTACGGCGCTGTTCGGGTGTCCACCGAGATATGTGAGACAGTTACTGCGCCATTTCGTTTTGTCAAAAACACATCTTTATTTCCATCTTATTTTTTGCAGAAATAATGTGGCTTTTTATTCAACTGTCAAAAGGAATTTCCCTTGATATCTCTCAGGGAAAGAACTTTTCTGTCATGTGACAGCCGCTTTAATTCTGCAAGTAGTCCACAACGTGGTCGCTGTAAAAAAATAGAAAAAATTACTTGTAACTTTTTTCTAGTCCCATATTTTATAAACAACGTATGCAATTTGGCTTTTTGTATCACTCATAAATATAAAGTACAAAGTTTCTTCTGTTTTACATAAAGCTTTAGCGTATGAAGTATGATTTTTGATCCTTTTTGGAAACTATAACGGCATCCAAGATCAATATAAATGCTTTAAGGGTCTCTCCATAGCATGTTCTAGTTGGCAAAAATGTTTGCATGAAAACTAAACTTAAGAGCAATAAAAAAAAGATGGCAAATTACAAAAAGTATGTTTTGCTGCCTATTCAACCGTAAATTTGATACTATGGGGGTGGGGGGGTGGGGGTCCTAGCAAAAATGCAAAATTCAGCTAAACTAATATCCCATTTCACTGTAATTTTACTAAGCAATTTTTATCTTTTTTTCGGTTTAGTCGAGGAAATTAGCTTAAGAACCGCACCACCGGTGATTGTTGAACCGCACAGTCACCTCTCTGCACAACACAAACTCTGCGCTCTTCAAACTTCCGTCTTGTCGTACAGTCACGGGCTCAGGCCTTTCTCGAGCACTTTCAGTGTACACGGCATAATCGCTTCGCGTGTGTTGTGCTACAAGAGCAGTGATACGATATGAAAGCGTAGCATGAAGTTACTGAAGGGGGCACCCAGCGCAGCGATATGAATATTATGGATATCAGCGATAATGATCGCCTCAGGCGGCCGGCGTCCCACCCCTGCTACCCTTTGCTTTCTCTTTTTTTTCCACCAACCCCTCTTCCGGAGAAAACGCATTTCGCCGCACGCAATAAGCAATACCGAAGAAATAAACATTTACATAAATTTTCTCAGCTTTCACTTTTTCTGTAATTGCAATCACTCATCCCTTCGGCATTTTGTAAGGAATGACAGTAGAATGATTCTGTTGTTTGCACATGAATCTTCATAGGCTGAAGAGCATAACAAATTCTTCGCGTCTTATTTAGAGGCTCGTTAGTTCGGTAATTATTTATGTAAGGGACGTTTTTATGTCATTATGCATGCTTGAGTAACTATAACCGCTATGAATGATTAATCACGTGAACATGAAAATAATAACTTTACAGCACTCAACAAGGCTTTGAGAACATGCAGACGTAACACACTTGTGCCCTATATATGTATTGATTCGGGAATAAAAGGTGCAAAATATTTGTGTTTGGTCAACAAATTTAACAGCTCACCTAAAAAAAATGCAGTTCTGAAATCAACTAAAACAGTTAACTATGTTTGCGAAATTGGGTAATGTTTCATTATATAAGAATGAAATAGTTGTCATTGCTGCGGTCCCCCCTAAAGAGCATATATTACTTAGGAGGACAGGACGTACGAAAGGGTATGTACAGCATCGAAAGGATATCCATGCAATTCTCAAATGAACATCTTCAGGCTAACCTCGGGAAACATTAATGTCCATAAAGGATGCAAAATTAAACTCCAATGCTTTAGGAACCTCTTCTCGTGCAGAAATAATGAAAGAGTTCGTGATCTGTTCGTAACTTTTGAGTACTGAAGCACAGTTTGCTCCAAAGAACGACAGTTCTCCGGCAGGCATTCCGCGTTGCTCAGACATTTGCTCTTCTGCATGGTGACTGATACCAAGGCGCACAGCGCATTTTTGAATAAATCGCATGAAACGCAGAAAATGCCTGCATAATTATTTACACCATTCACAGAAACGTAGCCGAAGAGCTAAGTGCCTCAGAGAGAATTTCGCAATTTGTGTAACCTCAATACTGCCGTAAGGCCCGCAACATTTAGCTGCATGCAAATTTGCCTCCGGGCTATAGTTGACTGTGTCCCTTTATAAGCGGAAGTTTGAATAAATCATTATGTCGTGCGTGTTTTTCGCGATGTTCTGGAATCAAGAACCGCCTATCACGAAAAGAATCTTCCCGGTGTATTTGTTACAAAATTCGCTATCGTCTCCCCAATAACTACGATGCAATAGAGACATGAACTGAAAAGTGATGCCGATGGTGTTTTGCTTCCATGCATTGATTCATTATTAACTTGTAACCATCGTGCCTTGATGCTTTCCAGCGGCAGTAGGAATAGCTCAGACGAGAGGGTACACTGCAAAACTGGCGATGCCGCACTGGTTGTCCTTGTCGCGAGACATGAAGGCGTAGCCGTTCAGACCCCAGTCTTCACCCCAGCTGTAAACAAAAGATAAAGATATTTGGTCAACAGGTCAGTGCGTCTTCATGAAGGTTAGGGAAGTCAATTTGAATAATTTAAGTTGTTACACATTATAACTTCAAGCGGCTGCCTCAACGCGATTATTCGTCAAGGCTGTCCATGTGGGGTTCAAATAAGGGGATAATTAAGTTTTCTCTTAACCACGGCTTACGGTCCAAATTTAGGAGGCCACATCGTGATCGCGTGCGCTACCGAGAGCACGCCAACCACGGCTGGCCATGCTCTGTAGGAAATAAAGAAACGGCACTCGGTCTGACGAAAACAAGGCATTTAGTGCTACAACCCTAACATTGCCGGCTAGCAACAAAATACGCTAAGGAATCGAGGTCGTCCTACTCACTACCAAGGTTAGGAGTGAATGTTCGCCCACGGCAGGGCAGGGGAAGAGCTCCGAGGACGAAGGAGACGAGCTCGCGGGAAACGTTGCCAGTAGGTCTCGCTCCGCTGGCGGAGAGAAACGCCGCGCCAAAACGTCTGCACGAGACAATTTCCCGAGCCGAAGGTGGTGGTGGTGGTTGGTACTATGGAATATTTTGGGGAGGCGGATACTGGTCCCGACGTATGTTGGCCCTTTGGGCATCACTCATAGCCGAAGAGAGAAAGAGAGCTGTCTCTACCGCGCGCGCAGCAATCACGCCGTCCGTGTCGCTGCGACGCAGGCGCCATCTCTTGTTAGCTAAGGTAACTAGAGAGGACGCATCATGGGGAAGCAAACCGAAGGGGACAGAGCAGTGCGAGTCCCAAGAATGCACATGGAATAAATTTTTGGAACAAAGTTAACAAGAGCACCGGCAGCGCGACGCACAGCATGTGTTAAGCAAAGCCATATGGAGCGATAAAGCGGCTGTTGTGTCATCGGTACGACCAACAAGTGCCAAATGCACTAAAGAAAACGACGTTAGTGCGCAGAAACGCTGACTCTTCCCAACTGCGTAGCTGCATATGTAACGCTTGTAAAGGATTTTCATGTTGCAAAGGTTGATATACTATATTTTGAACGTCCGCTCCGCCGCGATTTCCGTCAGTGCCCTTGGCTTCGACGCATTTTTCACGGTTGTTTCAAGCAGTCAAGAGTAGTTTTTTTTTTGTTTTCACAGAAGTACATTTTGTTTATATTCGCAACAATTAGGATCCCATGCTGTACTAACTGCGTATCGTGAATGCTATGACATACTTGTTCCTTGTGAAAGGCTGACGATGCATGCAGACAAACCGCAAAACGAGCGAACTTTCTGTGCTGATATGGGCTCGCGCGAGCCGCCACTTCCAGATTCGTCTTACGCCACGCGTTAATTTGGGAACTCCAGAAATGCGGTGGCCATGCAAACGCCACTCTACGATGGCCGCCGCTTATTCGTCGGAAGTTCGTTTCATGTCTTAAGATTGCATTACCTGGCCGCGCAATCCGCCTCTGCTTAAAAGTTGCGCAGGGCTCTACAGTTCCACCATACTAACTCTGGTAATAGTCATCTTGTTCACTATTGGTAGGCCGTCAGCCAGGCAGATAACCAGTTGACAACCTTGCCCTTGCTTCTTACTCGTCCCGAGAACTTTCGCATGCATGATAAGTGCACTTTACGCGCTCAAGTATTCCCTTGCCTTTCTCTTCATCCGAGAAAGAAAGATAAATTGAAGCACGGTTTTTTTATTTCTGTTTGTTTGAATTCGGTTTACTTGTTTTAAGTGCCACTAATTCTATAGTAGACTCATTCCTGGTTCCTCGAATTTGCCAGAAAATACCCTGAAAATTCTCCCCATGAAAAAAACTTGCGTAGGGTTCTTCTGCTGTTTTATTTTTTGAATTTATTTCTTTAAGTACGTTCTTGTGTAGCTAAAAATCTTATCCGATCACAGATTTTGTGGCCAAAATAAGGCCGAGCCTGGCAGCACGCAACACAAAGAGAAGCATAACAGCAGTCAGCCGCCGAAGCGGCTTTTTTTCATTTCGACAATGTGGTGGGCAGAAGCACTCAAAGCCGACAACGGAGACAAGAAAGAAGCCGCGACTGCTTTCATCTATGCTGTCGCCAAACTGGCTGCGCTGTGGAGGTGCTTTCGCTCTATGAACAGCATAAATGTGGACAGAGGTTCACAAGTGCTTACCGGCCATTTTAGTTAGTGACAGTCTTAATGACTGCCTTTCTACGGCATGCTTGATTCGCATATCTTAGAGTTTTAGTAAGTTTTTTACATGCTTACCTAAAGAACAGGCTTTCACACAATAATAAAAAAATGACAAATACGTTTCATAATATTCCTGCGATGTTAGCTCCCAGTCCATGACTAACGCATCAAAAAAGCGTTTTTATGATGCCAGCTAGGTTAATGTGCTTGTATCTTTTTTTTTTCCCTAGCAGTCAATATTTCTGGAAGACACGTGTGACGTGGCCACATCCTGATATCATAAATTCGTTGCACCGAATTCCGCAATTTAATTGCGTAGACTAGAGAAAGGATGAGGTGGAAAGTTTTGGTATTTTTGGAAGCCGCAGGTGGCGAAATGAAATAAAGAATTTGCGCTACACTTTTTTCTTTAGCCACAAGTAAAGTTCTACAGTGGTTTTACCTGTTTTTGACCAGCCAGTACTTCTCGCCGTCCTTCGAACCGTAGCCCACCACTAGAACAGCGTGGGTCAGATACGTCGTAGTGCACTCAGGTTCATCGTACACACCTGCGATTTAAGCACGCAGTAACTTTAAACTGTAAAACCGCTACATAAAAGGCGTCACAAACAGAAGCTCAAACCTCCGCACTAATATACATAAAATCAACACGCATTGATGAGCAAAAACCAAGAATGCCCCAAAGCACCTCAATATATTTCAAACAGAAAAGAGCACAATTTTAAAATACGTTAAATAATCTATAATATGAGCTGCATCAAGTGCTCATTCTTTCCTCGTAGAATTTCTGAATGGAATCAGTAGCCGGTTGACGTTGTGACCGTTAATCAAGTCCATTTAGGGCTAATCAATGATTTGTGATCGTACTTTTTTTTGAAAACCAATTATTGTAGACTGAATGTGCCCTTGTTCTTACAGTTCTTTCCTTTTCCGTTTCACTGGTCTTGATGCATTGCTCATTTGTCCTCTCTCTCTTTTTTCATGTGATTTTATCTTATCGCTCATCAAATGATCATTTTACCTATTCCCCAGCTATAATGCTCAGGCTCTGCTGGGTGTGAAGACAATATAAACAAACAAAACTGTGGATTTTGATATTTTATCCGTAGTGTTCAGACGGTACCTAACACTACGCTGCAATTCCAGCTGCTGGGAGCACAAAAAAATCATTTTAGTTGCATTTTATGCTGCTATCTTAAGCTTACGGAATCAACACACTCCCTGATCGACATTGATTACTGATGTGCCTCCCATATGTTCTTTTTCCTCAACTGACCGTTGTGCGACAACCATAATCGCATGTGTAGTGGCAACATAAACAAAAAACATTGCTATGAGATTTCTCCCTTGTGCAGCGTGCTGTTGGAGATATACAATTTCCCTTTAACCGTCGTGCAAGGGGAAACATCAGGGTGATTAGAGAAGGAAGAAGACAGGAGATCATGAGGAGAATTGGATTGGAAAAAATTTAATTGGTCAGAAAAGGCAGAATGCAGACGATCCGTGCTAGGTCCACGGCTGACAGCGACCTGGGTAGCCCATTCAATGACCCGGGTTTGAACTCCCAAGTCTGAGCTGACCAACACGGCCTCCCACTGCTCGAGAGTAGGAACCTGTATTAGAGATTTCGGGGGCGGCTCCTCTTTACATTTCCACAATAGGTGATCATAAGTGGCTAAATCACCACATAATGTACATGCAGGGTCGTATTCACCGGGGTAGAATTTTGAAAACAGGTAAGGCGTCATGAAGGATCGCGTCTGGAGCGCCTCCAATTGGTCTCCTGCTCCTTATTAAAGGCTTTGTCTGGAGGAGGGAATATCCTCCTTTCAAGTTTAAAATGACTAGTAATATCGTGAAAAGATGATAGGCCGTCCTTCGAAAAACTCTCAGCAACGACAGGGTCCCCTGCTCGGCTGACGAATCCTCGAGCTGTTATGTGTGCCGCTTCGTTACCAGGGTTCCCCGTGTGAGCCGGGTCCCATATCAATTCAATAATTCTGTCTAAGTCTTTGGTTTGACCCAATATGCTCATTGCTGGCTGAGAAATTCTGCCCCTCGCATAATTGCGTATGGCAAATTTAGAGTCGCTGAGTATGGTAGTAGTTTCTGTGTTAATGATAGCAAGGGCGATTGTAGCCTCTTCTGCCGTTTCCGAGGATTTCGTTATGGTAGTGCCGGAGACTATCAGTTTACCTTGCGTATCCACCACAGTTAGTGCGAACGCTTGTTTCTGGGGATATTCTGCGGCATCTACATATACTGCATGTTCATCTTGGTTGTATATGTTGTGTAGAGCTTTTGCCCTAGCCCTTCTTCTCCCCTCGTGGTGAGCAGGATGCATATTCTTAGCTAGTGGCTTAACACTTATTACCTTAGCGATGCGTTTAGGTATCTGTGTTTTGGTATCTTGGGGTGGCAACTGTATGCCTAGTCCTAAACGATCAAGTATGGTTATTCCTGCTTTGGTGCGGGAAAGCCGGCCTCTCTGCATTGTTAAGTGCCTCTGTAAGCTCGTCTAAGGTGTTGTGTACTCCCAAGCCCCGAAACCTTTCGGTGGAGGTACAGTTCGGTAGCCCTAATGCTACCTTGTATGCTGTTCTAATCATAGACTCTACTTTGGCTTTTTCACTACTGTCTAATTTTAAGTATGGGAGTGCGTAGACAAGCCTGCTTATTACAAATGCTTGTACTATTTTGCAAAGTTCTGTCTCCCTCACTCCCTTCCTTTTGCTTGCAATTCGTCTAATTAGTCTTACCGTCAGATTGACGGTTGTCTGGAGTTTTTGTAGTGTTTCCTTGTTCTTCCGGTTCGACTGAAGGAAGAGTCCTAGGATTCTTATAGTTTGAACTTCCTTTACAGGGAGCCCTTCCACCCAGATTTTCAGTGGAGGCGGAGGTTTGTAATTTTTTGCTCGAGGACCCCTTGGTTTGTATCTGATTAGAAATAATTCGGACTTGGAGGGCGAGCAGGTTAGCCCTGCTTTACCCGCCAGGTCTTTTATTATGTCTACAGCTTGTTGCAGGGTATCCTCTATCTGACCATCGCTGCCAGTTGTGGTCCATAAAGTGATATCATCTGCGTAGAATGTGTGTTGCAGCCCCGGGATGGCTGCTAATTTAGAAGGAATTTTAATTAGTGAGAGATTAAAAAGTAAGGGTGACAGGACTGAGCAGGACTGAGCCCTGTGGCGTTCCTTTACCTCCAAGTGAGATAGAGTCTGATTTAAACTCTCCCACTGCTATCTCTGCCGTTCTGTTACTGAGAAATGACATTTTCTTTGAATCCTGTAAACGTAATACGATCGTCGTTAGGGGCCCAAAATTTCACTTACAGATGACTAATAGATAGATAGATAGATAGATAGATAGATAGATAGATAGATAGATAGATAGATAGATAGATAGATAGATAGATAGATAGATAGATAGATAGATAGATAGATAGATAGATAGATAGATAGATAGATAGATAGATAGATAGATAGATAGATAGATAGATAGATAGATAGATAGATAGATAGATAGATAGATAGATTGACTTGTATCGATAGAATAGCAGCTCCTGATCGCAAAAACGCCGCTCTTACTGAAAACAAAGCTCTTGTAATGTAGAAAATAGCAAGAACCAAAATACAGGTGTCGCCGCCCCAGGCCAATCTCGCAAGTACAAGCGTGATGACTTCCTAGGACAAGAGGCGCCACCTTGGAGGAATGTTCCTTACTTCATGGCCCACGAATCTCTGAGGCTGGCAAAGGAAGGTTGCGCACCGCACCGCTAGCCGTCTGAAATCACGGATTCTGCGTTTACGTCATGTATCACGTCACTCCGTTCTGAGACGTCATAAATGTTGCCGTGGCGTCATAAGAGTTCCCTGAGTTTGAATCAGAGGGGCGGGAAAAACTTTTTCATCTTCGAATCCAAATTTCTTTGAAATAAATGCATCTTTCGCGCCCGGACAAGCGGCAACAAAGTCATGAAATGCCGAACTATCAGATTTTGCTAACAAAAAGAAATGATAGAGTTCTCCTCAGTGTCCCTTTAACGCCGAGCGATGTGGGGGAGGGAAGATGGCGACTGCCAAGACAGCGGGGCAAGGAAAGCGAAGAAGGAGGGAAAGGTTCGCTGCGTGAAGCGAACAGAGGAGTAGCACTCGCCGTCGACTGCTTGCCGATGACGTGCCCGGTAAGGTATCCATCGCTCCTCAGAGATGGCGCCAGAGTAGCGCGCTCCGTAAGCGCGCTTGCCACTCGCCCGCGGCGAGGCTCATCGGCGCAGAAGGCTGTGCGCGCTGCCCAAGTAGATATCCACAGCCACCTCCGTTCGGCGCTGCTTGCTCCGTATGCGGTCGCCTACTGTTGGAGCACCGCAGTAGCCGCGCTCAAAAATGCCATAACAGAGAAGCGTGATCGTTCGCAAATTTTTTAATGCGAAAGCTTTACTGGCCTAGCGGCGCCGATTTCGCCGTGCGCTGCAGTTTGATCTTCATTTGACCAGAGCTGCGCAGCCGCCGCCGGCTTGGCGCATGCGCTCTCCGCAGATTGGCGCATGCGCTCGCCGCGCGCGCGCTGGCCTTGTCGATGTTAGGCTGCCCACCCATGAGAGCGAGGCCGGGCCGTGTTCTCTGAGCGTTGCGCGGGAGCAGGAGGCTTTGCGCTGTCATCGGAAAGCGGCGTCTGACCACCCCGCGGATATCGCCCGGCGAGCTGCTTCAGTGCAGAGGGTCTCGAATGCCAAGCGTGCGAAGCTACCGTCAGAGACTGAGGAAGAGCGAGCCGGCGCCCCAGGGTATAGTAGCCGGGGCGTGCGAGCACCCACGTCATGGGTGAGGACGCCGAGGGGTCTGCGTGCAGTGCACGCTCGCAGTACTCTCGGTACCAGGCAGTCTGATCATCCAGCCGACGAAACTACTTGACCGACCAACGGGCAGTCTTCGTAGCAATAAAGGAGCGAATATAATGAGGGATACCACAGCTGAACGACTGTGTCTAACTCTATGTTAACAATACTCTCACAACTGTGATCAACAATACTCTTGCAACTCTGATTAACCAAGCTTAACCGCAGCATAATAAAGCTTTCGCTTGTATATGCAGGCGTAGCCACAGTTAAGCCACAGCCATTTTTCTCCTTAATGAAGAGTGTTATGGATAAGCTGGGCTCGCTGTCAACATGAAAAAAAAGCGTTTGTACTGGCCACGAGCCTATCTAAATCTGTATGCTGCCCTACAATGAAGGGAGCATAATGTTGCGTAGTTTTATTTTTTTGGTTGTCCTTTCTTTTCCCTAGAAAGAGACCTACGTGTCTAGTAAATATGAAATTCAGATCACAACACCAGGGACCAGCAAGAATAATTATTCACAAACGGCTTTGCACAGTTTGCTTCAATCCCAGTCGGTGTCAGCGCTGAAGTGCACAATGACGTCATGGCCTAAAGGCCAGCCCGGACTAACACATTCTTGATTACGTCGGCGTCATGGACAAGCGCTGGTTGTTCACTAGTGGATTTGGTGAGGTCACAATAATTAGGGCAAGAAATCCTTCACGTCACTTGATGCGCGTAGAAACGCCGAGTGGCTCCTGGGAGCACATTCAGAATCATATAAATAATGTTACAATCAATGCCTGCGACTGGAACTTGCTTGAAAGCATCTCCTTACTCCTATGAAAATATTTCATATCATATTTTTGCATGTGAAATTTTGTGTCCGTGTATCCCTAAAAGGAAACATGTGCGCGCATTATTTTCCACAAATGACAAGAAAAAGGTTTTACCTCCTGTGTAGTGCTTGAAGCTCTCAGATCTCGCATCAATTGCAACAGAAACGGGACCAACCGTAGCAACAGCATACTTCAGGGCATCCTCGGAACCGGCCTCAAGGCCCATGTACCCTGTGCAAGTCGCACCCACGTCCTCTTGTTTGAAGGAGCAGTCTTGGTCCTACACGCCAAATGTTTGCGGAGAAATAAAGCCAGACTTGCGGAGCAGTTTGGGTGTTAAGAGCACGAAACGCAGGAAAGCACTGTCACCTCTGTGTTTCTCTTGCCAAGAACTTCTAGTCAAGCGATGCTAAAGAAGCATCATACGTGATAAGCAAGCGGACGCAGCGTTCTGCTGCGGAGCAAGAATTTAGGGTTTTAGTCCCGTCACTGTTATCTGACTTCGGTTAAGGTGAAATGCAAAACCGCAAACGCTCACCAACTGGCAAAATAAAATGTGCTAATGGAATGATTCGTGGCTAGTTTCTAAAACGTTACTCTTCTACCTAGCTGGAAACAGACTTGTTTCCTAACGCATAAAATGTCAGTAAGAGTTCTAAGCGCTGACACTGTCTGTTCTCATGTGATTGAAACGGTGCAACTCCGACATCATTTAACAGCCGTTGACTCAATAGCATAACTTACACGAATCTCATCGATTCACGTATGAAGATCCCCATACGTGATCGACATTCCACACTCAAACACGGTTGCCCATTCTAACTCGTTTCTTCCCAGGACTTATAGTGATTGGAATAACCTATCCGCATCACTAACAAGTATAACTGGAGGAGAAAACTTTAAAACCGCATTGCAAAGCTTCTTTCTTGCATAGTGTTAAACCATTTTTTCATTTGTCTATCTTCATTGTGTACTGTGTTCCTTGTTACATTTTTATTATATTTTTGACATCAATGCCGCCTTAGAAATTATATTTTGAACCTTGTTGTTCTATTTTCTTTTGTTTTATTGTTTTCTTCATGTGCTAACTTTACTTTGTATATGTATCCGCCCCTCCACTCTGTAACGTACATCTGTGTCCTGATGGTATCTTAAATAAATAAATAAATAAATAAATAAATAAATAAATAAATAAATAAATTAATGCCCATGAAAGACCGTTCGCTCTCCTAGTGGAAGTCAAAGCTACACAATTTTGCTGTATTGTGCATTTGATTCACCCGAGGGGCGACTGCAATGGCGATGTGAACTTACCTGGGCTACGTATGGGTAGCTTTCTTCGGTGTCAATGCCACCGTTGGCCTTAATGTAATCAAAAGCATTGTCCGCGCGTCCTCCACTGCAACCGGAGTTGTGGTATTCGCTGGAGCAGTCGACCAGGTTTTGCTCACTAAGCGGCACGAGGTTTCTAGTCTTGCGAAAATACTGACCCTCCAGAGATCCAGTCTGTGTTGTGAAATAGACAGACTTGCAATGCAGCTAACAATCAAAAGTTTAGATCAGTTTCCAGCACATGACTAATGTGGATAAAACTCTCCTGGTGAATTTATTACACACAGTACAGAGTGCCGGCTGGAAAAAGTTTCAAAAGGGCAACTTCTAATTCTAATGGGCGCAGGAGATGGATTATAATTAATATTGACAAAATTGTTCTCCGACAGGCATGTCACGTTTAAAAAAATGCTATAAATAGTGCTGATTCGCTTGCATGTAAACTTATGCAAAGCAAAGGCAATTTGTATATATCGCAAGGGATCCCCATAGTAACTTGACACGCTCAACACTGGCAGGAGGTAATACCGCGGATCCAAATGCATTCGAGGTTACGTGTACCCATGGTCAGGACAGCACCCATTCTGTCAGGCCTAGTTGTTATGACGCGTGTAGACTCTGAAACTATCTCGTAGCTACAGATCAAGGAGGGGTGGGGTGGGGGGGAGGGTCTACAGATGTGAGTTCCTTCTTCCTCTAGAACAAAGGTTTTCTTCGTAGTTATAGTTCTCTGTAGTACAATTACAGTTATTAGCATTATCATAGCATCACCAGCAAAGAAGACAGGAGATTACGCTACACAGTCCTCATAAAACCGATTGGTAAACATCAGAATGCTGGAGGGCTGAACAGTGGCAGTTTCGCATTGTGACGAGTGCAAACTTACGGCGCTGAAGGCCCAGCAGGCACCACAGCCGTCCTGGTCTTTGACGGGAGTCACGGCGCCCTCTGTACGCCAGTCGACCGTGTGTGGCAGGTGGCTGTAATTCAAGTTAGCCGGAGGCAGGTAGGCGGATCCACCACTTCCGGTTCGGTTTCCGCGGAAGCAAGTCATCTTCTTAACGAACTCTCTGTGCGACTGCGAAGAATGAGAACCGCTGTGTGACACAATTGGCGCCTAATACACTTCAAACCTCCATCGGGTTTTTACAAGCAACCACCCAAGCAGCGCAGGTAACTGGCCCCGCATTAGAAAAGGATGGTTTCACACTGTTTTTTTTTGTAGGACCAGCCTTTGCCAATGTACTTAAATCCAATATCGAGACGATTGCCTGTGCTGCTTGGGCAGATGCAGCACAAGAAAAACCCTCTGAAGACATTCGATCGTCTCTTCATCTCACATTAATGTTCATCGGCACATGAAAGAAACGGTGAAATTGTAATGAGCGGTGACGACAGCGATGCTAGCGTAAATTAACGCGCTTCGGGTAACAGTGTTCTTTTTTTTCTAACGATAATCATATGTAATGTCTTAAACCGTGAGGTAAAAGCGTACTTTTGAAACTTATTCCGTTATCTTTTTACTTTGTAAGACGCATAATCAACTTTCGGTTTCCCGTGTCTTCTTCTCATTACCGGGGGGGATAGCTAACGAATTTAGAATAAAAAGCTTCTTTATTATATTCTGTTGTTATTTATCAACTTACCGACAAAATTCGGAGAAACCTGTCCCTTCCAACCAGATAAAGAGGTCATCACTCAAGATTATTTTTGTATAACATTGCACACATATCCATGGTGGAGTGACTGTAGGTAATAACTTTCTTCACAATACGCCACTTATGCTGAATGAATTTATTCGACGTATTGTCCGCATGCCAGATCTCAGCAACGTTGCGTGATGCTTCCAACGTGCAGCAAACACACAGCACGACGGTCTCTCTTTGTTCTTAGGTTGATATTGCTACAGGTGAAGATTTTAGGGTTTGCAATGACTGTTAAAAACGGAAAATATAGTCAATGAACGATAAACGCTAAGAATTGTAGTTTTTTTTACAAATGCTTAACTGAGTGGTTTTTTTGTAACGACCAAAATTTTATTCTAAGAAAAATGAGGGATATGTCCTTGCTGTGTGTGCAGCTTTGGTTAACAGCAAGGCCGACATTAAGTCCGTGATAGAGGTCAATAATCAGACGTCTATTTAAATTAAAATTACCTAATCGTCATTTTTGTTTTTGGCTTTAGGCGGTAAGATTATACTGCGAGCAAAATGAAAGGCCATCGATACCAACGGAGCACCCAATTTCTTATTTTATTTATCGCCAATGTAGTCCAAGATACGAACGTAAATGAATACACATTTAAAAGCTCGTTGAGTTGTTTTTGCACTTTGCGCTTTTATGAAATGGTGTCTCTCGCATTTTTGATGCAGAACATACAGAGGCAGTTTGTGTATTTTATGTCGTAGAAGTCGTTAACGCGATTTCAGCGCCGATACTACACACAGCGACAGCATTTTATATGTATGCAAAACAGGAACATAAACTCAAAAGGCTTTGAAATTTTTAATTTTCACGTTATATATTTCGAACTACATTTTCGATACAGAATATTCACAATCTTGCAGACCTTCAACGTTGACGGCCCTTAAAGTTAGCAATAGATTCTCGTGCTTAAAAAAAATTAAAAATGGGAGATAAAGCGTGGATAGGCCAAATGCGAGTTTCCACATCGGTTCGAGGTTTCGGTTCAGTTTTCACATCGATTTCACTTTTGGTTCGAGGCGCGGGTTGCAAGGTCACGCACGCTTTAGACAATGGTCGACGAAATCGGTTTGTGGGGTTCTTAGTGCTAGCGCTGAAATCGAGGGGACGTCAAGGTATGAAGCATTAAGGGTATGAAGCAATAGTTTTAATGGGTTAAAGCCCTCATACGCGGTAGTACTTATGCTCTACATTACATTCATGGATCACTTGGAGTCCTCATTCTGCTCCTGGCGCAGTGGTGCTGAGATTCGCCACAGCCCTGATAATGACGACGTCACGAGGTCATGTCATCTAGGTTACCCATCTACAACTTAGGTTGCCCGCCTATACTGCCCGCTTCCCGAACCTGAGGCGGGTGCTCTACTTTGAGGGGGTCGGGGAGCAGACTGACAGACAAGGGCGAAATCGGTGAGTGAGGATCTTCGTGCTGGCACACTGCAATTTTTCTATTTCATTTTCAGCTTTTTCATGAAATAATTATTAAGCTAAATGAGCACATAATGTTTTCTTTTCTCTACAATCCAACTGCAGAAAGAGAACTGACGCATCTCTCACACTTCTTAAAGTAAAAATCTTTATTAATAAAAATGATCCGCGTATAACCACCCACATAATGCGTGTGCAAAGCTTGTAACTGAGGCAGTGCACAATAGGCTCCTGAAACTGTTAGCATCAAATAATCTTGCCTATTTACAAATTAACTGTTTTGCTTTCCGTCAACAGGTTAAAGAACTGTTGGATAAATAATCTGGGATTTACTCACCATGTCTGCGAACTTGTTTATTCCGAGTTTAAAGGTGGTTTGACCGTTTGTGAACTTTACGTTGTGGTCTTGAATATACTTCATGTTGGCGGCAAATATTTTATATTTCTCTTCTTCTTCAGCAGCAGATTTGTATTGTCGTCCTGGTTGAGGGGTGAGCGGAAATATCTGTTCGCTTAACTGCACCCTATTAAAGTAGTTCGGAACTGAAAATTTTTAGCCAATTTATTTCCTACAAGGAAATTTTGTTTGGGCGTGCTGACGTAGAAATGACTTGATTACACTGAAAACATTTTATTTTCGCGTTATAATGGGGTTTACCTATACAAACATCCTCCCCGTTTCGCACTTGTGCTCACAGAACCTTTTCCTTTTCATCTCCAATATTCTCGGACAAATATTTTGAAAATTCAAAAATTGTAAGATACTGTTATGAAACTATTGTCGGTAATAGTACATTCTTCTGATATTTAGCAAAATCTTTCTTTTAAAGTGTTGCTATCGATCGCATCAAACAATTAGACTCCCATAGAGAGCCAATGGGGAACGCTTTTCACGATGCCAAAAACGTTAATAGAAAAAAGTACAAAACTGCCGCCGGGTGATCTCAGGATATAGTGATGGTTACAGTGAAATCTTACATTATATGAAAAATTGCGTTCATAAGCGGTTTTCCGCTCAAAAATACTTTTGTCCGTAATGGTTGGGTATAATGACATTCTCCTATCATTTTGCATACTTGTTGGCGAGATGACAAGAGTTTTTACTAGTGCTCGCTGAGAACTGACTCACAAGTGACATTTAGCATATATTTCGTGTCTAGTTGAAGAAGTGTGTATTAGCACCAAGCCCCGGCAAAGTTTTCATATTTTCCCGCAGAGCTTCAAAGAGAGTTGCATTTTGCCAGCAGTAAATTGCATTTAGTTCAGTTAATCTTCAAGACTTCGGCAATGCCGTAGCGTGCCAAATAAAAAAAAAGAATTACTTTGTGCGAAATACAATACGAACCATATTTTGCTTTGAAGTCCTTCCATTCAGCTTGCAGACCCTGGTCTTCTGCAGAACAGGCAATTGCAAGAGCACCCAATAGGATCAGCAACAGGTCCATCATGGTGACGATGATGGAGACAGTCCCGAAAAGAAGACCGGGTATATAAACGCTTTTCTACACGCAGTGGAGATTTATTGCTTACGGTCCTCCTAAGGGCAGGAAGTTT
This sequence comes from Amblyomma americanum, assembly GCF_052857255.1. Classification (NCBI taxonomy): domain Eukaryota; kingdom Metazoa; phylum Arthropoda; class Arachnida; order Ixodida; family Ixodidae; genus Amblyomma; species Amblyomma americanum. Next base: position 62,910,819 of record NC_135503.1, on the reverse strand, counting down.
TTTGTTCTTAGATCATGCTTATACCTCGCTCTTCTCTAGTTGGAAAAAAACTTCAGAAGAAAGGAGAATTTATGATGCACATTTGAATCACAAGCATTTATATGTTGAAAACGTCCCTTTGTAATCTTTACCACTCCACTCTTTAGAGAAAACAGATTTGCAAGTGCTTACGATTTTTCCCTATGTTGGCTGCTATTCACGACACGTTTTCCAATTTCGGTAAATTTAGCGTTCTAGGCAATGTGGGGTTACGTCAATGCACCTATGCACTGTGCTAAAGGGAATGGTCACAGATGCGCCCATTACAGCATCAAAGCTTTCCAGTCAAAAAAGGCTCCTTGTTTAGATCTTCATGTCTCTCTTTCATTCCTAAAGGCACTGTATACGTAGCCAAGATTCAAACCAACACGGCACTCAGATAAACATTACTTGCAAGCTTTCGATTTTATGCGAGGCCAGTCTAGAAACGATGAAGGTTTAGCTCTATGCTTTTTTATGACTGTCATTTGGGGACGCAAAACGTGCAGGAAATGTACAGCTTCGTACACGCGGTCAGCTTTAGACGACGTTGTATTAGAAGAGCGATAGTTGCATGGATAGCATTTAGGCGCGATTCCGGGGCTCCTTAATTGTCGTGTCCACACTTACAGGGATTGCGTATCGTTAGAACTCTGCAAGAAGTTAGGGTTTATCTCGACTTCGCTCTATTGGAGGAGGATGATCCGAAAAACGTCCGTTCTTTACTTTACGTCAGGAATAATTTTAATTGTTCTATACCAAGACAGCCCTCGTTACGGAGGGGGTCTCTCTATATAACGTGAGAGCCAGTGTAAAAACAAAGATAGCACCCAGCGCCTGTCTGCCCCATTTTCTGGACACTTCATTGTTTTGCTCTCTTTCTTGTTTGCGTTACATGCCAATTTGGCAAACCGTCCAACGCTTCCTGATGCGTTCACATTTCTAGAAATCATAGCTAAAAGTACAACATGGTCCTCACTGCAGCATGGGCCGATTGCGAAGCTACGTGGAGTATTTTGAAATGATGATTTGCTCCGGAGCTTCGTGTGTAGCAAAAATCAGCGTGCGACCGAACACAACCGCTGTGAAATTTGCCATTATGATAAGCTCCCATACAAAAATCAGGAACATCAGTGGCAGGTCCCGAGACCCCAGCATGCACTTCAGCTCTCCTTCAGCGGGAATCGATGTTGGGGTGGCCTCAGATTCTTGACAATGATATGAGCCCAGGGCCGTGAAATACGCAGGCATAGGAGCCATGGAAAAGTAACAAGTTTTGGCCAGTTGTATGTTATCAGTGCTGTTGTACGGTCTGTAAACAAATTTGTTTTGATTATGAAAAGAAAGTAGTTATGACCGAGTGGGTGGTGTGTTGGGCTGGTACTAAGAGGCTGCTTGGTTCGGATCCTCCGATAACAACTTTTTTCAAGGTTTCTTGTCTATGCCAACTATATTACGGTTCTTATATTTTATTGCAGGCCTCATTTTTTTTTTCTCTCAGTCTACATCGCCATACTGGGCCCATACCTATGTACAGCGCTGGAACGCTGCATCCCGGGTACTTTGGGTTTGAAATAGGGAAGACTGATGCTGATTTAGAATATATTTACTTCTATGTCTATATAAGTCCACAGACAATAATCATTTTCCGCATACAACGAAAGCGCGCAGCAAAAAACTACGACACAACCGTGTTTATGCGCCGCCTTTCACTTAACAGAGATATTTAATTTGTTCTAAACACCATGAACGACTTGCGATAACAGTGCACCATATTGTTGTACGCCCCGATTTCCAGAGATCAGTACTATTTTTACCATTTTGTGTGTTTAGCACTGCACTTTTTGTGTTGCAATATTGTCACGTAGTGGTGACGGCAGTCGAAGCAGCGATGAAGACGGACGAAAGGGTCTTCTAAAAGAACTGTTTATTGGGCTGACTTGTACCCAAAATGGACTGAATCACTCGGCGGGGGCGAAGCGACAAGCGTGCTCGGCGGTCGTCGAACAGAAAATGCCGGCCGCTGTCGGCCGTGCTCAATTTACAGCTGATAGCGAACTTTCGAGATAAAGAGCGCAAAGTTACTAGAACATTCCGGAACAACGTAGAATCAGATCTGCCTGGCTGCGATCAATCGAGATAAATCTAGTCGCGTCTTGCGTCGCAAACATAAAGTTGTGTGGCGGCAGATTTGAAAAAAGAACAAACACTGCATATATTCGCGGCATTACTCCCCTCTCAAAGAAGCATCGACCCGATGCATTAAAACAAATAATGCGACTAGTAAAAGAAAAAAAAACCGGATCTTGCGAAAATAGAGCATGGAAATGCAGCGGCCTTTAGCGCTCATAATACTGCTTCAGATGGACTACATGGACAACTTCTGGTCGTACGCGGCGTCGCTGGGATGCAGTCATTGCGTCAGGGATGACTTCATAATCCAGTTCTCCTAGCCGACGAAGAACCTTGTAAGGGCAGAAATAGCGGCGCAAAAGGTTTTCACTCAAACCACGGCGGCGAATGGGCGTCCACAAACAGACTTGGACTCCTGGCTTGTATTCCGCGTTGCGCCTTCGTAGGTTGTAGCGTCTGGCATCGGACCACTGCTGACCTTTGATCCGTAATCGGGCAAGCCTTCGAGCTTCTTCTGCGCGTTGAAGATAGGCGGCAACGTCCACGTTCTCTTCTTCTGTAACGTTGGGCAGCATGGCGTCTAGCGTGGTCGTGGCCTCCCTGCCATGGACGAGCCTAAAAGGCGTCACCTGGGTGGTCTCCTGCACTGCGGTGTTGTAGGCGAAGACGACGTAAAGCAGGATGACATCCCACGATTTTTTTTTCGGCATCGACATACATGGCGAGCATATCGAGGATGGTTTTGTTCAGGCGCTCGGTCAGTCCGTTGGTCTGCGGATGGTATGCAGTTGTCCTCCGGTGGCTGGTTTGGCTGTAACGCAGGATGGCTTGCATTATTTCGGCCGTGAATGCTGTTCCTCTGTCAGTGATGAGCACATCGGGGGCGCCGTGTCGAAGAAGAATGCACTCCACGAACAATTTGGCGACTTCTGCTGCTGTTCGGTTCGGTAGGGCTTTCGCCTCGGCGTAGCGGGTCAGGTAGTCGGTCGCTATGATGATCCACTTATTTACAGATGTTGACGTTGGAAAAGGGCCAAGCAAGTCTATGCAGATCTGCTGAAAGGGCCTTGGGGAGGTTCAATGGCGTTCAGAAATCCTGCTAGTGATGTGGGAGGGGTCTTTCGTCGCTGACAATCTCGGCAGGTTTTCACATATTGTGCGACATTATCAGCAGACAGTCGGGGCCAATAATACTTGTCTTGAATGCGGCGGAGGGTGCGAGTAAACCCGAGATGTCCAGCTGTCGGCTCGTCGTGTGAAGCCTGTAGAACTTCTTCGCGGAGACAAGCAGGTACAACAAGGAGGTAGGCTGTTTTGCTCGCTGTAAAGTTCTTCTTCACAAGGACCTCATTCTGTACACAGAAGGAAGAGAGTCCTCGCTTGAATGAAGCGGGGGGTGGAGAAACCTTGCCTTCCAGGTACACGATGAGGCTTTTTAGGTCGGGGTCCGAGCGTTGCTGCTGAGCAAAAGAGCTGGGGCTGATGGGTCCCAGGAAGGCGTCCTCATCGTCGTCCTGCGGTGGTGTATCTACAGGGGCTCTTGAGAGGCAGTCGGCGTCAGAGTGCTTGCGTCCGGACTTGTAAACGACGGTGACGTCAAACTCCTGGAGTCGCAGACTCCATCGAGCGAGTCGGCCAGAGGGGTCCTTCAAATTGGCAAGCCAGCAGAGCGCGTGGTGGTCGCTGACCACCTTGAACGGTCGTCCGTAGAGGTAGGGGCGGAATTTCGACGTAGCCCAGATGATGGCAAGGCACTCCTTCTCAGTTGTCGAATAGTTAGCCTCGGCTTTGAAAAGGGAACGGCTAGCGTGTGCGATGACTTTCTCCAGCTTGTCACTTTTTTAAACAAGGACGCGCCCAGTCCCACGCTTCTTGCGTCGGTATGAACTTCAGTATCGGCGTTTTCATCAAAATGCGCTAGGATCGGTGGGGACTGTAAACGACGCTGAAGTTCCTTGAAGGCTTCTGCTTGCGGCGATTCCCATTTAAACGGCACGTGTTACTTCGTCAGTTGGGTCAGGGGCTCGGCGATGCGCGAAAAGTTTTTCACAAATCGTCGGTAGTATGCGCACAGCCCGAGAAATCTGCGCACTGCTTTCTTGTCGGCCGGCGGTGGAAACTGTTCAATAGCAGCTGTTTTCTGCGGGTCTGGGCGTACTCCCTCTTTGCTAACGATGTCGCCTAGAAACAGCAGCTCTTCGTAGGCAAAGTGGCATTTCTCTGCTTTTAAGGTTAGGCCAGACGACTTGAATGCGTCCAGTACTGTTCGAAGTCGTTTGAGGTGCTCTTCAAAGTTCGAGGCGAAGACAACGACGTCATCTAAATATACCAGAAAAATTTGCCACTTCAGGCCTGCCAGCACTGTATCCATTACTCGCTGAAACGTCGCTGGTGCGGAACAGAGACCAAATGGCATCATCTTGTGGCGGCAGATTTGAAAAAAGAACAAACACTGCAAATATTCGCGGCAATATAAATTATCCCGCATTTTCACAAAATGAAGTAAAAAAGAGAATTCCTAGATAAAAAAATTGAATATCGGAAAACTGTAAGGTACAGGGATAGAAATTTTGAAGGCAGTGGTCTATTTTTCGGACATTTCGCAAAATGTTTCCTTTATAGTTTTTTCATCCCTAGCATCGAGCATTTAAGGCTGCCATAGAAAACTAATGTGGGACTTTTTCACGATAGCAAAAACGTTAATAGAAAAAAATTTGTGTGCCGACGGGTTATCTGCGGATATATCGATTGTTATAGTGAATACTTAAAGTATATGAAAAATTTGCACTCAAACTTTTTCCCGTTCAAAAATGCTTTGGCCCACAATTGTCGGGTATGATGCGGAAAGCGCGTATAGAACCTATTTAGAAATTATGCGCTAATTCTGCATTGTGAGTTGCAATTTATTTAAACCTGTCATACGCTAGACAGCCTAATCTGAAACCCCTCTTTCGAGTGAGATCTCGTGACTTGTCAAAGTTCTGTGTTATTGATTATAAAAAACTTATTTTTCATGTTTTACAATGCTCTAAAGGTGTGCTTATCCTTCACTTTGTGTGTGTGTTGCACTATAAGGGTTGATAGGGCTCGAACTCGGAAAACTAGTTTAATTTCAAAATTCAGAGTTTTGTGAAAGAAGGAGTTGGGTGGACTTCATAGGTATGCTTTGCAACCGGAACATCGTCGTTCTTGTCGTTCTAGACGAGGTGAGAAAAAGTATCTTGTAAATTGAATATTTTAGTTGTGGGAAACGTTTTAGGCAACGTGTCACTTCTGCTTCCTACGCGTGATTCTTTTGCTTTTCACGTTCATTTCGATACAGGCTCGCGAACTTTTTATATATTCCGCTCTTGAATATTTACACAGTGTTTCTCAACGCCTAAGCTGTTCTTTGGTCATAGGGTTCGTTTCTGCAGAAAACATTCATTGTGTAAATTAGAGGCGAACAAGCTGAGCTCGACTCTTCAAGTATACAAAGTGACTGAAAGCCCAACATGCACAATAGCAGTAAAATTTACTGCCTCGAAAAACGCGCAAATGAGTGTGCATGAACAAGGTCTTCACGGGCGGTTTCAGTGTTCTAAAACGATTATCAACCACTGTATACAGGAAAGAAGGGCGGATTTTCATGAAAGTATAGCTCATTCATTCAATTCTGGACGCCGGAGACGTTCTTGCGTTCAAACGAGCACCTACTAAACGCTGGGAGACTTAAAGGTGCGGGAATTCAAATAGCAGCTTTTGCAGGTGCTTCGCTATCGTTCGATGATATTTATGAACATATTAGAGCGTAATGTTACTAACTTAAATTGTTCCAAGGTACAGGTGAAGATATTCATGATACTGTGAGACATGAAGTCATGTTCATATTGAGGTACTGATAGAAGTTTTTTCGGACAAAATAAATGTTGGACATGTTGTTTTGAGAAAATGGAGAGGTGTACAAAATTTCCCGAGATAACTCATCACTGCAAAATATTGTTGCGATAAAGATTCTAAACAGTTCTATAAATCATGTGAAATTTGAAATTCGCTTAAGATGCACAGGCATTTTTTTTAGTGCACAGCGTATCGTAAAAACTGGCAAAAGGAGATGGGCACTTTTTTATTAAATTGCCAGTTATGATGCGTTTGTACATCGCTCGTTCCATAGCCTTCATTGTAGCCCCTCATGGTGCTCATCGCTTGTGCACTGTAGACATGTTTTCTCTGTAAATGGGTTAAGCACAAGAATGCACAAAGCGGGTGCTCACCAACGCTCGCAATCATGAACGTAACTATGAACTCTGCAAGATTAGCACTCCTCCTGCATCTTTGTAATTACAATGTCCTGCACCATATGCGCAGCTACCGTATCTCCGCAAACTACTTGAGTTTGTCCCTCAACGTTCTCTGATGTTTCCTGCTTGACTTGCTCTCCCTTGCAACCCATTCCACTACTTTAAAGGGACATTGAGGGCAAATGCATGTCAGATTCTTTAAGAACGGTCCCCTTTTCTAATCGCAAACAGAACGCATTCGCAGGAAACGAAGTTTTTACAGGCTAGCGGAGACCAAAAGACGAAATGCAAATCTGCCATCACCGGTCGATTTCGCAAAAAAGCTAGGTGCGTTAACAACGCATTTTATGCACGCTCTCACAGGCTAGGCTTAGGTTACATCGTTATTCACTTCAAAAGTGATAACAATAATAATAATTGGTTTTTGAGGAAACGAAATGGCGCAGTATCTGTCTCATATATCGTTGGACACCTGAACCGTGCCGTAAGAGAAGGGATAAAGGAGGATGTGAAAGAAGAAAGGAAGAGAGAGGTGCCGTAGCAGAGGGCTCCGGAATAATTTCGACCACCAGGGGATCTTTAACGTGTACTGACATCGTACAGCACACGGGCGCCTTAGCGTTTTGCCTCCATAAAAACGCAGCCGCCGCGGTCGGGTTCGAACCCTTCAAAAGTGGAAAAGGTACTTTTCTATGCAAACGTTACGAGTATGAAAAGAGTAGCGAGAAATGATCGGAATTCAATCTTTTTACCCGTAAATGTGTCTTCCACTGCCAGAAAACGTCATCGTTAACGAAAAGAGGCAAAGAATAAATTTTTTTCGCGTAGAAACAATTGGTGTGAGTTCTCCTCTGTGTCCTTTTCAGGAACCATCTTCGCGTTGCAGAACATGCCGATGCACATTTCTCGACAATTTCGACTAATGAATCACTCTGTCGAGTTTTTTTCCTCAGCCTGTTTTCTGTTTTGGCGTCTCTTAATGTTACACCAGTATTGCTCCATTCCATAGCTTGTTGCACGGCCATCAGTTTACGTTGAGCTCTTTTTATCAGCTTTTATGTTTCTGCCCCATAGCTTAGCACCGGTGAGATACAGCTTTTGTTGCATAATTTATTTTGAAGACATTCTCGCAAACTGCTTTATTACCACAGAGTGTCCTGAATTGCACCCCAAAACATTCATATTGCCTCAAACCTTTGTAATGTTTGTTTTCTCGTATTCAAAGGCCCCGTCATCGGGTTTGTCGTTTTGCTTGTGACGTGAGATGCGGCCATACTTACCTGGAATGATAGCAGAGACGCGCAAGTGCTTCCACATGATTCCAGATTGCTGCAGTTGCTTTGGCGCCTTATATTCATGGTTCCTTGCAATCTTTAAATGGAGCACCGTTGAGAGCGGCATGCATTCTGATCGATGACCGCCGAGCACATTTGTGCACATCGAGCACGCGAGCTGTTCAGTTTGTTGTTGGAGCAAGTCCACCCAGTAAAGAGTTTAACCCCACCTCACTCTCTCGTTGGCCACGTCGATGTCACCACTTTGTGACATCTGGTGGAGGTGCTGAGAAGGAATGTGTTTGGGAATTTCGCATTACAAACTTTAATCAACGTAGTAAGCTGGTTGCTTTGAGCTGGCGGCTGGAAATCTGGACACTGGGAGCGTAGTAGCCCTGCCTCTTACATGCCACCTCTCAAAACAACCAGCGCTTGTCTTCAACCAACTCAAGTATTCCTCTTGCATTGAGCCGCACACTGGCTCACGCACAATGAAAAAAAAACAGAGGTACAGAGGGCAAAGCGCTTGTCCAGAACACGTTGTGGGCGTGTTTCAGGCTGGTATCAAGTGATAACATCTGTTTAAAATTGGTCTGGATGCAGACTTGTGCACTTATTCTAACATGATCCTCTCGTAATTTTTTGGCTTTCTAGTCGCAGCGGCTTGGGGAGCTGCGGAGCACACAGTTCTGTCGTTCTAGACTTGCGTTTTGCCCTCTGGACCAGTATTTTTATCGCATCACATTTTGAAACTGATTTACTAAAGAAACCAAAGAGTGTGTTAGAAAGCTTGTTGCCTGGACGAATAACAACCATTAAAAAAGCAGTGAAAACACAAAGGTGATTTTTTTTTATTCAAAGGGCAAACGCAATGCGATTAAACATAACTTCTTAAGAAATTCAGGCTAAGGTACTCGATGTTTATTTCTCATAGAATCTAGAATGAGAGGATAACCTAAAAATGATATTTCAGAAGTTAAAGTTTCTCACTGAAACGTTGGATCACCACCGTTACTTCCTTCCGTTGTTGCGAGCCTAATGGTGTCATCATCTTCATCAGCCTTACTACACCCACTGCAGGGCAAAGGCCTCTCCCATGTCTCTCCAATTAACCCTATCCTTTGCCAGCTGCATCCACCCTTTTCCTGCCTAATAGTGTATAATGCATTATTCGCGCCCCCATTAGGGCATTTCATTTTATCATGGGTACCGCTACTGCGACAAATTTATCCAGGCTGTTAAAATTTGAGAAAGTTTTTTAACAATAACTCCAAATATAAAACACAGAGAGTCTGCTGCCCCTCTTTTCAAACAGTCTAACGCTCACAGATCATCAAACGATTAATGTAGCTAGATTTTCTTACCCTTACTGTTTTAGTGCAGAACGCCCAATCTCTCTCCTTTCGTGCATATCAGCTTTGTTATGAACTGCAACCTGTGCGAAGCTTCGTTTGAAGACGTTTTACTTAAATAAATGGAACCGCATTCCAGATAAGGTAGCGAAAGACGGGAAACAACTTTACAATTAAAAACGTTATATGTGGATCGGGCGTATCGCACCAGGAGTACCAAACAGTAGAAAATTCCAAAATTTCGTACCAACTGCGACAGGCAGATGCTACAAAATATTTTATCAAGGTTTCTAAATGATTATCCGCTGTTAAGCGTCAATGTTTGTATATTTAACCTGTCATAATTTACACAGTTGTTCAATGATTTTTTTTTTTTGCGATTGTGTGCCTATGTTTAGAACCGCTAGTATAAATGTTATTTTTCCGTATGTTTACATGTTAACAGCTTTTAGACATTCATTTCTTTCATAGCATAATATAGTGGGTAAATTGCAGCATATATTTGTGATTCCGCTGCCATTCCATTCGGGGACTATTGATTTCTCAAGCTCTCTGAGAACGGCTTTTCCTTATCCTCTTGTATACCTTGGTTTATTAATGAAATGATGAAAAAATTTATGTACTGTATTAGGGGTATGTTTGGAGTGCAGAACACGAGGTGTGATTGGCGGGCAATTGTTCGCTTCAATTTTTGAGCGCGCGCTTTCCCGGCCAGTGACGAGCCCACTGCAAAATGTCATTGTAAAACATGGCAGCGCAGATCCAGCAAGGGACTTTATCGTGCTCCCCCTCGCTGTCACGTGTACGGCTGGAGTCAAGCGTTTGTAGAATGTCCATAGTCTGGGACGCGTATTACTGAGTTCCAGTGTTGGGAGGTCGACTAGGCTATCCGCTACAGTCCTGTCTTCTGCAAGTGTCATCCAACGCAGCCTCGTCGAGCAAGCAGTGCAACTGGTCACCAGGAATATGGAGTCGCGAAATATTTATTTTAAATTCCCTAGGGACATGGTTTATGACGCCACCGTCCCACGAATGAAGGAAAATCGCATCGAACGAAGCATCAGGGTAGAGAGAGCAGAAGAGCGGCAGCAATACACTCTTAGTCTGGTTCCATAAAGGTTCTAGTTATCAACTGCAACCTGTGTGAAGCTTTGTCTGAAGACGTTTTACTTAAATAAATGGAACCGCGTTCCAGATAAAGTAGTGAAACATGGGAAAGAAGTTTACAATTAAAAAAAGTTATATGTGGATCAATGTTTCGCATACTCGTATCTGGAAGATGGTTGCGGATATATTTTGAAGACTGTTATGTGCAACCGTGTAACAGTTACGGCTTCTTTGCAGGAATAAAGCCAGCAAGATGGCTTTTAAAAAATAGGCTTGCACCACTGCTCTGTGGGCGTACCCAACCTCTCCGGCAGCTTACTGTTGTTATATTAATCTTGCGATGTTCTGGGATCCAACGATTCAGTACGGTTGGGCACAGATTAATTCAATTACAACTCTATACTTGAAGCGATGCTTTTCCATGGTTAATAATACCTCGACAAATTGAGTATTGCGAAACCCTGTGTACAATTCAAGTGGGTCTTCCTACATGAATTCGGAGTGCCTACTTCACAATTCTCACAAAGTGGACAAGAGAGGGGAGGCCATTGGGCTGCTTGCCAGTGTTTCGACAAGAGGACTTGTCTTCGCTTGGGCAAACCGTTCACCCTTGGCCAAGTTTAAGCAGGGTCCTCACACTGATGAGGAAGGCCCGGAGAAGGGTAGGAGGTGATAAAGTGGGAAAGGTGTTAATATAATGAGGATGAATTTCGTTCAGGCAATATGGCTGCTAAAGAGGATTAACCGGCTGACCTGCACAACTGTGAAAAGAAAAAAAAAACGTCAGCTCAGCAGAAAGGAATCCCGGGTTGTGGAGTGTGCAGATATAGGGAAGGTGGGCTTGATAGGCTGTTTGCCCAGCTGCCAAAGCTGGCTCGGTTAGACTGGCTGAGTTGTCGTGAAAGACTCGGATAAAAAAAAATTAAGCAGCACGACCGAACGAAACACCAGAAGGATAAGAAGGGAAATTGATGGAAAAAGAGAAACTGCGGGCTATTTCAGAGAATGCGCGAAAGGTGGGCGGGAGGGAGATGGGATTCATGCGAAAGCAAAGGGTTCCTGAGAATTGATACCAGGAGGTGCAGGACGTAAGGTAAAATTAGAAGAGTGAACTCAACAAAGAGAGAAAAAAAAGAAGGGGAACAGGAGTTTTGAGGGAGAAGGACACGTCAGGACGGAGGGGTAAGGTGAAAGAAAGAATAAAGAGGCGCGATGAGGTACTGGGAAACGCTGTGACTATGTGAAATACCTTTTTAAAGAATTACGCTAGTGCCAGAATGTACCTATATCATAGATAAAGTCATTATACAAGTGTATGACAATGGGAAACCAGAAAATATAATTTAACAGCCGTTTTCCCAAAGCTAAGAATCAGACAGCGGAGAAACGCAAGATGAGCTAAACGGATCGGAATAAAACTAGTATGCCGAGAGACATTGTTTGTTGGTGTTTTCAAGGGAAATACAGACAAAAAAAAAACTGCCACGACGGCAAGACACAATTCTCTTTTCGAAGACTTATAAAGCGGTCATAAATTGGGCACTAGCTGTTCACACTGTTGTTATCGAACTGCGCTACATCTCCGGGCTGTGAACCCGGTCGTGTTTACTTGTGTGCACATTTCAGATAAGTAGCAATTATATATATATATATAATTGCTACTTATCTGATTTGTAAAACATACCACTTAACGCTGGCCGTTTGTGTTCTTGCTCTCGACGACACACTAAAAGGGTCATTTACTGTAGGCACATGGCAGCGCTCTAAGCGGCTTGCGGACGTTCTCCGATGCTTGAATGCTCTAGCATACCGCTAAAGAAACTGACCCCGCAACTAACCTCTTAAGGCGGTTTTTTTAAGCCTTCGAAGATTCACATATTAAAAAACAGGTCGCTTGGACCATTGGCAAGTATTAAAATAACATCCTTGGCACTCTAACAAGAAAAAAATGACTAGCGGTGTAGCCCAGAAGTATTCATCATTTACACCTAAATTAGAGGCGTGCCACAAGGTTCAGTGTTAGGTTCTTTGCTATTTATTATTGCACTCATGCCACAATAAGACGACTAAACTTCGTCGTGAAGTGAGGCCGAGAACTCGACTTGTGGACATTGCATTGTTTACTTTAAAAAAAAAATGTTTTTCCAGGAGTCCAAACCCAGTGTTCAATTGAAACTCTTATTTAGGCTTATTTTATTTTGTGATGCGATATAGTGCTGTTTATTTTTTTTCCTCTTTGCAACAAAAAAAAATGTGACTGTCTATTGTCCCGCTCTGCTGCTGTATGCACTGTAAGGGGGCGGAGGATTTCTCAAGCCACAAATGTACGGCTTTTCCCTCCGCCTCCTTCTACTTCTTTGTGGAGAATAAAACTTGTATGTATGTATGTATGTATGTATGTATGTATGTATGTATGTATGTATGTATGTATGTATGTATGTATGTATGTATGTATGTATGTATGTATGTATGTATGTATGTATGTATGTATGTATGTATGTATGTATGTATGTATGTATGTATGTATGTATGTATGTATGTATGTATGTATGTATGTATGTATGTATGTATGTATGTATGTATGTATGTATGTATGTATGTATGTATGTATGTATGTATGTATGTATGTATGTATGTATGTATGTATGTATGTATGTATGTATGTATGTATGTATGTATGTATGTATGTATGTATGTATGTATGTATGTATGTATGTATGTATGTATGTATGTATGTATGTATGTATGTATGTATGTATGTATGTATGTATGTATGTATGTATGTATGTATGTATGTATGTATGTATGTATGTATGTATGTATGTATGTATGTATGTATGTATGTATGTATGTATGTATGTATGTATGTATGCAAAGGAACAAGTATTGCATATACGGAAGCGTCGATTATAGAAACGGCTGGTAAAATAGCAGCCACTAGCCCGACACACAGAGAGATATGTATATACATCATGAATACGCATCAGGCCATCGGGATTCACTTTTGATGGAACATTATGCAATCCGCGATGCTGTGGAGGCCATAAATAAAAGAGAGTCTATAGCAGAATCCATTACTAATGCAGACTCCTTAGCCGCCATTTTACAACTGCAAAAAGTGACAACGAAACTATATGTAACACAGAAGAGCCATACACTCAATAAGAAATAAAGATACGCATCCAGATACACTGGACAGAAGACGATGCTCAGAACCCTGAGAAGAGTTCCAAACACTAATAATTCCCCCAACAGGCTTTACTCCTTCTAACACTCCGAACAAGCATAGGAGTAGACCAGGTACTCCTTTCCTGAGGATTATTTGAATACCTTTTCGGGAGTGTGCTACTGGACGAGCCATTTACTCCGATCCGGGTGTTGCTCATTATATAGCGCAGGGGCCGCAGGTTTCATGAGTGCAATTTATGTTTTTCGGCGACGAATAAGCACAAGTATGGCATATCGGAGAAGCTAACTGAGAAAAGCTTCCGGGCCAAGAATACACGATACAGTGCTCACAACCGTTCGACACTTTAGCTTTAACTGCCGTCGTTGTGAAGTCTCACAGGCGCTACTGAATTCACGCTAGTTATTTTACTCAGCCGGCAATGCAAGAGACGCTGAGACATTTTATGCGTTCTTCTTAATTTCATTTCTTCGTCTTTTTTTAATTCGGAAGTTCTCATTAAAATGCTCCACTGGCACATGTTTAAATGAGAAACACTGGCTATACTGTCAACAGGGGTATGAAAGGCCGCATAAGGAGCGGTGCTCTGCATTATGCGCCATCTATCCTTCTTCTGACTTGTACTCATTTCACCTGTTGCTCAATAATTACCTCATCAGTAGTTGCCCTGTAGAAACCAACCATGCGCATTTAGTTACCCTGGCTGGTGTAGTTTCCGCCCAGCGACTTCGCCAAGCAGCCGTGACCTCGAAACTTCAACGGCCAATGGTGAAACTCTCAACACTTATGCTGCAATAACTGCGCTTTGCTGAAACAGAATGCTGTCTAGGATTACCGGGTACGCTGTGCTATACGCTGAACAAGGATAGCACTTGTCCGACAGCGCATACAGCACGGAGGCTCGGCGCTGCTTTGGGACCTGAGTACGAGAGGAAGGAGATTTTGAAACACTGTCACGTTGGGGACAACATGTCTTGTTCGTATTTAGGCCGTACATAAACACACTCACTTCGCGGGATGATTCCCTCACAATCTACCCTAGGATGACTGAGGAATCTCTGCGTTTCTAAGATCAGATGCGACGTCCTCTGAAACTGCGACCGATTCAGCGGAAGGCTCTGTGGCACAACTGAGGTCCATATGTAGCAATTTAGAGTAAGTGACATTCAAGCTGACTCTCTTGTCACTATTTCTCTTTCCTACTTTGGAGATTACGCTAGAAACATCGATGACGAGTTTCTTGAACGTAGGTCTCATCTTGGGGTCATTCTGCCAGCACTGCAGCATGATGTTGTATCTGGAAATAAGAGGCAGGGAGAGAAAGAGAAAAACCGCTATAGATTTATTGATTGACTGCGCTTCAAAGTTGTGTTGGAAAAGTAATACGTCTAAGCATACTAACAGCTGATCCGGGCAGAAATCTGGTTGGTCCATTCGGCGGCCTTGCTTCAGGAATTTTATGATCTCCCAGTTGTCCACCTCTGGGTACGGTGTCACACCACGCGTTATGAGCTCCCACAGCAACACACCGTACGCCCACTGGCGGAAAGAACCGCGACAGTTTATGGAGAAATTTCTCAGCACGACGGAAAGAAGAATTTACGGAACGCACCAAACGCCTGAATCAGCAGGAATACTCACGACATCCGTCTTGTGGTTGTATATGCCTTTCTCCAAGCTCTCTGGTGCCATCCATCTAACGGGAAGCTTCGTCTTGTTATCTCCGCTGTAGTAGTCCTTCTCGTAAATGTCACGTGAAAGACCGAAGTCGGCGACGCGTGCAACAAAATTTTCGTTCAACCTGCAATGAGTACATCATATTGTTACAAGTGGACGAATCATGAACGAAGAAGTGGCGGTGCGCGGAACGACGACGACGTTGACAGTTGGTAGCTGGGCGCTCGGTTCTGAGCTGAGTGCTGGCCTTCTCAGAGCAGCCGCCATATAGACTTACCGCCGTAACATCCCCGTAACATCTTTTGGTGGAGGTCGCGGGTTCGAGCCGACATGCCGACGACCCGACGAGCCGACGAGACGACGGGCCGAAACGGCGAGATGACTACCTACCCGGCCCCTCCGTCTGCGCCTGCCACGCCAACTGTCGTCGTAGCCCACCCTCGCGACCCGAGCACATTCTGCGGTACAGATGGCGTGGACGTCGAGGACTGGCTCTCGCTTTATGAGCGTGTTAGCCAGCACAACAGGTGGGACGCCACGCTGATGCTGGCCAATGTAATATTTTATCTCGCCGGCACCGCACGCGTCTGGTTCGAAACCCACGAAGAAGAGATTGCCACGTGGGATTTACTTGGGCCCTTCCCGGAGTCCTCCACGGGGAACAAGTGGATTGCCGTCGCCACCGATTATGCCACGCGGTACGTGATCACTCGCGCCATTCCAACCAGCTGCGCCACTGACGTCGCTGACTTCCTTCTCCACGACGTCATATTACACCATGGCGCTCCCCGTCAACTCCTTACCGACCGTGGCCGCTGCTTCCTTTCCCGAGTTGTTGACGAAATCCTTCGTTCGTGCTCCGTTCGTCACAAGTTCACCACTGCTTATCATCCTCAGACGAACGGCCTTACGGAGCGTCTCAACCGCACGCTGACAGACATGCTCGCCATGTACGTATCCGACGACCACCGGGACTGGGACATAAGCTTGCCTTTTGTCACCTTCGCCTACAACTCTTCGCGCCATGATACCGCTGGTTACTCGCCCTTCTATCTTCTCTTTGGACGAGACCCCTTACTGCCCTTCGACACTCTGCTGCCCACAGCTGGCCCTGTCACTACATATGCGCGTGACGCTATCGCCCGAGCAGACGCCGCCCGCCAGGTTGCTCGACACAAGCTCTCCGCCTCCCAAGAGGCTCAAAAACACCGCTACGATGGCCTGCACCGTGATGTGCGATACCCTGCCGGATCTCTCGTCCTGCTGTGGCTCCCATCCCGTCGTGTGGGGTTATGTGAAAAACTTCTGCTGCGCTACACAGGTCCTTATCGTGTATTACGGGCAGTGACCGACGTAACGTATGAAATCACGCCGCTGCACCCAAAGTCGACGTCCGCTCCACTGAAGTCCGAAGTCGTTCATGTAGCTCGCCTCAAGCCCTATCACCCACCATCGACATCGCACGCCTAACACGCACCGGGACGTTGCCTTCAGCCGAGGGGGATAGTGTTACAAGTGGACGAATCATGAACGAAGAAGTGGCGGTGCGCGGAACGACGACGACGTTGACAGTTGGTAGCTGGGCGCTCGGTTCTGAGCTGAGTGCTGGCCTTCTCAGAGCAGCCGCCATATAGACTTACCGCCGTAACATCCCCGTAACAATATCACCGCATGGCGCGAAGCTTTCTACTTTGGAATTTCCCACAAAAGAAGAGCCTTCACTCACATGCAGTTGCGAGCAGCGAGATCCCTGTGCACGAACTTCATGCCGGCCAAATAGTCCATGCCTTGGGCCACGTGGATGCCAAACGTTATCAGTAGTCTCACTGTTGGGCGCTAGAAAAAAGCGAATGGAACTAGTGGAATGTTTGAAACGAGATTTTAGGACTGCAGAAAAACTCAGGTTTCACAAGAAGGAATTACGCGACAAAAACAGGATTTTGGAAGAACCCAGCACTTGTGGGCGAGTTGTGTTCTTCATGCTATGTCCTGCTTTAGCCATGCCACTCCTTCCTTGGAAACCATTCTCAAACCAGCCACTCTTCCGAAAATGTCAAGCGTTGCGAATGTATCGAATTACAAAGCAATTCGTACATTCCTACAAAGCGCAGGGACAAAGGCAGTCGACCGAAGAGCATTAAGCGTGAGCATGTAAAATTTCATGAGCGAGCAAAAATAACTGCTGAAATTACGTAACAAGTGCGTATTTTCACAGTTCACTTGACGGTAGATTTTTTTCATTTACAACGGCAATTATACTACGATATATATTGAGGGCGCTATAAATTCTTACTTCTTTTTGGATATCCTTAATGCTCAGCAGAAATTGTGCACGCACTTTTTTATCCAAAATCGCCACCGAAGCGGCATGATGAAGAAATCATTTCCAACCAAACCGAGAGCTACAAGGCGAGTCTTACGTTTTCTTCATTTCGTACGTACGAGAGGAGGTCTCCGTACTCCATGTACGGTGTCATCACCATCAGACCGTCTCTGTCGTCGATGGTGAGTCCAATGAGTGGAAGCACGTTGGCGTGGCGAAAGCCCTTCATGATGAGAGCTTCTTCAAGGAATGACTGGCTGTCATTGTCCCCGCCGCGAGTGTCTGCAGCATGTTTAAAGAGACAGCAGAGATCGAAGTCCATCAGCTCGCGTTAAGTGACCACCAGCGTAGGAAATTATTTTTTAGTGTGGCTTTGGCATATGAGGGATTAACGCTGAAGCAAAAGACGGTCACCCGAAATTCCTTGTGATTGCTCGCGCCAAATCAATCAGCAAGTGCTGTGACCATGCAGATCGATTAACACCAGTACGTTCTGCGTTTTCCGCAATGCTTGTACCCTGGACAAGTGACAAGACGGTTACTGCTGTATAATGGGAAGTTTAACAATGGCTGTTGAGCAGTTTTAATTTCTCTATACTTCATTTCCCTGTATTCATTTCTCTACAGGCGTACGTACTGTTGCGAAGAGTTTTGACAGCGACGTCCTGGATTTCGCCTCGGCCTGCCATCTTCAAGGAACCGCGGTAGACGCAGCCAAAGTGACCTTGTCATAGAGGGCAAGATAAAGAGCAACTTTTGAAATTCAAACCTCAGAACTATTCAAACGTCCGCTGAAGAACCCTTCAGCGTGACAAGTGGACACATTTTGCGATCGACCGGCTAAAACACCCCAGCTAAGCTCATTTAGATCTGCAGTGTGCCCATAGCGTTACAGCGAAGTTACATTCACATGAGAGTTTGTTTGTGCATAAGACAAATCTTTCGCTAAGACAAGTTTGAAGAAGCAAGTTTATGCAATGGTTTCAGTTTTTTTACATCGAAGAGGAGAAGGAATTGATTGATGGAATGAAAGTAGTGGTTTTGCTTCGAACTAGATCGCGTTTCTTATGACTTGATGATCATAAGCGTTTACCGTAGATTATTTCTCCCCTATTCAGTCATATCAACACGACATTCTTAATTTTTAGTACCTTGGCCGATGACAGGACCTAGCTGCAGGTCTTCTCTGTTGAAGAAGAGCTTTTCCTTTAGCAGCAGGGCTTTTGTGTCTACATCTATTTGAAAAGCAGGTCCCAACAAAACCTGGTGGGCGGAAGGCTCACTAGATTGCACGCAGCCTGCAAGAGATGAAAAGGAGGTGTGCACCGGTACGGACACACACAGAATTTGTTTGTGATGAAAAAAAAGGAGGTCAAGTTGAATCGAACTGCAGTCTCTTATGTCGGCAGGATGGCGCGCCACCTACATAATTGAGGAACGTTCGTTCAGTGGAATAAATGGAGGTCTTGCACGAGCACCTCAGTTCGAATAGGCGAATTGAACTAAAGGAACACATAGTTAATTAGGGTCACTGAATACCGCCACCAACTGCTGTGGATGGGATGTGTATTCAAACAGTATGTGATGGCAACAAGTGTGTTGATATAAGTAAAAGAGTACGCCGGGGAACCCCAGTGAACCGCAGGGACCCTTTAACTATATAGCGTCAAATTCTTAAGCTAAACGTTATTGTCCACCAAGTTTTTACTCCAGCAGTTGATATAATACGCTCGGATACCAAAAGTCACGGGCGGTGAAGCCTGACCTTTAAAACATTCATGCTGCCCGGCAATGCAGCTTAAGCACTCTCGCGGCCTTGCCAAGACGAATGACCGCATACAGATGAATGGACGTATCATTTGGCTTATGGTATCACATGACTTTTAGAATTTTGGTATGCGGACATGCTTATGCCCGCGCACACGTATATATTACCATATTTACAAAATTCTCCCTGCCAAGCGTAAAAATACGGGCCTGTATATCTTTTGCCTTTTTCGCACTGTTTTTCTGCCCTTCGCCTATTTTCTCGGTCTTTTCAGTTGCGGCATTCCTTTTAATATTTCCATTATTTCATGAATATATTGCTCGTGATAGTAACCTAGAAGCCACGGAGGCGTAATGTTGCGCGTTAGAAGCTTTCTTCTTGCGCTGACTGATTTCTTACGCCGAAGGCACGCTTAATGTGAACGCGGAATGTTCGGTTAATAGGAGATGAAGAAATGCTCTCACTAGATGCGTAAGTTCCCGCACTAGAATGTTCCCGGCTCTTGAGGCAGCAGCTGTCGAAACTGGCAAAGCAGGCAAGCTGCGAAGTCGATCTGGCACGAAGTTGTCTCTGGTGAAACAGGAATATCCCGACTCCAACGAGCATCAGCAGCAACACTACGGCCCCTCCTGCAGAGACGAGTGTTGACTCATGGCTGGACTCTTGGGCCAGCAACGTCACATTGCCAATCGGGTAGCTTTGTCCGGCGTGCACCACCTGCCGATGAGAGCATCGAATAAAAATTGAACAGACCAGCTTTGAATGGGGAAAAAAATTAAGCCATGCTTCAATCGTTCATTTAGAACACAATAGCACATCAATCTTGATTAAAGAACTTTTTGCGATTTTTGGAGGCACAATACTAACTTATCTTGCTTATCGATTCGTTTTAAAAATTAGAGTTTAGCTTCAAGGATTAAATGCTCTCAGTATAGAAAAGCTCAAGAAAAATTCGGCATCAGATACGGGCTCATGCTTGGTGCCGTGTTCTCCGTGATTTCGGAAAGATGCAAAACTGTGTGCACAGAATAGACGAAAAAAAGCATTGCGTGCCTATAAAGGATTGAAAGTGAATGAATATACAAACTCATCTGTAGAATTGTTGGACCATGAGGAAGAATCTGAAATTTCCCGATGAGCGCCTTTATCAACAGCATGTAGTGTTGTTCAATGCGGGTATAGTTTCGGTAAAAGTTTAGAAGAGGGCTGATGTTTTCGTAGGAGCAAGAAATGACTCAATGACTGTTGCGATTAACACTCGAATGCGTTACACAGAGCCCAAAACTTACCCCCTTCACGAGCTGTTTGTTGTTGTAGGCTGTGTCCTATCCATATTGTATTTTCTGATGCCATGAAGAGTATCAAGTATATCTTCCATCAGCCGCCGCGGTGGCTCAATGGTTATGGCACTCGGTTGCTGACCCGAAAGACGCGTGTTCGATCCCAGTCGCGGCGGTCGAATTTCGATGGAGGCGAAATTTAGAGGCCCGCGTACTGTGCGATGTCAGTGCATGTTAAAGAACTTCAGGTGGTCGAAATTTCTACAGCCCTTCACTACAGCGTCCCTCATAGCATGAGTCGCTTTGAGACGTTAAACCCCCATATACTAAACTAAACAATTTCCATCGTCCTAGCTTAGAGTGCCTCAGAGGCGCACTGCCTTGGAGTTGAGTACATCTCATAGCAGCGGCCAGTGTCGGAAAACAATGATTGCATTAAACTTAGGACGTTTAGACCTGCAAGCCAAGGTGCACACATGCAATTAGGCCGATAAGCACGGCCGCTGTTAATGTCCACGTCCCAGGCTTCTGGCCATGTGTGACGTGGGTGATAATCATTGTTCGGAACAAATCCTGCAGTGAACACCAGGGAATGATAATTACAATGCAGAAAAAACCGCTTTCACGAGGTTTTTGCACAAGCTTTTAACTCATTAAGTTATTTTTTTTTGCAGTTGGACAAGCGTTATCGTACAAGGAATTATCAGCAATTCTCGCCTCAGGCTCTCATTTGACTGATCCCTAACGTCTGAGTTGTAAAGTGATGTGATCCTGTGCGAACAAACATGTTAGGCGCAACACGAATCGCTTCGACGGCCCTGATAGGACCCCAGATGTACTTGGATTACACACTGTACATTATACTGCTGCCATCTCGTATGAAATCAGTATTGTTGTTTTTCAGGGCATCTCCTCTTTGTTCCCCTCCGCAGGGGTGCATTATTGCTTTATATTCACCAAAGTAGTAAACAATCGCTTAAGTACGAGCTGATATGTGTCCAGTTTACTACATGTCAGCTCAGGCCGTTCCACGCCATTGTATATTTGACACTCGCAATATAAGCATCAACAGTGACTTGACTTCTTCTCGTCGCATGGTTACTGTTCCGCAACGAAGCGTTACCTTTAGGAAATTACATTTGCGCTAAACTCCAGCCGCATGTTCTTACCTCAAAAGTATGAGGTAACCCAGTGGCAAGGACGTTAGTGCCAAGCTTGCAGACCACTGAGCGATTACTTATGCTGGTGATGTTACAGTCGTGGTCAATCGCATCCACACGGACGGGAAGCTTATCGCTGCCCATCAGAGGTTCAAAGTTGTTGCCCTGCAAAAGAACGCATATATACGGTGGTGTTAGCGAAGTCGACGCAAACGTTGAAAGCCGTAAAAGTAAATAAGCAGGCTGCCAGAAATCCCAGCCCCTTTTCTGTACTTAAGGACTTATTAAACAGAAATATTGAGTACGGCAATATTGCTATTGTAACGTGCTGCTGGCGGCAGCCCGGTGGTATGGAGGACAGCGAAATGCGAGCAAAAGAAACTGTTTTAATGGGCGAATGGGTGCCCGCGAATAAATGAAGAACTTAATGGCGGCGATGGAAAAGTACATGCTCGGTGGTGGTGAAAGGAATTAATCACCGCCGCTTCCCGCCTCACTCAATGTAAAGCTGACAAAAAACTTTCGAGAAAGGGCGCCAAAAGCAGCTATACAACAATGTAAAGAATGTGGAAGCGGTTGTTTGTGGCAGCGATAGTTCCACATAAAACTGGTCGCATCTCACGTGACAAAGTGAGAAAGCCGCGTGCTGGAAGCTTTGAGCACCCGCAAACAGACGAACGCTTTTTGCTAATGTTCTGCACTTTGATGGTAAAAGACATGCATTTTTCACCAAAGGATTGCTTCGGTGGCATAGTAGATGTCGTGGAGGAAAACACTGGAACCTAAAAAAAACATTGGCTATTTCGCCGTAGTTAGCAGCACTCTCCGCGCCATGCTTAACATATGATACTAAGCGGCATTCTAAGCTCGCAATTCCCGTGACTTTCTCCTGCGTCATGCGCGAGACACTACTTTTGAATTTAACTGAAAGCTGTTATTGACCACATACACGTCATCAGAGACGAGTGCAGAACGGGAACGTCTGTGAAAATTGGCCAAGGCTTCCAGTTCTGTGGATTGAACATAAAATAAACCGTCGCAGCTTGGCAGGAAAAGGGCGCAACTCACTGAAGGATATTGAGCAGGAGTGCATTTCAGGTGAATTATCTAGCACAGGAAAGAGCGAACCGCGAAGGACGAGTCTTGTTGTTGCCAGGCCCCTTGTCACCCGATGGCTCGGTGCCAAAATTAATGCTGTTCAACCACTCCTAGTGAGTTTGATGCATTTGTTCCCTATCACCGAAAAGCACTCGCGCAGTAGTGCTATATCAGGTAGCCAATACTGATGGATGGCTCTCAGCGAAATAGTCTTCCCGCCAGCAACTTTCAGAGTCAAAAATTAGGAGTTAAATATGACTCTGCATCTGACCAACAGCTATCGAATATCAGTGTCCTCTGGCTTCTTGTGCACCTTAACACATATACACATACACAACAAAACACGACTCGGGAGGCACTTCAGCAGTGGTCAGGCTGCAAGTAAAACCAGATGAAAGCTGTTTGATTTTGAGGCGCATTGCTGGCGGCATGCCCACGAAAAAAAGGTGAAAACAGTAGTTGAACAAAAAAGTGTGCAAGAAGTCTGTATCCATACCGTGATTTCAAAAGATGGATCCTTTGCGTCAACGCTCCAAATTCTTCCAGGAAAAGAATTGAACTGAGGTGGAGGCAACTGGACCTTCTGAAAGCAGAACAACAGAGTTTATCACCTCTAATGGGCCATAGCTGATGATGGCTGACTCTCTCGGCAGTGTTCCAGGCCACGTCACTTACATTCGTTTTGTGTGAGTTGTCGTATAAGCGGGGAATTAAATATGTGCGGAGTATTCTGATGTGATGCACGGCACAGATAATGTAAGTATGACGACTTATCACGTGGCAATGACCGCGAAGCCTCGAAGACGCTCAAGTTGGATTCGCGAGATAGATTGCGGGCCTACCTCGCTCGGGTCTCTGAAGCTACCCGTAGCTGCCATTGGACATCGTACTGGACCCCGTCCGTATTAAATGCTTTCAAGCATAACTTGGTGGAGGCGCGAGGTAGGACCTAACCAGCAACGTATCCTCAGGTCGAACCTCGACGGAGCCGATGTCGCGTCGGAAGGCCGCCCTCCATGCCCGAGATGTCTCTGCACGGATACGCGTTTCCCAGTCCAGAGGGTCAGTTGTTCAAAGGCTTATCCGACGTCATTTATACTTTGAAGTGAATTTAGCGCAGAGCGGGACACAGGAAGGATGAAGAGACCACATGACCGCTATAAGAGCTTAAAAAAAACAGATAATATCAAACCACGGCATTTATAGCTGAAGGCTCTATTAGCCATCTAGGTAGCTGATTTCTAACTAGCAAACTAACTGCAGATGCGCTTACGCAATCTGCGCCCTTTTTTTGCTGATTGCGAACGTTTAGATTATTTCATGCGTGAGCTGATGGCGATGAGTCTTAAAAAAATTTGTATACATGCAAGTCTGGCCGTCACTTGCTCTCTTGGCAATACCGACATTGAATCCACTTCAATGGAGAACCAACTAGCTCAACTTCACGCGCTTACGAAGGTGCACGTTTCTTAAAAACAAAGAGATCCTGGTAATCTGTTTCTGATGTCGTGCGGCACTGCCGGACATTCAAGAATTTGAATTTGCGGTGGATTACACCAAGGTTCAGTCGCTTGGATACAGTGACAACGCTGGCTGCCATTGACACCGCTTCCTCCAGTGATCTGGTTGGGCGTAGCCCCAAGATAGTTTTAAGAGGAGTTGGCTCACTGTGAGGAACTCGCATTGGAAACATTGAGCTCTCTCCTGCACACCAGCCGAGAGAGCCCCGGCATCTCTCGACGAATGCGGCTCACTTCTCGCAGTACCGTGCGCGGTAGCGTTCCCGCCTACTCAATGCCCCTACGTTACACCAAAAATCAGGCGAGCACTGTAGCGAGCCGACGCTGCCGACGCCACCCATCTACGGTGAGGGCACACCGCGTGACGGCGTTTCAATGGTCCCAGCCAAGATGAATACTTCCAGGCACGGCACCTTGTCCAACTGTCTATGGTTTTCTGCTGGTGTATGAATCCTGGCCTATCTCAAGATTTGACCACCGCCGTCGGCGATCTCTCTGTCGATGAAATGCGCCTTAAGGGGAGAGAAGGAAGAAGTGAAAATGGAAAGAGGGCACCACAATTGCCGTCTCCTGATCAATTTTTGCATTTGGCCTCATCACGCTGCCTTCACGGCAATGATTTGATCCCATGTATTTCTGCTGGTAGCCGAACGCTGTAACCACTACAGCAGTGCGTGATTCTATGGAAGGTTCGCAAACGGTCCGAGAACCGGCAATGAGCAGCGGGATGCGCCGTGCAAAATAAGTGAAGTGACGCGGGGTAATAAATAAAAAAACAGAAGCAGAACACCGATGCTGCGGCGCCTAACTAGAACGAATGCGGCAAATGCGTGTTTGTGGTCGGCGGATAATATAAAGCAATGCGTAAGGAATGTCTGAACTAAATCCAAATTTCTATAGACGAATCACTGGAAGCTACGTTTCAGCATCCCCAATTAAATACTCCTCTGAAAAGCACCTGTAAAAAACCTGTCTCAATAGCTTCTTTGTGTAGCGACTAAGTGAATATGCCAGGGCACATCTGCTGCTACCATTTGCAACGCATTTTGGCTGACATCGTGTGGATTTTGTTTGGGTACGATGAATACACTACTACTATGGGGACAATGACGATATAGCTGACATAAATGTTTGTTTCCTGATACCAATACCATCATAAAAACACTTGACTATTTCGCTTATGTTTTTGCTCTATGGTTCCCAGCGATGTCATCTCCCGCACTGAGACCAACTTGTGCGCTAACGGAGGATCCATGAATGTCTGCCAGAGACGACTACAGATATATGCGCGATGCGTTAACTTGTAGAATTTCAGTCTCACCTTATGTATGTTTTCTTCCTTCGTCCAGTCATGAAAGGTGACCTTCACAGTATTCGGCTTGAGGACGGGGCGAACATAGAAGCCCCCCAGACCAAAATTATAGTTTCCGCTGCAAACGCATGAATATTTCGCACGCGGTGAAGGTCATGGCTGCGTAGGTTTCAAGCAGTATCAACTGCATACAGATGTAAAATTTTCAAAAAAATTTGATTACTATAAAATGCCGAGAAAAAACAAGTTTTTTGCCGGAAGTATCGAAAACATTAGAACGATACTGAAAACAAGAATACTGAAAAGCAATCTATGCCCCTCACGCGTGATGTTTGATATTGCGACTACATTGTTGTTTACATATATGCACTATTGTAAGGCGTTTTGGCTTCTCAAAGTCTGCCACCTGCCGACGTGTGGTATCGACGGTGGATACTTTCGCCTGCACTAACAGGTGTGGTGAGGCAAATAAGGTGCATGCGAAGCAGCACTGAAAATCACAAGAATTGCGCACCGGAGTGTCATCTGTTCAGTCTCTACACGACTGGTTGCAGTCTAACCAGAAGCCAAGCAGTCATGTTGTGATATTCGGGCGTATGTCGTCGTTGTTGTTGTTATTGCCTCAAATCTGATGGCACATATCCATGGCTTCGAAAGCCAACTACGACAAGAAGAAAAAAGGTGATGACAGACAAGTTGATAAATGTATCATTTAGAAACGGTTTTTGAACGAACTGCACCGGAGTGCCAGAATATGTTTGATCAAGTGCTATATAGTGATCTACACCTATCTATTAAGAGCTGGTACTGGCTTGAAGGCATCCAGGTTCAATGGCACACATTCGAGCTGCCATCCATTGCCCTCGGAAAGCAGAAGCAAAAAATGGTAACAAATTTTTAAAAAGAGTCACGTGTTGTCTGCAGACGTCGCAATGCAAAATAATATTTTGATCTTATCGCACTTCATTTCACTACCAACACTTAGCAGCTAGAATTTTTTTCTTCAAAAATGAGAAATAAATTCTGTAATGGCTGGAAATACCATGACGTACAAGCCCTTTTTCTTCTTGTGAAACCATTTTTTTATTTATAGATATGCGCTAGCAAACAAATGGCAGCGGATTAGAAAACTCTAGTATTTTTTTTTTAATGTTGAGCGCAATTAACCGCATTCTAAGGCAGAACAGACATGCGCAACATCTGTTGTTTGCTCACTTGTTACAAACTGAAAGTTAGCCTGACGTAATGGCTCAACTTGGAAATACTTTAGAACGGAAACATAATAGTAAATGAAACACTCCTTTTTGGGTACTTGTTTTCGTTTTAAATAGCCTTTTTCACTGTTTAAATATTCAGCAGAATAATTGTTCAATACTTCGCTTACCTTGCAATGCCTCGCTCAGGACGGTGTCTATTCTTTTCCTCTTTTCTATTTCTAGGGAAAAAAACCCAAAGAAAACTTTTTCCCAAACTTCCATTTTTTTACCGAGTCCTTCCCATTACAACAACTGTAACATGCGATCTTAACACTCAGCTGTAGGATTAGTGTGTGGGAAATGCTCCAAGCACGATTTTTTTTGTCATGAGCAAATCAGCTCTCTTCCTTGAGAATAAAAAGAGATCCTGGCCAGTTGCTGCGGCGTCTAGTTGGCCTCTTGAAGCGTCGACTGTCCTGGTTGCTCTTTATTTCGGTGAAGCAAACGTTTCAGCTTCTCTAAGCTCCCCTTATATCAAGTTCGGAAAACCATTCTATCCAACTCTGCAAGTGTGATGTTCGCGGCCTAGCATCGTACGATACGCAATTACGGTACGCTCACTGCAGGTAACATGTAAAGAACCACTTCTTGCAGGGCACGCGGAAGAACTTTGACAAAGATTTCAGCCGTAGGTTTATGCCTGCCCTTGAGAGGGTGCTGAACAGGAGTGTCCCTTGCGGAGGCAAGACGCTGCATCATTTCCAGCAATATGGGACAAAAATTTTGAAAATTAGAAAAATGTAAGATATTTTTATGATAATATTGACGGTAATGGTCCATTCTTCTGATATGTAGCAAAATCTTTTTTTTAAAGTGCTTCCACCGGTCGCATCGAAAAGTTAAGACTCCCATAGAAAACCAATGAAGAATGCTTTTGACGATAGCGAAAACGTTAATAGAAAAAAAAATTCAAGACTGTCATCGGGTGATCTGCAGATATGTTGATTGCTATAGTGAAATCTTACGTTATATTAAATGTTGCTCTCATAAAAGGTTTCCCGTTAAATAATGCTTTTGTCCAGAATTGCTGGGTATGGTCTGTATAACGCCCCATGATCGCTGTAGTTTAAGACAACTCTCGGCGCTAAAATCTTCACCAAGATTGCTAAACCATGTGTATAAGTTACGGTCAATGTGGCACTAAACCTATTTTTTCGTCCTGCTTGTCCCCAAAATTTATTTTCGTGCTACAAATGTTGTGCTACTTACAGCAAGAATTTGATTTATTTTACTAAGTGCCACAGACGAGAAGCATGTAGGTGTCACTTGCCTGAAGGATGGCCACTTGGATTCAACGTCATCGGATGCGGAGTTTGACTGAAAGGTGAATTTGGAGTCGCAGTCATTGGCTCCAGTAAAAGGAACCTTGACGCCATCTATCGTCAGGGTGACTTCCAGCATGCGGTCGGCTTGACCTATAGGCACAGGTTCCGGTGAACACTCCAGAAATGTGGCGTTTCTCCTGTCAAAGGAAGTCGACATCTACATGTTCCAGGGATGCGGAATCAGAATAAAATTCGGTGCGCATGGAGCTTTTGATGAGCCACATATTCTGCGAAATTGAAGACAACTTAGCCCTTTCAGTACAAAATTTTTGTTCTGTTAATAATTTTTATACGCTTATTTAGCTTTTTTAACACTCTTTGTAACTGAAAAAGTATATATATATATATATATATATATATATATATATATATATATATATATATATATATATATATATATATATATATGGAGAGCATGCACATAGGCAGAATATTGGGACGTGTCTTCATATGCGGGCGCCAGCGCCCAGCGGTTGCAGCAAGAATGCAGTTTGCACATATTGTGTTCATGCCTGTTCGCGCACAATTAGTGTCTTTCACCTAAAACTTTACAAAATTTTTAAAATTGGCTTTTTGAGTTAGATGAGCACTTTTTTTCGGCATAGCGCTTCAACAGTGTAGTACATCGGAATACCGCTAACACGTGCTAACTAGCAGGCTGGTTCACTAATATTGAACAACTATTTTTTTAACTATTACTTTTAGGCTCCTTAATTACTCAAATGCATCTAGCTTACCAATCGTAACATTCATTAGAGTTTTTAAAGTATTGAAAACGCGGTTAGTCTAGGCGCTGGGGCCCAACAAATTTTGAATATTTAGACGAGTTACCTGCGCAGGAGGGTTTGCTATGCCTGCACGCTTATCGAAAGCCCATGCATTTTGGCACAGTGTCGGCAAAATTTATTGCGCCACAGGGCTAAGGGTAACCACATTTTCGGATATTTCTTATGGTGGGTTACGCGCCTCTCAATAATAAGGAGCTTAACACTAATAGTTAAAAAGTTAACCATTCAATATTAGTTCTCCAGCCTGCCAGTTAGCACGTATAATCTTTATTCTGAAGCGGGACACCATTCGAAATGCAATGCCGAAAAAACCGCCCTTCAAACTCAGCAAGCCTAACTTTTATAAAAAATGCACAATGCCTTAGGTGAAACACCCTGTATTTTCACGGAACAGAACCGATGTCTTCTTGAACCGAAGCTTAACTGAAGTTTAAGGTAGCAATAAGCACGCATGTAAAGCTTGAAAGCAGACTTTTTTCAGTCACCCAAGCATGAATCTGCACACTCTTTATTTAAGTGGATCCGTAGGGTTCCGGTAAGCTTGTAAGATTTCTGCTTTTCTGGCCGTAGGAACTAGCTTATTTGGTCGTACCAAGCGTTCTCCTCCACTTGCAGGGGGAAACATGGTCGTTGTCCGACACACCTACGCTGAAAAAATACTGCGAATTTGCTGCCCCTGCGTTCTCTGCACTACCGTTGAAATCGAGCAAACCCCAGTTGGGCTGTTCCTTATTTTACTACTTCTACCAGTGAATGTTCGCTTCCCTTTAATCCTGCCCCTTTTCTGTCTTCACCTCATGCACTAAGTTTGCAAATTTTCCAACTTCCACTTCCGCAAACTCTACTAGAGCGTTTTCTCACAAAGGCGAAAGCTATGAGGTGCAATTTTTTTTTTAAATAGGAAAGCAAAGGAGTGTTATGAAGAGATCTTTGCTACCTTCGCATGCACGACAGGCTAATGGCAAGCTATGTTGTCTTCTTATCAGGACGTGTAATTAACCGAGCCCTGCTTTCATCTTATTATAAGGGCCAAAACATATTGCTCAGGTTGTCATCTCCTGCAAACTTGGAAAACATATTTAAATGGTCAGTATGCTTGAGAAAATAGCTAGGTAATGGAAAACCACAAAACATGTACACCCTCAGTCAGAAGCCTTAAAGCCACAGCGTTGAGTTGTAGTGGAATTAATGTCCTTTGAATTCTGTGTGCAGTAACACAAACAACAAGCTTTTCTACCGCGAGAAAAGTGTCCAAACATTTCAAGGCCCTTTCGTGTTTAATGTCGCCGAAATGGTTTTTTTATAGGGCGCAGCACTTATGAGCAAGGCTTTACATACTACG
Source organism: Amblyomma americanum (assembly GCF_052857255.1). Lineage (NCBI taxonomy): Eukaryota > Metazoa > Arthropoda > Arachnida > Ixodida > Ixodidae > Amblyomma > Amblyomma americanum. Next base: position 62,880,619 of record NC_135503.1, on the reverse strand, counting down.
GCGCCCTTGATTTCTGTAGTGTGTCATCTTTCTCGAGCTTTTCTATATCTACGAAAAGCACAAAATAGCGACATGTTTTGCCCATATCAAATAATAAGGCATTTTGTACTGATTTCATTTTTGATCTTGTGACTTTCACCAAACAAAACTTCACAAAATATTGTTTCTTCCTTCTTATTTGACGACACCAGGTGTGAAACGTTTTAGGTGGCATTCGCATTTGCGCTCAGTTTCTTAGCTGAATTCACCTTATTTTCACCTTATTTTGAATTCACATACAATGAGAGCTTGCTCATACTCGCATGCCTGTCTTCTATGGGGGTCTAAGATATGCGAGTACCGTTAAGAATCTTGGACAGGTGCAGGCAGAAAATGTCGGCCTACTATTTTCGGTATCATTGCAGGAAATGTAAGACATTTACTGGTACAGTGAGCACTTCTTTAGGTTAACGTATTACAGCGCTGGCTGCAAAATAAACGCAGACCCTTTGCTGAGGCGCTCCTGCGCAAACGATAGGTTGAAGTGAACACAAGTACAGGCAGCGGCCTCATGAAAGGAAACACGGAAGCGCTTAATCTTCGCGTTTCGTGGAGCGCAGCCTCCAAGATCCGGTGAAATTCCTAGGCAAAGACGCATGCCCCACCAAGCACGGGCGGCATCCCATTCTGTGCATGTACAGTACTCACGGATTGAAATAGGACATTCGGAGCGCTAGCCTTGCAGTGCCACGCAGGCATGTGGTAAACCACAGGCCGGCTGATTGGCTACTGGAAGGAACAATTCTGCTTTGTAGATGTTCTCCCTCTCACGCCATACCACAATGCACCACCTTGGTTCCATGAGCGTCTACGGGCGGCGCTCCATGAAGCGACGGCCATGCGCTCCGAATGTCCTATTTCAATCCGTGAGTACTGTACATGGTGCCTCCCATTCTCGCCTTCTCTCTGCGGCACCACTTCGCGACGCGTGGAGGCCACGCGCTTCCGTGTTTCCTTTCACATTGCCGCTACATGTACAATGGCGCGCCACTGCACCTGAGTGGACGGATTAAGGGTAAATATTGCTACACATTGACTGACCTAACACATTAACCGGAGTGCGGTATTCCTTTATCGAGTAAGTGGCTTCGTTTTGCTTTCTGGTTGTGGAGTTTTAAAAGAGGACCATACATTTTTCGGAGCTATCATCAACGATCGTACAAAATTTAGTCCATCTCGACACCGCGAGCAGATAAAATGCACTGAAGGAATAGCGTAGCGTAATGTAAGATGGATAATGAACGATGTTCACCACGCTCGAGTCTCTGTCTTCAGCCACTCGTATTTCTTTTGATTAGCTGGCTCATTAGGCGCAGTAGAAAGCTAAGGTCGCGAAAGGCCTGGACTAAGGGCCAGTTCTGGGGCGCAGAGCTCTTTACTGGATAACGTGCAACAATAAGCTAAAATAATCTGAAATATTTCAACTCGTGATAAAGACAAGAGAAAAAAATTCTTCGTTACCTTTGTATCCGGCATTTACTGTTTCCTACTTTCACTTTCCGTTGAGACCCAATGTCGAGGTTAATGCCTCTGATAGTGATGTTGGCATTCCCGGATACTGGGCCATAATTTGGTGTCACCTTAATGTACCTCACGACCTGCGGGAAAAATTTCAGTGAATAATATCGCCGACACTTTTATAGTGTAGACAAATGATAAAAGATCCCGCCACGAACAATAAGCTCTATCGTGTAAATGAACAAGCCGGCAATACCCTTACATTGAGAAAACTTTCTAGTTATCACAAAACTAACTAAGCCTAAACAAACAGGGATGTGAAGGGAACATAAAAAGCGCCGGCTCGCCACAGTTTTTTTATTCAAATGCAATATACATTATGACAGCATGAGGTAGCGCTATATGCACACTAAAGGTTCCTGAAATTTAGTTGAATACGTTATATCACAACCATTATGAGGAAAATAATGCGTTCGCTGAGAACAGATTACATGAAGAAGATAACTAGTTGATAAGATATGCGCGGAGAAAGTTGAAATTCTTCACCTCTTCACTGTTCTCACGCATTAAAGGAATGTGTGGGCCAGAACACTACTCTTCAGCTACCTGAAAGTAGTACACGATGTAGGGCCCCATCGAGTCCCACATGACCAAATGGGTCCGGGGAACCCCTCTGATACCTATATCGACCCCGTGCGAAAAAAAAAGTGAGCAAGCCCAGTTTCTATCCTGTATCTGGTCCCATATCAGCTTTGCTAAGGCTAACGCAGACCAGTTGCCTGCACGGAGCACACATCGGTGAATTGTAGGGCACTTTATGGCAGATTCAACGTAAATGTTACCAACATGTGCGAAAAGCCTCGTCCAACCAAAACAAGGCTGCACACTCTAAACTGATGCACATCCCACATCGCCCGTGGCGATGCTGGAAACAAACGGGGCGTGCCCACATACCGCGCATATCGGTTCCTTATTAGTCATTTCAAGGCAGATGCAACATAAATGTGAGTTTATGTGAGAAAAACATCGTCAAGACTGATAAGGGGTGCTACACGAAACCGCTGTAGGCCGCACTTCGGCACTGACAGGGCTGCAAAAGGCCCACGCCCGCATTGTGCCGACATCGGTCATGTCGAGCCAGATGCAAGAAATATGGGTTCCATTCATGAGAAAACGAGGCAAGCCCAGATGGGGCTGCCGATGCAATGCTGTAGTCGGCCCTATTTCAGCGGGTCTGAATACACCAGTACGCCTGCATGATATCGTGCATGCCTGCTAATAAGCGTTACACATGCTGATAACGTACTCATATTGATTTATAAGAATATAGGCTAGCATTGCTTGGTTACAAAAATTACATAGTTATGAGCGTTGCACTGATGCAAGCTGTAGCAAACTTACATTCCCATGCTCAGAATGAACTATACAACCTAACCAGATTGCGCTTAATTACATGCGACTCTCCAAAGTTCATTATATTTCGAACCACACATATATATATACTGCCTGCACTTGGCGCAACACGAAGTTGCTGCAAGCAGCTAACATTGAACACAAGCCCGAGTATTTGTATGAAAATTTCAAGTGGGCTGCTTAGATCGGGCTGACATGTAAAATATTAGCTTTTCATGTTGGGCATTGAGGATCCCGCAAGCACAAGTTGGTGAGGCTGCCACTAAGTACCCGAGCATCAACCCCATGGGGACCATGAGGGTAATCCCGAACTGGGCTTGAAACCGTAGGGCCGCCTTTGGTCTCATGTCGGCACTAGAGGGGCTAACCGAGATAAAAAGCACATTTTTTTCTTACGAGTCCTCCACATCTGTTGAAAGTAGAACCGATGAGGCAGCTACATGAGCTATTCGCATTGCGCAATGCTGCCGCCGAATATGCGCAGCCCCACATGTGTTGCCTACATCAGTCCAGTCCAAAATGGGACCGATCGGGGTGTTTGTGCGGCATCCCACAGGTGCTTGGGTGCGCTGCCCACATCGGACCCACAAGGGCTCCTACTTCATAACCCACTTTGTGGTACATGCGCCATGCTTACAACGAAATCACGTAACGACGAGACTATTGCTTGTGTATTGGTTTCTATACGTGGTTTTTGCTTATTAAGTCGTGACTACAGTGATTGTGTCTTGATGACAAACCTTGCCTACATTAATTCTTTTCCCCTTCGTTGATGCGCATGCGCATCATGACTGTGGCCACCCTACAACTTGCACGTTGTACGGAGAACCACGAGGACGCAACTCATCAGCAAGAAAGGAAGTAATCTACCTGTCGGCTTTTTAAAACGTCTATCCACTATGTTCCAACAGCCTTTTGAGTTATTGGTGCCATAAAACTAAAGCCACGTCCTCGAAGCGCAAGCGATTTACACGCGCCGTAAGATGCAAACTACACACACCTTGTACTCGAAGCCAGAACGAAGGACTCGACTGTCCACAACATCGTATTTTTTAGAGCCGCTCCTGTGCGTATCGTTCACCGTGACAATTACGTCAACACAGGACCTGTGGAACCCAGCAGGAGTCCTGCACATCACTCTGGAAAAGGGAATGCTAAACGATTTACACTTTATTATTGAAATAAAACAATATGAAGGAACACAAAAATGTCAGCGCTCTATACGTTTACGCAGCGCAAGCACAAGGTATCTCTAATTGCTTAAAAGCAGGAAACAAGCGCACATCTCATGTTGTGACTATACAGCTGCAGAGGAAGAAATACAAAGTATAACATCCCGCCTTTTTCCAATTTGTGAGAACATATGCTTTGCGTGACTTTTCAGGCACACGATTTGTTCTGGAAAGTGCCACATAAGAGAATAAGGCAATAGTTTCGCTGTGAGCATTATGTTAACCACTTTGTTTTGTGCTCAGTTATCCATCTCAAGGTAAACTTAACAGAGCTGTGGTCGTTGAAACCCGAAGGCTCCGCTACTAACGTCGTCGTGGTTTCTAAAATGCCATGTCGCTCTCTTTAAATAGATTTAAAAATAGTCACAAGTAATTTCGAATTTCCAGGCAAGAACTATTTATGCTTTAGTAGCACGTATTGCGCAGTACTGCAGCGTTGTATAGTGTACGACTGGCATTCAAAACTTGTCAAAATTACATCTGCTGCAGAAAAAGCTGTGTGTTGCCTAGAAAATTTTCCTACTGTTATCGAACATGTGCTTTATTTTTAAAGTACCCTATTCTTCCAGCACTCGAATTGCACAATACAGGGTATTGTTGTGCTAAAAGTGATCTGTAAAAGAAAAGAATGTCATTATGTTTTTAGGAAACCAGAAGAAAAATATCAGCACTCGTCAAACGAGGGGTAAGGAAATATTGAGTACCCCGATGCCTCACGCGGACTGCAGCAAGCAATCTTGGGCCTACAGTGTGTCAGTTATGCTGAGTGCACAAAATGAAGAAAAATTTGGCGCAGTCGCCATTCAAACTCTGATAGAATAGAGAAATGACTGCCACAGAACCTGCGGTTTTATCGTATAACCATGAACTTTAATCCCCTGCGTATTGCTTTACTCATCCATGTATGCGTCGTTATTATCATGTCTCAATATTGCTGGAATGTATTATTAAGACCAGCAAAGTTTGTTTAGTAGCAGAACTTATCACATATCATCTTGTAGTTATCTGACTTGACAGGCATGCACGTGTTTTCTTTCTAACTGAAAGGGTATTTATACACTGTAATTACTGTAATCTGATTGCACACCTTCATAATGCATTTGCATAATTACGTGTATTAGACATTTTTTTATTCCATGTTAAAACTGTGGTATTGAAACTGCCGTATAGAAAAACCGTTGTGTGGCAGGAGCCTTGTCAGGCTGTGCATACAGCTTTTTGTCCCCTCTCGTTCCTTCAAAGTATAATAAACTTGACTTGGTATGCAGGATGCTAGCGTTGGCTGCGCCGATGTAACAAGCTATGTAAAGTTATGTAAAACATAAAATCACGCATGATGAGAAATAAGCTGTTGGTTATTTTCTCCGAGCTCCCGAAAAAGGTTTCACAGATACCTGTTTTGTGCTTCGCAATAAGAAAGTATCAAGAATATTCTTCCCGCCTCATTCTTTATTTCGCCCTGCAATCAAATGAGTTGTTTCCGAAATGCAAGCATATGAGCATCGCCATTGCTCGTTAGGTGTTAAGAACAGCCGCATTTCTTCAGTGGTGCGTGAAGGCGCCGAAACTTCCCGACTCGGTGCGTACAAAGAGATGAGCAGGGACAGAGATTTGTTGCTAATTGAATTCATCCGTTTCGCGACTGTACCATACCGACGTAAGAGTACAACTTAGATATGTCTCTGGAAACAACTTCCGCTTTGTTTCAAGCAACATATTCTGCTCCTCACCGCACTGAATAATACAGGTCGCCAAAATTTACAGAGGTAAATAAAACGGGGCAGAAGCCTCGGCAATTCGAGGGCTGCTTTTGGCAACCAAATCAACAATGAACAAATGAATCAATATCGCTGATCCATCCATCCATCCATCCATCCATCCATCCATCCATCCATCCATCCATCCATCCATCCATCCATCCATCCATCCATCCACACACACACACACACGCACACACGCACACACGCACACGCACACGCGCACGCACACGCACACGCGCACGCGCACGCACACGCACACACACACACGCACACACACACACACACACACACACACACACACACACACACACACACACACACACACACACACACACACACACACACACACACACACACACATATATACATATACATATACATACATCTATGGTGCTCGGCTGCCGGCCCGAAAGACGCGGGTTCGATCCCGGCCGAGGCGGTCGAATTTCGGTGGAGGCGAAATTCTAGAGGCCCGTGTGCTGTGCGATGTCAGTGCACGTTAAAGAACCCAAGGTGGTCGAAATTTCCGCAGCCCTTCACTACGGCGTCTCTCATAGCCTCAGTTGCTTTGGGACATTAAACCCCTATAAACCAAACCAAACCACACCAAACATACATACATCTATTTACAAAGTGTGATGTGCTGCACTACCAGGCCGACAAGTGGCATTCATAGCTGAGGTCGGCAGCTCTGTGATGTAACACACGTGCAGTGCACCCAACAGACAGACCTCTTCCAACTCCATTGTACGATGCTGCACACGCGACCGTCTATGAGGACTTCGATGCTGCTGTTAGGCTTGTGCTCCGGCGCTCCCAGGTAGTCACCCTGGATCGTTATAAGTGTGCCCCCAAATTCCGATCCATTCGACGGGTACACCTGCAACGATCGCATGCAATGCGTAACTTGCTCCACTCTTGTTTATAACGTAGAATCCTAGCTCTACTTTGTCAAAGAGCTGTTATACAGTCCAGCATGCAATACCTTTCTCGAACAGTTTTGGCGGTACATGAGGTGTTTTAATGAGTGTTGTTTTTTCGTCGTAGTCTATCTTCGCCTTATCAATTCGCGATTTTTTGAGGTTTTTTTCCATAGAATCTTACTGCTTCTGCGACGGTTCTGTTCTGCTTTTGCATGTAGGAGTCATTGTGATGTACGCTTTTATTATGAGCCTTGAACTGTTGTTTCGGACACTGTGTTCGTCGGTGATAGAACGAGGGGTCTTGTTGAAGGTGTTAAGCGATACTGCAGTGCAAAAATTTTGTAGAAGGTGATGTGGGATATTGCCCTGGAAAATTTTTTTTTCGTTCTTCGTGATATTTGCGCTCGATGGGACCAATTATTACGCAGTGAAGTTTCTTAATGTCAAATATACATAGCTTGGATAGCTTGGGTGTAAAAAGCTTGGGCGAGTTATAGGTGATGGACGAGAGTTCAGGCCTTTAAAGCCAATGACAGCCCACTTCTAGGTGACAAGTCCAAATGTGGCATTTATTTCGCGGAAAAATGAAGTTTTCTGGTGAAGCAAACGTCTTCAATCGTTAGTTTAGTTTGGGGCTTTGCAAGAAAGATTCAACCAGTCATTGTAATGCTGCCCTCTCAGACATTATAATGTAGAATGACCAGCTGTCCTGATTTGCCTTTGTTGGAAAGACTACTGAGGGTATGTGGTTCTCCTCGCTCAGTTCTGTACACATTGTGCTTTTACGTTTCGCGTGTGCGCGGTTCACAAGGTACAGGACGACTGCACCATCAACATAGACTCATCTTCTTGTTTGTGACGACGCTGTGGCTGTGGCATTTGAGCGAAATTAACGTGTTCTGGGCGCTGCTTTTTTGAAGAACAGCTACCACAGGCAGATGCCTGGTGCTGGTTAAGGATTATGGCGCGCCCAGGCTTAGAAGAAGCGAGATGCCATCCAATTTTTTATCTCTAGACGTTTTGAACTATCTGCTGATAGCAGCACCAGAGCATACTGCCATGATTAATATCAAGTGCCTGGCTATTTAGGTCCGCAACCGAAAGCAGGAAACTGACTAACACATTTACTAAAGAAAGGAGTCGAAATCCGGTGTCCCACACAGGAATAGAAGAAAACACTCGTACTCTGCCGGCACAGTATATAAGCCGATGTGCAGGATCAATCTTGCTCAGGGCAAAGCAATGAAGCACTTAGACTTTTGAGGGTTAATTTTGCGAATGAATAACAGAGGACATGAAGAAAACGAGAGAAATGTAAACGACACTTACGTGGTCAATTTCTATCGGACAACGCTCTATAAAAAATGTTCTCGGATGTGGACATTCAGCAAAATGGGCGCAGTGGTCACCGCACCAGCCGCAACCAAGCGGGTCCTCTCGACTTTGCATGCACAGTAAGCATTCCTTATATATGCCGCAGGAGCCGACAGGAAATCGTAGGACCTGCATAGAAATATGGTCAGCGTCACCTATCGAATAAATGTTCCTTAGCATACTGTTACTCGGATTAGTAGAAGTAGCAACTGAGAAGTGGTGGTAGGCTGCCTTTCGTCACACTCTCTGACTACTGTCGGACCAAGACAGTATTCCACGCTGCCTGAGGCTCGGCTTCATGCTATACATTGAAATCTGGGGAAGGCACGGGAAAGGCTTCTCGACCCGACTCCGCCGTCTAGCATCGATTGCGGCTCTTACACCAATCCATAAGCCGCTCATCCACCGCTTTAGCAGAGAGCTACGCCTGAATTCGGGCCCCTGACCAAGTGAAGAGAGCTACACACCCTCAGACGTCATGTCCAAGTGAAGTGACGACTGAGAACAGGCGACTGCCGCCGATCGTCTGCTACCCACCGGCAACAGTGCCATTTTTTTCACGGCGACATGTGTAAATACACAAAAGACTGGGAGGACAGCTTCGAGGGCATGGGCTGTTATAACGACTGGAACGAGAAAGGATTTGAAAATTGTCAGGCCACCCTTCTATCCTGGGAAATGCTTTGCCGAAATCTCTTTACGCTCGTTCCCATCGCACGTCGCGGGGGAAAGCTGAAGCTGTGGTAAAGTCAAGAAATTAGCGCTCGGAGAAAAGTCCGTGCATGCACTTCGACAACACAGCCAGTCTCTTCGAGCACGTGGACACCAATACGCAGGTGGAGTGGGAGCTTTGACAGCTCCTGCGTTGCCTTAAGATGAATCTATTCGCGGGCCTCGTGCGCAACCCACCGCGCACTGTTGTTAAATTTCTTAGGAATGCGGCAGTCATGATGAAGGCACTTCAAGAAAGGATGTGGCAATTCAATCAGAATCTTCACTGCCTCGCGCCTGATATCTTTCCATCATCGCCCGGAAGCAGTTGGATACCTTAGCGAACATGATTGGTCAGATGTGTAGGACGACCTGCAAAAGTTTCGTCTGTCTCAGACTGCGCCCTCTACGTCGATGATGGCGTCGATGTCGAGGCCAGCGTCACAGTCGTCGTAAGGGTCAACGGGCAAAATACCGCCCAGCGAAGTATTCACTTGACCTCTGAAGACAACCTTGAAAAGTGTTAAGGTTGTTCCACATGCAAGTGAAAATGCTCTTAATTCCTACCGCCGCGGCGCAAAAACTTGTTTCGAGCCGTCGGGGCGGCTCGAGCGGAAAGAGCGGCGAGGTTCTATCAAGTTGGATATTTCACCACGACCCGCCACTCAATCGCTGAATTCGCTGAGTTTCTTGGACGTGAACCAGCCCTCAGGAGTGTCCTCTTCTGGAGGGTGGTGTTGTAAGGGAAAGTTAAATTTAAAAGAATTTCAACTCATGTCCTGTGTTCTTCATCAACATGCGAAGAAAGCATATCGCCCAGTGTTGGGTGGAGTCGCTCCAACAACCAGTTTGTTTGCTGATGACACGCTGTCATACGTCTATGACTGATGCTAGCCGGATTCAACATAGACTGTGATAAACGGGCGGTGAAAGCAGTCCGCGGTCAGTAACAACTTCGGCGGGAGCATAACGCCGCACGACAATTTTTTCAGCAGAAAACGTCGTCGCTCCGGCAGCAATTCCTTTGGAAAGCAACCTCGTCTTAGTGTACTATGCCAAGTAGTTGGCCGCAACATCAATACAACATTTTCCAGACAATGTCGGGAAAGAATCATATACGTCTCCGCCCACTTGTCGGTAATGGGCTTTCGAAGAGTCGACGGACCGAAGTAACTCTGCTGCTTTCAATCGCGGAGACATACGCTGTTGGTAGTCATGTCATGCTTATACGTATGCCCGCACTGATGGGGGTAACCTGGGTAAATAGCACTTGTATTAACACCGTGCAGGTCTACAGGTGACTACCAAGTAGCTAGCGGACGGTTCGTCATAATAAACACTGAAGATATCTTGGAACAACTGAAATCAGACAAATGGAAATGTTTCTTTGTCGTTGTCAAAGTTCCGGCTTTAGAAAATGTTGCTTTGCCATAGTGAACGACTAGAGTCCGAAATGAAAAAAAAATTAACAGTGGCTTAGCTCGGCTATGCCAGGATATACGTAGCGACAGGTACGTTTCCCTGGCTGAGCTTGTAGTGGTCACTGTATGTTTAGCAATGAGAGACATTGGGTACACACTTTTTTTATTCATTTTGCTTGACAGAGACAAAGACTGCCCGATGATCTGTGAAGTAGCATGCAGCGGTCTCAATTTTGTCGATACAGTATTTCTGTTTGGTAGAGCCTTTTTAGTATACAAGCTCGATAGTATTCCCCATTGTGTAGTCTGGACGTGAGGGTCCGAAGCTAAATTAAAGTCAAACTTTTCTTTCATACACTGACTAAGAGGGTCCTGCTTCCTATTTAAATCGCCCAAATTCATACACAACTGTGTAATCGTGCCGTGGGTTGGTATGCACGTGGCAACCACGTCAATTGTCTGCTTGACAATGTTCCCGGTGCCCCGTAGACTTCGCTTCGCCGCCGCTGAGTGATTCTGTCAATTTTGGGTGCAAGTCAGCCCAATAAACAGTTTTCTTTTAGAAGACCCTTTGTCTGTCTTCATCGCTCCTTCGACTGCCGTCACCACTACGTGACAATATGGTTCATTCATAAGCATTTAGAGACGCAGAAAGTTCAATTAAAACAGGTCTTAAAATAAGTCGAAGAGTATGTCCGTGAAGCAGATCTTTAACCATTGCCACAAAAATTCAGCTACATTCATGTAAATAACAAAAGGTCAAGAAACGATAATAATAATAATAATTGGTTTTTGTGGAAAGGAAATGGCGGAGTATCTGTATCATATATCGTTGGACACCTGAAAACGCATATAATCTAGGCACACAGCACATGCTAAATACGCCACGTGCTGAGGACGTATCAAGGAACAAAATCACCAAGAACAAGACGCTTGCAGGGTGTTGAAGTTATTTCTATAGGCGAGGAAGCCCACTTCCTGTGGCTGACGGTTTCTGAGTGTAAAAAGCCTTTACGACTGCATACACAATATCGACACCCCAATCTTCATCCACATGACAGAACCGAGAAAAAAAATGCTATTGTTCATCTGCCTTGCTTTTGACCCAAGCCCGTGTTTATCTAGATATGCATCCCTGATAACTGGCACATATGTGTACTCATTGCTTGCCGGCCCGCCCTCTTGATTTCCGTAGACTGCAGTATGCAATAAAAATAAAATTACGAAATTTGCGCAATGAAGCACGCCCTTGGCTAAGCACTGAAGAATGCACTTGGTCGCTGATTGGAGAGCACACATGTGCGGTCCACGGCTTGAAAAAAAAAGCAAGATTTTAGACAGAACTTGGTAAAGGTGTGATGCATCGCTGAGTGGCACTTTTGAATGTTTAGATTATAGATGAAGCAATATTTTTACGCGTGCTATGGCTTGGTTGTGTTCTGTCCCAGAGGTGCGTATTTATTCCCCTCTGCTAACATACGAAGAGCCATGAAGAAAAATAAAACTATATTTGATAGCTTGGGCATGTTCTCTGTGGAGCATTTCGTTCGTACGTCTTTTATGATCGGGCAGTATGTTTATAATCGAATTTATCAGATATTCATGCTTATGTCCATTATCCGGCTTCGCAGAGATGGGCGAAGGGTGCATGCAAAAACGTCTGAAGAAAGAACAACGACATTTACATGGCATGACCTCAGAGTGTAAACCATGCGAAATGCTAAGTTGGGTACTGTATATATCAGGCACAAATACCTTTTCATTTGTCAGGAAATATCCATAAGCTCCCATACGATCAATAGCGGTGCTTTGGCGTATTCCGGTGCTGCCGAAATTTGAAAGGTCCAGAGATGTTAGCAAACGCGAAGAGCTATTCCGTACCACAATCTGTAAGGAATGGATAAAAAGACAGTGTCATGGATGCGTCCGCATACAATAGTCCTGTTGATTAACACATTATTTTGACGAGTACCCGTTCCTTACGTACTTGGAAGGAAAAACACTATATTAAATTCCCAAGCATAATATGCTGGTTAATAGTGGCAACTGTGATCGAAAAAACATGTAAACTAGTGGTGCCAAATTGTAAAAACTGCAGATTTATTAAGATTTCTTGAGAGCATTACAAAATTCTGATTCTTTTGGTAGTGTCTCAGTTTCTAAGGATGATTTAGTGGCGGAGAAATCCGCACCGACATACATTGAACCAAAGCATAATTGGAAACTGCTGCGATATCTTCAAATGTAGCATTACGACAAAAAAAAACGACTTTTAGGCGATAGCTTTAGGTCTCCTGTTCAACGCAGAACGCGGCGGCGCCGGTGACAGCTGCGTGCGATAAAATGCGTATCGGTGAAAAAGGTAGTGACGTCACAAATAGAAAGGCTGATTTGAAGAAGGTTTAAAACATTACATATATTGTGAACACAAGGTCGCCACATGACTGGGATGTCATTATGACTTGTAAAAACTTAAATTAATTCCACTAAAATTAAAGCTAAAGTGAGATGGGAATCGAAGCAGTGCCTCGCGTATCCCCAGTCATGGCGACCGAGGCTCGTTCGTTTAACCCGGTTAAAGAGAGGCCTTTTGTATTTTGTCCGGCAGTTTTGGTGCCTAGAAGGAATATGCAATGAGTACCCCAGACCGCAGAAGGGATACATTAGCGCTGTCGTGTCACACACTGCTGAGGAGAAGCGTGAGTGTCCTGGAATGTTTTGTTATTAGGATTAGCATTCAATGAAATTTATCTTTCGGAGGGCCTCTTTCATCTGAGGCAACTTATACCTGGGCCTTCTTTTGGTAAGCATGTTGGAAATACCGTTCCTGTAGTTACGCCCGGAACCTATGTAGTTCCGCGGGCTTAAAAGGAACTAATTCACATTTTTACGTTCTCTACCACTTATTGTATGTCGTTAAACAAAGCGTGATATCTCATAAGTGTGAGGAGCACAATATTTCTACAGTCACGGTAAACGACAGCATAGAAAGTTCAACTAACCTACCATATCTCCAACTGTCACTGATGTGCACGACGGCAGTCACCACAGCACTTTAAGGTATAGTTTTTCAGGGAAAGATGTGTAAGTATACCCTTAGCAGCCCAGCTGGACAGAAAGCCTTTGCCGTCTCATCGGTGCTGTTTATTCCACGATTTATTTAATTAGTAAGGTGCAAAGCTATGAGCTTTCGGCATGAAGAAGCTCCATCACACGCATCACTGAAACATCAAGCAATGAACTAGCCACCAGAACGGATTAAATACAACGCAGAAAAATTGTCAAATATAGCAGCCATGAAAATATTTCATAAAGTTGTTTCTGCACATCCTATTCAATTTTCTTGTCTAGCGGCAAACAGAATAGGTTAGCATGACCGGATGCTCATTTCTTACATTTTGACGGTATTTGGTTAGCATCTAAGTGACATTATAATTATGTTTATCTAGAGGTTCTTTGACAATACACAGATTAATTAGGCTTTGTCTCAGTAAAAATTATGCATTTTTTACGATGCTTTTTGGCTGCTCTTGTGCCGGCAGGATGGTACACAAGGTCAACAAAATAAAAGCGATCCGATGAGGCATTTATTTGATTATTTGAACCTCCATTTTTTCATATGCCTTTGATCTTCTCTGAAGTCAGCCAGTTCTTTAGACAACGTTTCTTCGCGTATTGACTAGCCTACTGCGTGACTGAACTTGTGTATTAAACTTTCTGGACGAAGCGTTGAGAAGAATATAATCACGCGGCACTTCCGTTCATTTCCGCGACTCATTAGCTAAAAACAAGTTAGGCTGTGTATTAGCTCAGGTAATCCCGGATATACAAAGCGAAAGCTGTCGGCATTCATTGTATTCATTGGTGTTGCCGTTGACAACGTTCTAGAATTCGATGATTTTGAAGAAAGGAAGGGTGCATAACTGGCTCCCTGGGTCACCAGATAATAATAATAATAATTGGTTTTTGGGGGGAAAGGAAATGGCGCAGTATCTGTCTCATATATCGTTGGCGCTTTGAGGTACGCTGTGGTAGTGAGAGCAAGTTGTGGGCCGCATGCATTAGCGCTGACAACGTTGTGGGAAACACGCGGCACTGCAGCAATAGGCCGCAGCGTTCATTGTGTGAGCAATCTCTCGCGATCAACCATTTAACTGTCACCTACCAGGATGGCAGGGTGGGTGCGCTGCCTATCCAGTGTGCGGAACGCACTCAACGTTAGAGACGCCAAGCCGCGTCTGCTCGGCTAGATCCCGTGGTCAGGCAGCAGCTGTTCCGCGGGTCTGGAGCCCCGGCGCAGCGACGGTGAAGTCACGTGATGTTGATATGACAGCGGCGAAGCAAGGACGTTCAAGATCAAACATGCGGCGAAGGTAAAATCGCCTCGACGGAAGTAGTGAAAGCTTTCGATTTTAAAAGTAAACCGCTGGCAGACATCATAAGGTATTTCTTACTAACGCAGTTAAAATGCTCATTTAAAGTGTTTCCAATATAGTATATTGTCACCGAAAGTCGGCAGAAAGGGCAGAAGGGCACACCAGGACTAGCCAGGCAGACACACTCAGCGAACGAACGCACGAGCCGGGAAAGACAATGAAGACCAGCGGGTGCTGTCCCACCACATGGCGGCGCCAGTAGATGGCTAACACTGTGGCATTGCCCCTCCTCTTGGAAAGGGCGTCGCCCCGATGCCACGGAATCACGGAAATCCGGAATAAAGTATGTGGTGCCGGACTTGCCAGAATAATGCCTAGCGGGCGTGGTTGGGCTTCATCCTGGCAACGTGGACGATTTCGGATGCCGCCTGCCGCCTGGAGGAGCGAACAGACTCTTGCGGGAGCACTTCGTTGTTAACGTCACTAAGTTGGCGCAGCACCTCGTAGAGGCCGAAGTAGCGGTGCAGAAGTTTTTCGGAGCGAACCCGCAGACGGATTGGGGTCCAAACCCAAACTTGATCGCCAGGGTGGTAAAGCACCGCCCGGTGATGAATGTTGTAACGTTGAGCGTCGCTTTCCTGCTGGGTACGGGTTCGCTGTCTAGCTTGCTGGCGGGCGGCTTCTGCGTGCCGAACGAACTCTTCAGCGCCAGCGACAGAAGGACGTGCAATACCTGGTAGTAACATTGCGTCCAGCATAGTCGTGGCTTCGCGACCGTGCACCAAACGGAACGGCGTGAAGCGCGTCGTCTCTTGAAAAGAAGTGTCATATGCGAACGTGACGTAAGGCAAGATCTGGTCCCAGTTCTTATGTTCGGTGTCCACGTACATAGAAAGCATGTCGGCAATGGTCTTACTGAGTCGCCCAGTCAGTCCATTTGTTTGAGGATGGCAAGCAGTGGTTCGACGGTGAGTCGTGCCACTGAGACGCATAACTTCCTTAGTGAGGGCAGATGTAAAAGCCGTGCCTCGATTAGTTAAAACGACTGCAGGGGCACCGTGACGAAGGACAATGTTAAAGATGAAAAAGTTCGCAATTTCGGCAGCGGTGCCGCAGGGAAGGGCTTTCGTCTCACGATAACGGGTGAGGTAGTTGGTGGCAACTATAATGTACCTGTTGCCCAATGATGTTGCCGGAAATGGTCCCAGCAAGTCCATGCCGACCTGGTGGAAAGGGATTCGAGGTGGATCAATGGGTTTCAATAGGCCGGCCGGCTTTACAGGTGGTGTCTTCCGACGTTGGAACTCGCGGCAAGACTTAACGTAGTGCTGGACAACTGTAGCAAGCCGGGACCAGTAATACTTGTGCCGTATCCGCGGCAACGTGCGAGAAAAGCCGAGATGGCCGGAAGAAAGGTCGTCGTGGCATGCGTGCAGAACTTCGTCTCGAAGCACCGTTGGAACCACGAGCAGGTACGGAGTGCCCGTGAGACCGTAGTTTCTCTAGTAGAGAATGCCACCACGCAAGAAGAACGACGATAGCCCGCGTGTGAAGAAGCGGGGTGACGACGAGGTGCGACCTTCGAGGTACTCTATGAGGGGTCGTAGCTCGGCGTCATCTCGCTGTTGTTGAGCAAGGACGGACGTGGTTAAAGCGCCAAGAAAAGCGGGATCGTCTTCCGTGTCAGCAATTGTGTACGAGAGAGAGGTACCGGACGGGCAGTCTGGGTCGCTGTGTTTGTTGCAAGACTGCTACACGATGACAACATCGCGTTCTTGCAAGCGGAGACTCCTACGCGCCAGCCTCCCCGATGAGTCTTTAGGTTCGCGAGCCAACAAAGCGAGTGGTGATCGCTCACGACTCGGATTGGGCGACCATACAAGTATGGGCGAAATTTCGGTACTGCCCAAACGACAGCAAGGCACTCCTTTTCCGTGGTAGAATAATTCGCTTCAGATCGCGACAGAGTGTGGCTTGCATAAGCAATCACGCGCTCAACACCATCTTGCCATTGAACGAGGACGGCACCCAGACCAACGTTGCTGGCGTCAGTGTGAAGTTCCGTGTCAGCCTCTTCGTTGAAGTGGCCAAGAATGGGAGTAGTTTGGAGGCAGTTCTTGAGGTCGTCGAAGGCCGTCTGCTGTTCTTGGGCCCAGATGAAAGGTTGGTCGTCCTTTGCCAAGCGAGTTAGAGGCTCGGCTAGTCGGAAGAAGTCTCGCACAAAATGTCGGTAATAGGCGCAGATACCCAAAAAACGGCGCACTGCACGCTTATCAGTGGGGATCGGAAGCGCAGAGACGGCAGCCGTCTTGTCGGAGTCAGGACTAACACCTTCAGTGCTCACGATATGACCCAGGAACTTCAGCCGTTGGAACGCAAAGTGACATTTCTATGCTTTGAGCGAGAGGCTAGCCGATCGTATGGCCTCCAGTACTGCACTCAAGCGATTGAAATGCTCGTCGTAGGTGGCAGAAAAAATGACATCATCAAGGTAGAGGAGGCAGAACTGCCATTTGAGGTCAACGAGGACAGTGTCCATCATTCTTTGAAAGGTGCAGGAGCGGAACACAACCCGAAGGGGACACCTTGAACTCGTACAACCCTTCAGGAGTAACGAGCGCTGTCTTCTCGCGGTCCCGTTCATCTACCTCAATCTGCCAGTACACACTGCGGAGGTCAGGAGAAGAAAAGTAGCGGGCATGACGAAGTCGGTCGAAAGAGTCATCGAATCGAGGCAACGGGTAAACGTGCTTTTTGGTAATTTTGTTAAGTCTTGGCGACCAGCAGAACGGGCGAAACCTGTGGGCTTGTAGACGGCTGTATGACATCATCCTGGGGCATTTCGTCCACCTGCAGTCGTATCGCCTCACGTTCTCTCGCCGACACTCAATAGGGGTGTTGACGAATAGGCCGCTCACTGTCATCAACGATGGTGCGATGTTTCGTTATGGACGTCTGCCCGACCTTAGAGGTGGTCGCAAAGCAGTCATGAAAAGAGTCAAGGATGGTTTGCAAGCGGCGATGCTGATCAGTGTTCAAATCAGGTTTCACGTCAGCCTTAACTGTTCGACTAGGTCCTCCTGGAGGGATGTCCCTGGATGTTGACGACGCGCAGTGGGTGGCGGGCTCGCTAATTTCATCGAAATAGGCGATGGCTATATTTTTCGCCAAGTGGCGGTATTCGGCGCTAAAGTTAGTAACCAGAAGATCAGTTCGCTGGTTCTGCAAGGCAACGACACCCCGTGTGATGCAGACTTGTTGGCTCAGCAGTAAAGACAAGTTTGCTTCTGCGATGCCGTTGGACGCGCGGGGGTTGTCGCAGTCCACCGTAACAAATAAGCTGGCACGCGGTGGTAGAGTGACGTGGTCGCTGGACACGCGAAAAACGGTTCTTCCTTGCACACTGTCGTCGGCTACGGTGCATGGGGCGGAGAGTGTCACCATGAGTTCGAGGAGGTCGATGACAGCCCCATTTTCGCGAAGAAAATCGAGACCAAGGACAAGGTCCTTGGAGAACTCAGCCAGAAAAGCGAAGCAACCAGTGAAGATGATACCGCGAATCTCAATCCTAGCGGTGCAGACGCCGAGCGGCATCACCACGGGACCGCCAGCGGTTCGAATTTGTGTTCCGTGCCAGGGTGTCAGCACTTTTCGCAAGAGGGTAGCAAGACCACGACTCATAACTGAGAAATCTTCGCCGGTATCGACGAGGGCAGTCACATGGTGGTTGTCAGCGAGTACTGGTATTTCGGCTGAAAGAACCTCATTTTCTGGAACGTGCGCAGTGGAAGGTTTCGGAGAGGAGAGTCGAGGTGTTCGTAGAAATGGGGCGTCGAGCAGAGGCTGTTCGGGGCGTCGGAAGGGGGTCGGAGAAGCTGGAAGATCGGGTTTAAGGGTCAAGTCGGCGAGCAGAGGATCTTGTTCAAATTGCGGAGCTACGGCGGCCTTACCCCCAGAGGTCGCCGTCTTCAGTTTTCCCGGCGTGGACTACGGGACTGCCGGATGGACGGCTGGCGATCTAGGGAAGAGGACCGACAGGGCGACGGCGACCTGGACGGGCGCTGTGGCGAAGGCGCAAGGGGGACGCTGACCGACAGGTACTTCTCGATGTCACGGGGTCGTTCACCATAGCGTGGTCGGGGTGCGTCTGGTGAAAACCGTCGCAGGACCATCCGACGATACGGGCAGTGGCGCAATATGTGGCCGGCTTCACCGCAGTGGAAGCACAGGGGCCGGTTGTTTGATATGCGCCACGCGTGTGCTTTGCTGAGGGGTGGTCGTGCGTCGGAGAGGGCAGGCGAAGTCGAAAAGCGTTGATGCGGTGTAGAAGGAGCAGGTCAGTAAAACGCCGGTGGTGCTAGCGCAGAGCTACGCAACGCTTCACTGTACGTCATGACATACAGCTCAGGCAGCGGCTGGGGACAGGCTATTGGCTGCACCGCTCGACGCACTTCGTCGCGAAGGACATCCGAGATGGCTCCGACACCCGGGTGTTGCTCGACAGGGCGAAGCTTCTGTAGCTCCTCGCGCACAACGCTCCTGACAAGCTCACGAAGGGCCTCACTCTCCGTTCCAAGCTGCGGCATGTTGGCATCCATAGCAGTTATATTCGCCGGACGGCCGTAATGCGCGAACCTCTGCTGCAAGGTGCGCTCCATGCTCGTCGCTTCCCGAGCAGTCAGCCACTGTGCTAGGAGCGTCGCGCACAAGTCCTACGAAAAGCTGCTCTTTCACTCCTCGCATAAGATGGTGCACCTTCTTCGTTTCCGACATGGTAGGATCTGCGCGGTTAAAGAGTCGCGTCATGTCTTCTACGAACATGGCGACGCTCTCATTTGGCCGCTGCGCTCGGGACAGCAGGGCGACTTCAGCTCGCTCCTTCCGTTCGTTGCTGCCTAAGGTGTCGAGCAACTGTCCCCGGAAATATTGCCAGGTGGGGATAGCGGATTCGAGGTTTTCAAACCACGTCTTGGCGGAGTCTTCCAGGGCCAAATAGACATTGCTTAGCTTGCGGTCCTAGTCCCACAGGTTAAACGCAGCGACTCGGTCGTAGCTGGCCAACCTGTCTTCCACGTCTTCGAACTTGTCGCCATGAAACGGCGTGGGAGTGCGACGCGCATGAAGAAGCAGCGGTGGGGAACTGACGGTATTCTGGGTGGTCCGACTTTTCGAAGTGGACGTCATTGCGCGGGGTCGTGCCGTCAGGGGTCGGAACTCAGGATTTAAGCCTCGTAAACGGCGGCTTGCCTTGCGGACAGGTGTCGTGTCCACTGGGTGTAGCTCGGCGTCGTCGGAGGCTCCCGGGAGCTCTTCGGGCATTGGGAAAAAACCCCGCACCTCCACCAAAATGTCACCGAAAGCCGGCAGACAGGGCAGAAGGGCACACCAGGACCAGCCAGGCAGACACACTCAGCGAACGAACGCACGAGCCCGGGGAAGACAAAGAATACCAGCGGGTGCTGTCCCACCGCATGGCGGCGCCAGTAGATGGCTAACACTGTGGCAATATTGTTGCACTCTGCGTGGAAGCATGTGTACAGCAAGCAACCAACAACGTGCCTTGGCAACAATGGAGAAGTAACCTGCAGTATTTAGCGTAATGTCTTGCCGTGCTACATATCCAAGTGCCGCGCCCTCCTTCTCCATCAAGGAAAAGGGCCTACTTTTTCTACGTGCTTTTTCTACATACATACTTTTTCTTCCCAGGCTCCACTCAATCAACTCACTACCCCCTAGCGTCCTCCTGCAGTTTCTTGCTCCCATTCACTGCAGAGCTGATACACTTGCTCTGCAGTGCTCCGGCCCAGTTTACAGACGCTCACAGAAGCCCGTGGATTATGTGAACCACTCCAGCCACCCAGGCCGGCGCACTTGTATCGCAACCCAGAGCTCGGACGCTCAAAAGCTTGTAAACAGTTCATAACCATGAAGCGTCAATGACCTGCAGAATATCAAACAGTGGCTGCACACATAAACAGCGCTTAAGGGACCGCATTTAAAGGATTAACCCATATGCAGCAGCACCGAGTAGACTCATTAGGGCTCATGGTGGTTTCCCTTTTGTGCTGCTTATCAATAACTGCAATCTGGCGGACGGTTCTGGCGCGGGAGTATATAAAGAAAGCACATTCTACTCGCCTTATGAAGAAAACTCTGCTCATCGCCAACCCAGACGACAGTGGCACCGTTTTGCTCCATAACGGTGAGCGAGGTCGTCATTCTTCCTTGGAAAGTGAGCTTGGCCCCACCAATGAGCGGGACCAAGCTTTCAATGTAGATGTTTTTTCCAGGTGTGCAAGTGAAGTCGCCCAATGCTTCCTGCATGCAAAAGCAAGCCAAAGTATTCATCGTGTTGCGTGTCACGCTCACACTGTGGTGCATTTGGTGTGCAAGACGGCAGGTTTTCACCTGGCTATAACTATTGCGGATGAATTATCCACATTTTGATCGCACCTGCTCCATTTGTGCAATGTCAGTCACACAGCTGTCCTTGGAATTTCGGTACATGTCAGGCTCTCATTTCAACGGTCTTTTGGGGCCCCATTCCGAGGACGCGATATCAGCACGCCATCATTCTCTACCATCAGGGAAACCTTGAACATCATAGCTTTAGGGCATAAATGGGAAACTCGAAGTTATGTGCGCCATTATGTTATTAGAAGGATTTTTGTCGCAAGGTAATACAAAATATGATCAGTAAAAACCTAAGCGCTCATTGTTCCAAGAATCAACCGCGGGACTTCGACCTGCTGGGAGTGCTTGATGCTTTTCAAAGGTAGATACAAGAAAAAGTTATCTCTTTCGCCTTATTTTAAAACAGGGCCGAATGCGCGGTTCGATGCGGCTGGATGTGAAGTGCTCTCCTTGCTTCACTATACCGGTCCGATAACAACCGAATTTTTGTATTTTCTTAACTAACGGCTGGGCGCGCCTTTTATTGTGGCTGTTTCCATGTGTGTAAACAGGGCAGTGTGCCTCACTCCGTAGGGATTGAGTAATAGCTAATGATAAATCAGATCCTAACGATAAACAGCTACCTCCCATATATAACCGAATAACATTACTGTCTTTTATCTCGCTGAACGGTATGTTACGTTTTACCTCGTCCTCAGCCTGTTAGCACGTCCCGCTGAGTTAAGCAGTGAAACATCCCTCATAGCAAGCACCTGGAGGTCTTTGAGTTGCAAACACGGCCCTTGTGAGTCGCACGCGTGCCTCAAGCTTTCCCTCCACAGATGAATCAAGTTATCAAAGACATTTGTGTGTAGGATCGCCGACAGACAATGTAACTTTCAATTCAGCGTAGATAAGGTGCCCGAAGTGGGCGACGGGTTGGTTTATGTGGAGTTAGTTGAACAGTTCCTTGCTCTACAGTGAACGTAGTTATTCTCAAGATGATTATGAAAATTTCACCGTCAAGAGTACAGTAGAATGTAACTTTGTAACACTGAATTTAACATTGAATGTAACATTGAATGTAACTTCCTCTTTTCTGTTAATGCAATTCATTCTACAGAGAAAATGGAGCAGGAGATAAAGGTTCATGGCCTCTCAACGGCTCCTGCCCCACGTTATAAAGTTTGACAAAGAGTGCAGAATGCTCACATGCCTAACGGAAACAGGTAAAGGTTCAGCACATATCTATTGCAGGAAGGCAGTACAAATAAATACACATATATACAACAACATATTAAAAACAAAAACTGTTGTAATTAAGTAAAGTTCTGAGAAAACACTAAAACATATAAAGCTATACCACTCTGAGTACATAATTGCACCTTGATTGCGCACCTCAGCACTTAGCAAAATTCTTTTACTCGCATGTATACATACAGATGACACATAGCCTGATAGCACAGATAGGAGTATACTTTTTTTTGTTTTCCAGAAAAGTTACTAGACAGCATCTGGTAAGGAAGGGAAACAGCTTGTTTAACAAATATGATTTCACATTTTTATTAAATGGGGGTTCTTGGAAATCGACTTCAAAAAATATAAATTTGGAAGCTAACCCCCCTCCCCCTCCCGGCTATAATTTGCTGTAGTCAGGGGCGCTCTTCTCATGTGTTTAAGCAGGGTGTTCAGAAAGATCTGCAACAGTGAGATACAAGTTATTTCTATTTTTGTGTTGTGTCATAGTGTATTTGCGTGGCCGGAATCACTGTATGCTTTATAAGTGACAGATCTGTAGAACGATTACATTGTTCAAAGCGAAAGTTTATAATGTAAAAATAAAATGATTGCAAGGAACCTCTTCACGGCAGTATTAGGGTAGTTGCAATATATTAGGTTACCTGAGATTTTGTTACCTGTGAGATTTTGAGTCACCGCGGCTTGCTGCGGGGACTCGGGCTGCCGACGTCATGTTCCGGCATAACCTACTTGATGCAGTGCGGGACCGCGCAGTGGCCCAAGGACCCAGCTGAGTCTAAAACTCACTTGCTCAATAAATTTTTTGTCTGTCTGAGATTTTGCAACCTTCATACTGTAATGTGATATGCACTGCCTGAAACAATTTTACGCGCGGCCGGGCACGCACATCAGGTCATGTAATGCCGGTGAAACACTTTTCAGAAAATAATTCATTGCACAAAGCTACTACATCATGCACACTAATTTTGCGAACACTGAAAAATCGTCATTAGCTTCAATTTTATATCCTGTGCTTCACCACTTGTTTTTCTTGTGGAATTGCAGCAGCCAGCTGAATGTTACGCTACGTGTAACGCAGCTGCGCAACAGCACAATGTCTGTCTGAGTAAGGGAGGCAGTGAAGGTCATGTTTCCTTACGTGCGGCTTGCAATTGAGATCGTCCTGGTTCTCGTGATAGGTGGGCGACAAGCGGGCACTTCTCTTCCCCTCGTTGCATTCCTTGAGAGCCTCGGTGAAAGCATGCTCAACGCTGTCCATTTCGAAAAAGCACAACACTGAATCTTGGCTCAAGCTGCTCACTTTTGTTCCCTTCTTGGTGTGTGTGGAGAAACCAACCGCGAGGATTTTGCTGCCAGGGTAGCTGTCCACATTTGAGGGCCCGAAAAAGGCGCTTGTTGCTTTAAAGTAAAATGTCCCTTCTTCATCGGCGCACTGAATGGGCACCTCCATGTAAGTGCGGAAGGACATATCACTCTCGCAAACACGAGCCAGCCGTGTCCTGACGACGTCCAGGGGCGTGCTCTCCGAGTGCACAGTGACGAAATAGGCAAATCCTTTGTGACTGAAACCGTACACATAGGTTATACGCCCGGGCGCATATAAACGCTTCACCGCGTTCACGAACGGCGTTCCATTAGGCGTATGAAGGAATGAGGATGAATTGGCCCAAGGACGCAGAACCCTGGCGGACACGTCGTGTGGGTGGTATTCAGGAGGCCGACCGTCGTAGGTTGACGCAGAAAAAAGGACACCTTCATTGAGGCCAGTGCCGAAAAAAGCGATGCTACCAATATTCGAAGCAAAGTAATCGGATTTCGAATAAGACGTGTTCAATGGAAAATAAGCGCTACCTGCGATGTAATGAAATTCGCACTTGCCTTGCCATATATTTCCGCAAGCCAGAACAAGGGAGAAACATTTTGGCCAAAGAAGAACTTGGTTGTCGTTGTCCGTTATCGTCCTGTTGAAATCGCGATCGCAGTCCTCAGGGTACGGTGGACATAGAACACTGTCGTTTCTGGGACCCGTTCTATGAATGGCTTTTATCGAGAAATCTTTCGGCGACAGCATGTAAAGAGCGTTTCTCGCACCCACAACGAGAAGGCTTCGCTTGCTACCACTAGGAGTGATGTACAAGATATTTTGCACAGGCTCTTCTGTAGGCTGAAAGGTCCTGATCACAACGGCATCTTCAGAGGGCACAGCGGCTAGAAGCGTCAACGCTCGCAACAGTATGGCTAGCAGCAGTATCAAGTTCCACTGGTAGTGCCTGTGATGGCTATTCAGCGTACCACGCCACCACATCATAATCTGCCGAAGACGCCCGAGGACGCCACGCCAGCTCCTGGAAGAAAGGTTATGTTAGTCAAAAGGGCCATAACATTATATGGATGATACAGATAGCAGAAAACTGCATCCCGTTCTATATGACGATCTTCACTTTCCACGATTACTGAGTGCAATCTGCGGACAGTGTTTTCTCATCTTTCATTCCTCTCTCACTGCGAGCTTCGGCGAGCGCTGTGGAGTTGATAAAATATTCAAGTCGAATTTGCCACTGAACTTCGTAAAAATAGAACTTAGACAGCCTCCAGATGCCTGGAGCTGAAAGCAGTCTCCGTGTGTAAGGGAAGTGACAAGGCTCCGTGAACAGTGCAATGCGTGCCCGCAATTGCGGCATTTGAGAATGTCAATAAGACGCAGATTTTTCACCGTTTTGTTGCTGCCAATACGTAGCAACGCTATTCGTGCCGCATACCCATCTCTTCCTTTGATCAGTAAAAAACACAGTGGCATCAATTTCAGAGCAGGCTAGAGCTTGTGGTCGCGGAAGGCACATTTTTGAGAGTGTCGATTTCACTACGAAGATATCCGCTGTCATATACGCGGTGAATGCTTTTTTTATTCACAAAAAAACGCTTTATTTTTCATAATGCGAAACTAGGGTAGTTTGATGTCGTTTTTTGCTGCGTGCATAGTGCATTAGTGCTACTGATAGAGCTAAAGAGCTGTAGCTGTCGACGTGGTTTAATCCGGTGCAAAATTTTAGAGGCGGAGCCACTTTTAAATGGAAACGCTAAAGAGAATACTGGGATATATGCGGTGCTTCCGTATGACGCTCTGCTAAATACAATTTAATGGTGGAATGCCGTTAAAGTGCAGCCCGTGTTGCCCCAAAATAAATTATTCCTGTGAAAAAGAATACAAACTCGCACCTTAGCGTTAGTCACCACTCCTGAAAAATAAATAAGACAAAAAAATAGATAAATACAACAATCATTCCTACCTTACGGAGGTTAATGTTTTAAAAAAGTGTATCACACAAAAAAAGCTGAAAGATCGTGCACCACGTCACTGATCTATTGAATATCCGACATCACAGTGTTAAAATATTGTAACATGGCGCATCCACGGAATACATACTAAAGCCATGTTTGTATATGCATTGACTGTGCATGAGGGCAGACATTACAAAACCTGCCTACGCGCAAAAGGCATGGTTCTATCGCAAGCAGACGCATCATGCCTTCTTGTCAAAACCTAATCGCCCACCTGCTGGCTCACGCACATATAAAGCTGCTTTCTAGCGAAAAAAAATTGCTAGAAGTAATAAAAAAAGAGCGAAGGCATACCTCTTGCGCAATGTCATAGAATAGCCGAGAAAAAACACCCATAATGATTCCAACAATCATCGTTTAATGTGAGTCACGCAAAAGACCTCGGGTCTGAGTGGTGTTCATAGCAATGTTTTTTTTTCTGCAGCTAAAGTTAACTTAAATGCAGAGAGTTCCTTCCAGGTAGGCTAGCCACGCATCCTTTGAATCTGGCTGTGAAAGGGGGAAGGAGGGGGAGGGCTTGATAGTGGAATTGTGAAACATGCAACTTCAAATAAAGATGCAAATCGTGGCTAGGCGCCAGGGTGCTAAAATACAGACATCTACGTAAAAAAGATCTCAATTTCGTGCCCCTATGGGAAACAAAATGACGAATTGGAGAGAATGAGATGATAGAACGAACGCTGCAATAGTAACTGGGGTTCATTAAAGCATGACCTATGACTCAGTCAACCGCTTTTACGTGCGTTTGTAGCCTTGCTTCATTTACTTCACGCCCCTTGAAACTGCCGCGCTGCTCAGCTTCGATTATACCTAAGGTCAGCCTCTTTCAAGCCCTTTGTTTTTATGACGGCACTCTAAGAGAGTTCGTGAGCAGCTGCATTATGCCAGGCTTGTCAGGCGTGGGGAACCAACATTTACATGCAATGATCGCACCTTCAAACTTACCGTCGTGTCCTTTCGGCGCCTTCGACGAGTTTTCAGCGCAGAGTGGGCGCACTTCAGCCTCGACAGCCTTTGGATCGACAGCGACCCTTCCGACGCCTTTTATCTTGGTTGACTGCTTCCTCGCAGATAAGATAAACCCCAAGTTTCGTAAAAATTGAGTGCACTTTCCACGCGGTGCCTGTCGAACCCGCTCTATCTTGTATGTGATCGTTATTTTGATGCCTTCGTCAGCAGGCGTTCGCAATGGCGGGTGTGCAATAGACCTATAAGGCACAGCCTTGGTGCATATATTTTTGGCATCAGGGCTTCCTATTCAGGCACAAATCCTTCTTCATCGAGATGCTATATTTATCTTGTTGACGTTAGGTACCTGTATCGCTGGCGCTCTTGTGTTCTCTCTGTACTGCTTCTTGGTTTATATGTTACGGCACCTCCTGCATAGGACTGTGTGTGGGCGGCGTGCTAACCTTCTGCCTATGGAATATAAAATTATTGATCCGGGGAGGGGGGGAGGGGTTCAGGTGACTCGGTGTGCTGCTCGCTGGGAATTTGTAGGGAAGACTGCAGTGGTTGGCCTCGCCGATCACCCAACACTTGAACACAGGAAGCCGCAACCGAAACTACGGAGCGTTCACAAAGGCTCATCCCCGCAGTCCGCCCACGGCGATGCGTCACAGAGAGGAAAAGCACAAAGAGCGCCCTCACTGGAGCTCCGCGGCGCTTTTATCTATGTTCCTATGCCCTGTTCATTAGACACTTCCTTCATGCAATGAGATTAGAGAGTGGGCCCTTCATTGTCCAGGCCACTAAGTGCTCACTAACCATTGGCGACGCCCGTCCACCGTAGTCAACAACGCCGATCACTTCCGCAGCCAAACCATATTTCTAATTCAGTTCAAAGACAAAGATAAACAAAAAATGGGAGGAAGAAATCGAGAAGGTATGCTGGTGGGCCTTAACGCTGGGCTCCTAATGCAGCATGTGATGGATGCCCTGCTCGGCAATGGCGTCTCGTGTTATAATAGACGAGTTCCCGTCAGCGCAGGGTAGCCAACTTGCCGCAGTGGTGGCCTAATGGTTTGAGCACCTGCCTCGCATCCGTGAGGTGTGGGTCCACCCCCAGTGCCGCCGGGTATTCACCGGTGGCACAAAGGGTACAAGCTTTCTCCTGGCCTGGAGCTCGTCTTCTTTGGGTGAAATTCCTGGGAAATGCGACTTTCACCCCACCTCGAAAGCAGAAAAATACCTTGTGCCATGGCGCTCTTAGGCCCCAGATGCCCTTGCGCCATAAGAAATCCCCGTCACCAGGATTGCCAACTTGGAAGCAGGAAGCGAATGCTGGCAGCACTTTTTCTTTCCGAAGTGTACTGCACGAAACGGACGACCCGCAGACCACACTCGGCCTAGAAGCCAAAGTCTTAGCTCATATCTGTTTGGAATCGGGGCGCTCTCGTCAGTCATATCGCTGTCGCTTTCGAGGTGCCGTGTTAATCAGCGTTGGCGTTGCACATTCGTATCGCTGCTGTAATTGCGCTCCATCCGCATTGCTTGACTGGCGCTCAAGCGCTCGCTACAGCGCCTGTTAAGCGAACATCCAGCATCAGTCGCACTATTCTAA
This sequence comes from Amblyomma americanum, assembly GCF_052857255.1. Classification (NCBI taxonomy): domain Eukaryota; kingdom Metazoa; phylum Arthropoda; class Arachnida; order Ixodida; family Ixodidae; genus Amblyomma; species Amblyomma americanum. The sequence goes on along the minus strand of NC_135503.1, from coordinate 62,852,357 downwards.
TCAAGCGGCCCTGGTTATGGCAGCCTGAACCTAAGGATCTTAGCAAGATACCTTTTTTTGGGATGCATGGAAAAGGCAGAAGGGCTGTGCGTAGAACATGAGGCTGTGGTGAAGGGGCCGTAAAATGACTCTCTGCTTTATAAACATTTGACATCTGCTTAAAGGCATCATTTGAGCGGCTCTAAGGAAATGGATATGCAAATGTTCGCAGACATTCGCGGTAGTCACTGTAACTGAATCGCATGATGCGACTAACTGATCTGGTCAGATTAGTACGCCCTGTATTTAAGCAGCGCAGCCGCGGTCAACAGGTATTACCACAATAGTTTTCACCACGCTTAGTGAAAATGTGGAAAGGGTGCGCTCGGGACTACGACTGCGGATTTCGCCCTTGATAACTGCGTTAAATCTACGGAGGCTGAATCGTGAAACTAATGCACTTATAAAACATTTCATGACACCTACCCGTATGTATGATCTCCTATACGCCAGTATGTGATGATATGACCAATGCGGCAATTATTTTAATGGATGAGGGTTTAAAAAGCACGGTTGTAAAAAAAAAAACCCATGTTCAAACAGTCTTTCCCTCCACTGAAACAAAAAAGGGAACCGCGTCTTAAAGGGGTCATGACACCATTTTTCAGACTAAAGCCGTTTACTGCATGTTGTTCGCAATTCATCTCGGAACAATTTTACAAACTATGAACTCATTTGGTGCAGCGAGCGATTTTTAATTGAATTTTTAAAAGTTCTCCTGAACCGTGTGGAAGTCAAGCAACACTAGCACGCTCACGGTTTCTGACGACATAAACTGAAAGGCACGTGCTTGCTCGCGATTGATCGACTGAACCGACTGAACTGCGGGTAGTCAGCGTAGGGGATGAGTTGTTCGTTGTCCAGGCTTAGGGTGCGGTGGGAGAAAGGGGGAAGCTGGAAAGGTACAAATGCCACAATGGCCTGTGTCCTTCCTTTCCTGTGTAATTTCTCCCTGTCTCAGTAACTTCGCCACAATGTGCCGCGGCCGGACTCGAGTAGGCGCAAACTCTGCTCCGGGCCGGCCGTGCGCGCGCACTCACTTTTGCAGCAGGCGACGCTGCCATTCTGTGACGTCACTCAGGCTCCTTCAAAATAGCCGTCGCTGCCATGGAGAGCGGCGTAGAGCCGATAACTTCAATTTACAATTTCTAGCTCAAAGCGCGTAGAGTTCTACTTCTTATTGAAGTACGCATAATAGCATCGTGGCTAGTACATGCAACGTAAACGCTTGATTTGGCAGTAGACCATGTCATGACCCACTTAACTTTCGGGGTGGGACAATGGAGAATGACAATAGCTCGTAGAAAAATATCTGAACTTCAAGGTGACAACGCTTTTGTCATCCACACCATTTGTCTAACTTCTTTGGTTCGGTACGAGCACGTTTCGCGAGATTCATTTTTTAACTGTTATCTAGAATCGCAATGATAATTCAGCAGCTTGAAAAACAAGGCTTGTACGCAACTAAGACTCCCCGCTATTCCTGGAGAATATTGCAAGCAGTTAAAGCAAGAAGAAAAATGAAAACTGTTAATCAGAGAATGACATCTAATTTGAAACCTCTTATTAGCACATGTTAGCGTTTATGTACGATCCACATGCAGGGACTCCTTTGACGTACATCTGAGCGTCTAAGAAAGTGGTCAGCAGTACGAAGAAGAACATCCTGTATATCTTTATCACAGGCGATGCTCTCCTGCACGCGCTGCACCATACTCGGCGTGCCGTTGTAGGAAAGAGGGCGAGCGTGTTGCTTCACTTACCTAGAGTGCTCACCTCGCGTCGTCACGTGTCTGACTCTTTTCCAAGCTAAAAGTGGTTGCCACAGAGACACTGGACTGACCTGAAGGTACATGGAAGGAGTACTCTACTTATGCTCCTTTACCAGCGCGGTTGGCCGTTAATGTTATAAGAAACCCCCAGCTTCTACGACGGTGCACAGAAGTTATTATATCACCACTTGAGCCGCCTGCGACTTTTCAGATGTGCTTTCGACGTGACACTGTGTCAGAGCTAATTGATAACTGCACTAAAATCTCTAGGATTGCTCATTTGTCATCGCTAATCCAGCGGTGAAGTAGTCAATATATTACAGTGGTGTTATAGTTTCAACTGCCGATTTATAATGTTCTATATTAAGCTCAGAGAACGTCCCGGACAATACTAGTAAATCAGGGCGAGTTACAAATATAAAAAAATATTTCTATGCATCGCTGCGATCTTTTTATTTCCAGTGTGTCGCTGGGAAAAAGCGCGCAGGGAAATTATCTGCGCGGCGTAGTCACTTCCTACTCTAGAAGTCGCCGAATAGCAACTGAGCCATCGGTGGCTCAGTGATGCGCTTCCAATAATCTTGGTTAATCTTATTTGGTCTATCTTCCTGAGCAGGATAAAGACAAGGCAGAGTGGTCTCCTCTTTGGGATGAGGGAACACTCCACACACACTATAACATAACATTGAAAAACCCAAACAAGCGGCTTCTTCGGCAGCGACACCAAGTGCTAGCCTGAAACAACAGGGGTTTTCATATCTGTAAAAGGACTGCCGCTTTACACAGCAGAAATCACCTCGTCATTTATGTGTACAGGCGATTGGCCGCGAGATCGAGCAGAGTCGCCACCTCGCGGCGCTGCGGCAAACCCTCCATGGTGTGGACGCCTGCTCGCGTCATCTGCTAGCCAGAAGTACTTACGTGAGCGCGTACGGCAGACATTCCTCGAATTTTTTATCGCGGTTTCTGTGCGCTCCTATTTACATGTCTACCTCTTGCGCTACAATGCATACAATAATTGTTTATAGCGGGTGTGTAACGCTGGAGCATGACATCCTCCGTCGGTCTAGGTCACCGGCGTCCATACAATTCAATGCAGACGACTGCGTATTACACATTGCCATTAGCAGTTTGAACTGGCAATTTTATGCGTTCTATCCGCATGATCAAGTTCAGTTTTTTCTTCTCGCTATGTTAATTAGTTTCAAAAGGCACATGAGAGGCGTTTATAGATTCTTTATTTCTGATAAACTTTAAGGCTATTGCTCATCCGCCACATCGCAGCAGTGAGGAAATTTTTCTCCAGAAGACTGCGAAATAGTTTGAGGATACGTGCCCAGCACTTAGATGTAACAGCAAGAATTACATGGTCGAACTACACAAAGATGCCCCATTGTCGGCCAAGAAAATCGGTACTCGGCTATGTCCAAGTGTTTTCCCGCGCAAACACTTTGCTCGCGACAAGTAAAAATTAAGCGAAGAATACGAGCAACATTTCTACTACCTTAGTCTATGGATCTGAATATAATAGCAATGAATATTTATACGGGGTTAACTATTTTTCTTTCATATGTGAGGGTGTTTCCTTGGCGGGGAGTAATAGATCTTAATTGTCGCACGATTATATTGACAATCGATTTTCTCGGAAGAGCGAATTAATATTTGGAAGGTTTTATTTCCGGTGCCTGTATCATAATTATTCCCAATTTGTGCTTTTTATAAGACTGGAACTGCCGATAATTACAGTGCGCAAGAAATCTTCATTCTTTTGAAAATCCTTCCGAAGGCCTAAACGCAATCTCAAGGATTGCTCTGCAGTTTCTTCGCAGCGGCTGAATCGTGGCTTGCTCTTCAAGGTAGAAAAAAATAATCGCTGAAGCTTCTAAATTTTTGTGATCGTAATACTCTTGTCATGCGGCCAACCTGCCATTTTAAGCGAGTGACACTCGCGTTCAGAGTCATTCGCAGAGCGTCACATGATTAACTTGACTGAAATTGGTTGCAAAAATCATAGCATCGCAGTAAGTTCAGCAAGCTCACGCCACTCGGCTGAAACATTCTTCCGTTCGAAAACATTGCTCATCAAACATTTAAAGGTTGCTTTGCAGAGAAAGTTGCCTCTATGTAGAATGCTCTGCGTACAAGGCTCTTGAGCAGCTGCTTTTCGACAGCTGTTTTAGGTTGAGACTTTATCGAATTGATCTTATTGGCTATGCCTCGAACATCGCTTAAAGTCTTCAATGCTGGAAACAATAGACCTCACATGACATCAATGATATACAGAGCTTACCTCACTCGCTCTTCGAATTGCTCCTCGCACATCAGGGAAGCACACAGCTTTCAAAGCGTTTATTGCTGCAGCTTAGGACAAGCACATTCACCGATCCGCGCAAAGACATGCAGTAGTTAAATAGGGTTAACATAGCGCGTCGAATAAAGAGTGTAGTGGATATTCAGATTCGGCAAGGACAAGTGTGGCAGGTTGTTATGATTTATATAAAAGTGTAAGACAGCCGAGCGTGGATTAAAACTGCTTTTCAGTGAATTACGATGACAATCCATGGTTCTCACCGAATTTCTGGCAAGACCCAGTACAGTAACTTGCTTCATACTCACAGTTAAGATCTGGCGTGAATGCAACGGAACGGTCACAGTCGAGGAGAGGCCTAATGTTATCAAAAAAATATTTCGCTTCACCCGATCACTGAAGGCACACACGCTGATAAAGCTCCGCGATCAGCCGTACTATTGAAAATCGCACACATAAGCCGCCCCTCTTCGTCAACCGAATATAAAACGAAGGTAACGTAGGAATAAGGCAGTCTATATTTAAGAAATACAAAGAAACTTGCCAAAACACCCCCCGCGTTTAACACGCAGAAATATTGATATTCCAAGGCCACACGCCCTCCTTTGTGTCGGCGAATATTTCATCTCAGTCTCATGCACCCTGACAAAGTTCCATGTAAGTCCCGAAAACAACCTTCGCAGCTCCACCGGTTAGAGCCCCCGGAGATTCTTATTAACGTGGTGACCAGCTGCTCAGTGTTCACCATGACGACCAACTCCCACTCAAATCAGCCACCCACGATGTTTGGTGGCGAGCCATGGGGAGCATATTTTTCCTGAAGGCTGCACTTTTGTCTTCTTTATCTCAAGCCCGGAGATGATTTTTTGTCCTCCAACCTTCTACATCGAGGCTTGTGCCTGGCGAATAAAGTTTCAACAAACTCCTGAGACGAGGAGAAATTCGGTCACTTGCCCCCCTTCGACACCACACTTGCGCCATGCAGATCCACACCAGAGCTGTCGTCATGGTTTGAACTATATACCAGCCTGGCTTTCGGGCGCCACAGCTAGTTCAGCTGCGCCGAAACTCGGCAATGCCTTAGTAGCCTTGCCTCCTCCTGCTTATATTAGAGCGTTTTGTCTAGCGCAGGTACCGTAATATTAATTTGGATTATTTACTGATATAAAAAGACATCACATGGTGGACAAATGTAAGTGAGAAATGCAAATGGGTATGACCCGAAAACAGTGGCTTTGGTTCCATTACTTAATGACACCTTTATCGCAGCTTTTCCCATTGCCTTTACAACTGTTTTCACAAAACACAGCAATGTACAACCTCCTGAGCCATTCAAGCGACAAGAAGTTCGATATGTAAAATGGTGATTTGCAGAGCCTCCCCACGAACTGAACACTGAATTCGATAGCACTTGCCAGTAATCAAGATATTAAACACTATCCAAACATATAGGAGCATCAACGATGCTAAAGACTGTAAGATTTCATACTTTAAACCACGTTATTCAGAGAGCGGATATGGACAAGTAATATATGCATACATACACACATACATACACACATATTTTATTTTTTCCAGAAATTGGAAAGGTCTCCTGAGGAAAACGCTATGAGCTTGACTAGGCCCAGGAGACCCAATACATGGCAGTAGCGTGAGTTTACAAAAAAGAGATAAATAAACATTCACCCAAAAAGTTCACAAATGAAAATGATCTGTACAATTTCTATAGCATACACACAGCATTTAGCATGCATGATGCATATAAAAAAAAAGAGATCTCACACAAAGCAAAACAACAACAAAAGAGTAATAACATCAATGTGCAGTTCAATATGAAATATCGCTAACAGAACAAAATAGCAGTTGAAATCATATATTAGCAAAATAGGAATGCAGCTGCTTGACGCTGTATTCATGAATAGAATAGCATTTGTTGAGCGCAACAGGAAGGTTATGGGTCAAGGACTGGTGTTTATAGAAATGCGAAAGCGCGGGATTGCCCATTTGTTTGTGTTTCTTGTGTTTATGGTCGAATTTGTAATGCGCTGTTTTAAAGACGCCAGCAAAGCTATAGTGATTTGTATTTGTGGGGAGGAGTAGCAGGCTGCCTGTAATAAACGAAAGTGGTATAGGTTATCTATGGGAATAATGCCAAGGGAGGAAAAGGATTCTTTACAAGATGACATAGGTGCAATATTTGCGATGCAACGGACAATCTTCTTCTGAATAACTGCAAGCTTGCTTAAATTAGATCTCGTGGTTGTGCTCCAATCTAAAGAACAATAAGTTAAGTGAGAGTTAAAGGGGGCATTATATATTTGAAGCATGACTCATAATGGAAGCAACCTACGACAGCGTGATACTACACCAGCGATGGAGGAAAGTTTTATGGAAAGGTTATTTATGTGCATGTCCCAGCTTAATGAACTCCTAGAATTTTATGATGATCGACAATATCGATTACCTGACCTTCTAACATCATCACTCCACTCGCTAAAATTGGTTTATTTTTAGAAAGAAGCATAACAGCTTTTGTCTAAAATGGGTTCATCTTTATTCGATTTTGCTTTGTCCAAGCAGACAACTGTTCAAGCTATTATCATATGTTGAATATTAGAACCAGCGATCAGCATTGTGGTGTAGTCGGCGCACATAATGAACTGAACTGTACTGTTTATGTTTACCATATTGTTCACATATAAAATAAATTGAAGAGGACCTAATACGCTGCCTTGTGGAACACCACATGAAATGGGCAAGAATGACGACTTGTTAGCCGTTATATGTACGCACTGTTGCCTTTCATGCAGGTAAGATTTCAGAAGCGTTAAGCAGTTTCCACCAGTTCCGTAAGCCTGAAACTTAGTAAGAAGAATGTGTGATTGAAGGAGTCGCAAGTCTTACTGTAATCAATAAATACTGCATCTGTTTTTCAATATTTTTTACATTAATTTTTTTTAGAGTCCATAGAGCAATCTTCGTTGATCTCTCTTTACGGAAACCAAACTGTGAATTTGTGGCAGTGTTTCTACGTTCGAGGAACATATTTATGCGAGAAAAAATTATCTTTTCTATGCCCTTTAAAAAAACTGGAAGCACTGATATCGGTCGATAATTGTTGGCTGAGTTTCGGTCACCGCCTTTGATGATGACAGAGACTTTGGCCTTTTACATTGCATCAGCAAAAGTGCCCGAACCCAGAATGAGATGAAAAATATGTGTAAGTACCATAGTGATGAGTGGTAAAATATATTTACTGGTTTAATCTGTAAATTATCTATATCTAATGCTGTACTATTGCTAAAGCTCAGAAAAGTGCTATGTACTTCGAATTGATCTGTTGGGTACAGAAAAAAGGTCTCGTTAACGATGCTCCTAAAGTCTAATGCATCCGGAAGATCATTTTTGGAGCGGCTCTGTTTACAAAATGATAGTTGAAATAGTCGGCAAGTGCTTTGCCATTTAATTTATCGTAATTCAGCGTCAGAGAATCTGGCATACACTTTTTGCTTTCTCGACCTAGAAAATTATCACTTTCCAGACTTTGTAAGAGCGCCGAGAAGCAACATCAGCACACAAGTGTTCGTAATAGGCTTGCTTTTTCCGTTTGAGTTCACCGTTTATTTTTTAGCAGTTTCTTAAATTATTTTAACGTATTTCACAACGCGTTCGTAAAAATGAGTGATACATGCGGTTCTTTGCATTGATAAATCTTATATGTCCACGGGTAACCCATGGTTTTCTCGTTTTTTTTTTTGGAAGACCTGTTTATTTTCATCGGAAAATATTGGAAATAAATACGCGCAAAACTTTCAATGAAAGCATTTTAAGCATCGTTTGAATTTGTTTTAGTCAATACAGATGACCAATACAGCAAGAACCCCAGGGCAAGACACCACAAACCGCAGTGGGCGGTACAGCCTGCGCAACTACTAGCAGAACATGCGTGAGCTATTTCGCTTAGGAGACTTGCCAAACTGCCCTAACAACACGTATGTGTACGTTAGTGCTTCATTTTTTGTCCTTGCTTTGCAGCGAACAACTTATTGAAATGACTCTTTGGTACCAGTAGAAATTAAAGAACGCCAGAAGACACGATGTCTACTTTGTGCTTGCTCATTCCTATCTGTGTTTGGGCTCCTGTCCCTCGAGTCACCTGTTGGCAGTCTCATAATGTATCATGACTACAGCCCACGCGTGCAATTAACTCAGTATCACTTCAGGCAAGGGTGCGATAGGCTCGTAAATTTAGCTGAAGATGGCGCATTATTTACTTAACTCATGGTTAATGTGCAGTTTATCGCTGAAGCACGCTTATGGAATAGGTTATCGAGTATGAGTATGCGGTTGTTCCGTAAAAACATGGAAACTCGGCGCTGATTTGGAAACTGATTTGGAAACAGGGTGATGCATGAAAACCATTGCCACGTTGCGGCCAGCGGGCCTTGTTAGTTGTTCTGGGAAACTGAATACGCTTTCCTTGAGAGGCCATTTCGTGAAAAACTGCTGTGACGTGCCTGAGAGTTCTCAGAGATCTCTTCGTGAGATACGACCTGTTCTGAAACCTAAACTGGTTCAACTGATTGCTCGGGAGTGCAAGTAAGGTCACTAGGCAGGCAATTCACGTAAGTGACGTTCACGCTGACTCTTTTGTCTCCTCTTTTCTTGGCCAGTTTGTCGATCACGTTAGCGACGTCGGTGACGAGCTTCTTGAAAGGGGGCCGCACTTTTGGGTCCTTTTGCCAGCACTGGAGCATGAGGTTGTACCTGCATTGAATGAGGAGTGATTAAATGCAGGAGAGCTTAAGTATTTATTGTCTTGCTTGAAAAGAAAGGAAAAAAGGTGTACGAAAACTAACAGCTCTTTCGGGCAGAATTCTGGTCGCTCCATTCGGCGCCCTTGCCTCAGGAATCTGGCGATGTCCCAGTTGTCCACGTCTGGGTACGGGGTCACGCCACGTGTCATGAGCTCCCAAAGCAGCACACCGTACGACCACTGGCGGAAAGAACCACGCGAGTTTACGGCGAAATTTCTCAGCACGACAGAAAGAAAAATTTAGGGAGTGCACCGAACTCCTTCATCGGCAGGAATACTCACGACATCCGTCTTATGAGTGTAGGTGCCTTTCTCCAAGCTCTCTGGTGCCATCCATCGAACGGGAAGCTTGGTCTTCTTGTTATCTCCGCTGTAGTAGTCCTTCTCGTAAATATCACGTGACAGACCGAAGTCGGCGACACGCACCACAAGATCTTCGTTCACCCTGCAATCAGTCCCAGAGTGCAGGGCATCACGTGAGACACTTCATTCAGCAAAGCCGCTCACAAATGCGTCTCCACTCACATGCAGTTGCGAGCAGCAAGATCTCTGTGCACGAACTTCATGTCGGCCAAATAGTCCATGCCTTGGGCCACGTGGATGCCAAATGTTATCAGAAGTTTCACTGTTGGGTTCTGGAGAAGAGCAAAATCATTGCAGTAAGCCTAAAATTAGGTTGATTTACCAAAGGAAATTCCTGGTATCATAATTCAGTACGTGTCATAAGGATGAGAGTTTTGGAGGACTGGTCCATAGCAGCGCCGATAACATCCACTGCAGGACATGATTGAAGTGTATTTCCATGTACATGTCCGCAGAGACATCTGTCATGAACTCGCGCGGTACTTGTTGGCCACGTTGAAAAATAATTATTTCCATGTGCAGTAGCGTAGCACGATATGGCTAAGAAAAACGGCTGTATGAATCTTAAGCTTCTGTAGCGGTGAGAGTCTTCTAAGATTGAAGTGTGTGATATTTTACCTGAAAATATTCTTGCATCGATATAGGGTAGCCAAAACAAGCTTCGCATGCAATATAACTCGCAAACTACCTTTGTGTTCATTAGCTTTGTTCGCGGGACGGTACTTGATTGCCCCCATTCCCCAACCCAAACAGGAAAAAAATTAGACAGTAAGAGCGGCCTTACATTATTCTCGTCCCGTATGTAGGACAGCAGGTCTCCGTGCTTCATGTATGGTGTCATCACCATGAGGCCGTCTCTGTCGTCGATGCTCAACCCTGCGAGTGGAAGTACGTTGGCGTGGTGGAAGTCCTTCATGATGAGAGCCTCCTCTAGGAATGACAGGCTGTCAATGTCGCCTTCACAGGAGTCTGCAGCATCAGATAAAAACAGACAGCGAAGGTCAAAATGAATTCAGCCGAGATACGCTGGCTGCTTCGCTTGGAGTAAGTTTGTTTCTGTATAGTAGGCGGTAAGGAACAACTGGGAAGCCTTCCCGACGCTCTATGAAACTGCCAGCATCTAACCTATCATTGTGAGCGCCTCGAGCATGGAGATAGAGCGATGCCGGTTTCGATTTCTCTACTGCGTGCTTATGGAACACACTATGAAGAGAACTCGGCTTTGGAGACATCCACTTCTTACTGCATCGAAACCTCTGATTAGAGTGCAGACTAAATCTCTCGGGCGTAGATTTATAGTGCAGACTGAATCTCTCAGAGATAGATATGCGCGTCAAATGTCCTTCTTAATGATGCGGAAGTCCGGTACAAACGAAAGCAGATTCAAGATGTATTGATTAGCGCAGAAATAACTGCAGTCAAGTTCGGAGTCTTGAAACACAAGAAACAGAAACGCGACAAGCCCTTCCATTAAACTCATTTTAATCTAAAACATAACTCGCATACCCCTAACATTTCCCACGTTGCCAAAAAGAACATATATATATATATATATATATATATATATATATATATATATATATATATATATATATATATATTAGCAGATAAGTTAAAGGAAATGAGGGGCCCATTTGACAAACCTATGAAGGCAGCCAACAGTCACCGAAACTAAGGTGCATAGGGGAATGTTTTTTGTGTGTTGTGCTTGTCAGTGGGATATTATAGCACTTAGATTAATAAATCGCTTAAAGAAAATTACTTATAAAGCAGCAGAAAAAACAACCATGCGGCCAGTGGGATCCGAACCCACGACCTCCGAATATCGCGTCCGGTGCTCTTACCAACTGAGCTACGGCGACGGCTGTTCAATCTGCTGCTTTCGTGGGTATTTATGTTCATTGGGTGTAAGCGAACCTTGAGACTGTTCACCAGAGCCACCCTCGACCATAGCGGCGGACGTAGCACGTCCTGTAATACCGCGAGCTTGACGTGGAACGTCATATAACGGCGAGGGCGGAAACTGTGCGAGAGCCCTCTTAAGCTACCTATGGCATCAAGACTGCCAGAACCGAGACTGCTGCTTTTTTCTGCTGCTTTATAAGTAATTTTCTTTAAGCGATTTATTAATCTAAGTACTATAATATCCCACTGATAAGCAAAACACATAAAAAAAACATTCCCCTATGCACCTTGGTTTCGGTGACTGTTGGCTCCCTTCATAGGTTTGTCAAACGGGCCCCTCATTTCCTTTAACCTATCTGCTAATAGCTTAACGAGTGTCTCGGTTCTGGCAGTCTTGATGCCATAGGTAGCTTAAGAGGGCTCTCGCACAGTTTCCGCCCTCGCCGTTAGATGACGTTCCACTTCACGCTCGCGGTATTACAGGACGTGTTACGTCCACCGCTATGGTCGAGGGTGGCGCTGGTGAACACTCTCAAGGTTCGCTTACACCCAATGAACGTAAATACCCACGAGAGCAGCAGATTGGACAGCCGTCGCCGTAGCTCAGTTGGTAAGAGCACTGAACGCGATATTCGGAGGTCTTGGGTTCTGATCCCACCGGCGACATGGTTGTTTTTTCTGCTGCCTTATAAATAATTTTCTTTAAACCAATTGATTGGCACTTGAAAAAAAAAAGAACGTTCCCCATGCACCTTGGTTTCGGTGACTGTTGTAGTTTGCTCGAAAACTAATATTCTGCTCGGGAACCAGCAATCCGGTAATTTCCTGAAGAAAAATTCCGCTTCTCACAAATTCCGCTCTTCACTTTTCCGCTATTCACAAAGCTTACATTTCGTTATCACCCCTGCACATCCCCTATCACTTCGCATCAGTCATCAGAAAGCTGTTCATTCATCTCGAACATCCACTTCTGCGCACCTGAAATCAGTCTTCGCCCAGGCCGCTAGAGACCTGAACAACCTGGCCGCTAAAGCTTTCATCCGTCCTCGCCTGGAATCCTTCAAATCATTCATCACTGATCTAATTAAAATTATATCTTAGCTCACCCCTCATGTAATGCCCCTTGTGGGCCTTTGAGGTACTAATAAATAAACAAACATATGGCAGAACCCAGTCATTTAACTCTTCTGCATTATCTAGAGCAATTAAGCTCTGGAATGATCTTCCTGACATCATACTCTCTTTCACGGCTCCTGGAGAGCTTTAAACACCTATGTACACATTTATATCACTAGTATTGTACGAAATGTCGTGCTACGGTTTCAGTTGCTCTTAACGTTGTTTTCTAATGTACCACTGCTTCTGTTACGTCTCGTTACCTCCTTTTCGCATATTCGTGTCTCGCTCTTTGATTTATTTTATGTTTCGTGTTTAATGTTACCTTAACTCTGTTTTGTATAAACTGCGTGTTCCTTTCGTGTAGTTGCCTTGTACCGCGTACGTTGTATTGCTCCGTAATGCCAAACGGCCCTGGAGGTATTAATAAATGAAATGAAATGAAATTATGGTTTATTATTTCTGCATATTCCTTTTTTATACACTCCCCTCACCCAATGCACTTCAGGGCCTGTGAGGTAAAAATAAATAAATAGATAAATAAATATTATGCTTGACCCGGTCCTGGAAGTAGCCGTCTCTCATATTATTTCGGGGGCGTACTCTGCGGGTGCGACGCTGCCATAATGAATGGTCCCCGCTGAAAACGAGTACCTTGGAGTATGAGCCGAAGTGTCAAACGAGTGGCGCGAAAACTGTGTCCTCTTAGTGCAAGCGGACGTTCAGGAGGGCGCAAACCGGCTTGGGGCGGGGATGTCAGTCGTCGCCCCTCGTAAGGTAACCTGTCTCAGAGGGACGGATAAACCGGCATACGTTGTGTGGTATGGATGTGCGCTTGGAAGGCGAGGGTCCCGCGTCTGGCTAATATCGGGTGCTCGTCCTCAGCGTAGGCCTGAAAAGGAGGTCGACTCATTCGGGATAATTTCGAAAAGCCCGCGCTGTCCACACCCCTACCCTGGGTTAAGCTCCATAACCCTCACCTAATATACACACACTCCGTTCCCACATTCATTCCGTCCATCGTTTCCCAGCGCAGATCAGGGGATTCCATCCAGGCCCGAACACTAGCATGTGGGTTCGTTGTCACTTGTAGCATTTTCCCACATTCATTTATATTTTTCGCTTTTTGGTACAAAAAGACGAGGTTTCCTTATTTGAACGGATTACTTTATGTGTTGTTTGAATTAACCCTGCGATGTATTGAGCTGTGCAGGTTGGGGCTCTTTATTTTACAATCATTTAGAGCAGTCCCAAGCCAACAATTGTCCTCAGCTATGTGGTACGGGCTAGGTAATAATTTTTTTATTTTTAACGCCAAACTTAACAAACCGGAAACAACTTCGCACGTAAGGTAAGGTGCCCGCGAGCTCCCTCTGGTCGAATATGAGTTTCCGGTTCGCAAGCTCGGTTCGTAAGATTGTGCACGGACGTTTATAATGTGAGAGCTCTACTTAATTTCGTAAAATTTATTACATAGTACCTGTGGCTTCAACTGGTATGCATGGTAAGTATATTTAGTGACAAGGCTATAATGCCTAAACAAAGTACTTAAGTGTGTCTACATTACTCACTTCACGCAGTGCTTAGGAGGGGAAGGTTGCCCCCGAATATCTCGGCTGACGCTGGTGCGTAAGGCCGGTCAACATCACTCTAAAACAACCCGCATTTTCGAGCGCTCTGATATGCACCAGAACACAGTGCACTAAAAGCGTCGAGCGCTATAACGATTGTTAACAGTTGTTAACAATTGTTAACGAACAGCTTTGTCGACGAAGCCGCACATTCTCTCTATTCCGTAATTCAACGCTTGCACAACGCTTTGTTGCCTGTACCTGCTTTTGAAAAACGTGGACCAACAGAACTAAAATGGACCGTGCTTGCGTCGAGAAACAAAACGCTAAAAGTATGCACTCGATAATTTTAACTTGGATTCCAGATATATATCAGCTTTCATTGCGACATTCATAAAACACTAATAGTTAAGCCCCACGTCAGACTTTATCTTCAGTGTAGAGTTAACATAACTAAAACCATGTAAAACCAACGACACTCATGACGGCATGGTCAGGCAAGCGCTCTAAAAGTGTTATCGTGTTCGTCGAGGAATGAGGAGTTTGGTAAGATGGAATGTAATATAGCTCCAGGAGCCGAAAAAAACGAAGTTAAACTTCTTTTAAAGTTTTATTTTTATTCTGAGACGCAGAAAGAAATAAGCGGCTGGTGGCACCGTGAGAAAACGTTAGTCAGGAGCTTTTACGTTTTAAAGGCGTTGTGCGCCGCAAGTAATGATAATTGTGCTGTAGGGCTTCTTGGCAGAGATGCATTCACTAGTATATGAATAATTGTTGTTTAACGCTTGTTACGCATCGCCATCATCAAATTGTTTCCTCTGTAGGACTAAGACCATTACAATACATCTAGAAGTTACCCTCTACAGTGCCAGTTGAGGTAATCTTATTACTACAATTTTCTTAATAGCATCCATCCACCTGACCCTCTGACGTCCCAGGCTACACTGTTCTTCTAGAACCACTCCGTTGTCTTAAGGAACCATAGGTGCATGGCCTTCGTGTCAAATGCCCTGCCCAGGTCCATTTCCTCTACTTGGTTTAGACTGCGATATTATAAACGTGCGTATAGTTCCTGACCCATTCTGCTTTGTTCCGGTCTCTTGTCCATACACCTTTCATTTTGCTTTTCATATCTCGCTGCGCTCTCCTCAACTTATGTGTAATCCTTCCCGTCGGGCTTCACTTTTCTGGTCGGCCGGTTTGTGCCAGTATGATACAACTGTTACTTCCTTTCCTCAATGGGGATATTGGTAAACTAAGCATCATCTAAGCATCATCTGCTAAGCATCATCTGAGAGTGCCTGCCAAGCGCGCACCACTCCTTTCTTATTCTCCTAGTCATCTCACTGTCGTAGTCCGGGCAGCGGCTACTACCTGCACTAAAAAATGCATTCCCTTATACCGCTTCGTATGCTTAACTGCCTAATGTAAACTGTTGCTCTCTTCAAATCACACTGATAATTGCTTTGAATTTTTTTACATAAATTTTTTTCGCCTACAGTATCGATTTGCTTGTGTTGGTTATTGATCTTCCCTTCTTCAGAGCGGCCCCTGAGTTAATTAGAAAATACAATTTCGTGAGCAAATCAGCGCTGAATAAAGTATTTTGCAATACCTTCTATCCTGAATGCAGTTCTCTGAATACATCCTCTAAACACATGGTGAGTAGTGGCGGACATATGGTGCCTTCTTGCTTGACAGCCTTCCTGATTTTGATTTGATGTCTTTTTTGTCAAGGATGATGGTTGATGCGCAACATCTTTATATTTATTCCAGAACCTCTGCATACGATTCTGCGCATTTCTATAACGCCTGACTGATGACCTGAATCTTGTCTCTTATGTATGCTTACTTTGGATTAATTTATGGTTCTATGCTAGACGAAAACCGAAAATTTTCACTGCCCTTTAAAATTCGCAGGTCATATTTCAATCTTATACGGGCAAGCCACTAGTTCTCGGTCAGAAACATTCTATCAGAATGCAGCCAGCTTTTGCAGCACGTACGTCCATTTATTACGCGACGGTCATGCAGGTAAAGTGAAGGGTTACGTACTGTTGCGGAGAGTTTTGACGGCGACGTCCGTGACTTGGCCTCTGCCTGGCACCTTCAAGGTACCGCGGTAGACACAACCGAAGTGACCTTTCGGCAGAGGGAAAGATAATACAATACATCTAGATTAAAATTTGCAGCGACTTTAGTTACTGTGAAGAAATTTTTGAGCATTCACAGTGAAGAGATCTAGCAATTAATCCCCTGCAAACATCCAAGCTGAACTCGTCAAGACTTATAACTGGCAGCACTGCTCAGAAATTGCGTCGCATGCGGGTTTGTTCGTTCAGGAGAACTGTACAGAGCAAGACGCTGAAAGGAAAACATCGTGGCTCGGGTCTGGATGAAAATACCTGACTTTAGACACTTAATTCTTTTTATTACCGGCCACAAGGAATGTTATACTATGTAGAGCAAACAAGTTGTGTTGCTCTATTGAGCATCCGATAACACCATGTGCTTATGGACATCAGCGCACAGTAAGGAAACGCAGGTTGTTTAAATTATTCCCGAGATCGCCCGCTTCCTCATAGCCAATTTGTAGCACAACGGGTCGCTAAGCAAGCACGTAATGCACGCCAATGCGTCTATTATACACAACTACAATAAATGTTTTTTTCTGTTCTATCTGGCTAACATGCAGCGTTATCAGTGCGAAATTAGCAATAGAATATACCTTCGCCGATGACAGGACCCAGTATGAGCAGTTCTCTGCTGAAGAGAAGCCCGTTGCTTTCAAGCATGCGTTTAGTGTCTTCATCCAGTTCAAAAGCGGCCTTCATTGTAGGCTGCCTCGCGCCAGGGTTGTTTGCTCCTAAGTAGCCTGTGAAAAAGGGAAAAAAAGATGCACCACAATAATCTCATTACATACGAACGCGCTCGCGCACAAACACGCGTGCAAACATTCTTTTTTTCTCTGCGCAGCAAATATATGGCGGAGGGTCTAGTTGGTGAGATACCACATGAGAGGGCAAGGAGCGGAATCCAGCCAATGGGAAGGGCTTAATGTCGGGCCTTAATAACGGAATCTTCACGTTGTCATACGCACGTACCTACATCGTCAGCAATGGCAACCGGGAAAGCGCTTATAAAGCATTTTTGACGTAAGCAAAGAAATCCCGAGGTACAGAAAAATATATCGCGCCCAGCTTCATGAAGAGTAGAGTAATTAGAAGCTTGCGAGGACGTTTCTGCAGGCTGGTTGGTGCAGAACTGGAATTGTTTGTTTTTAAGCAGCGAAAGACTGCAGGAAAAAAAAGCGAACCTAATAGGACAGAGTGATAACTGACAACTCAGGTTTGGAAGACAGGCTTGATTGACAGACCACTTGAGCAGCTCATATCAATCAAATGAAAAAAAAAACACACGCACCTATCAATTCAACTGAGATACCATGATCCCGCGAGGCGGATTGCGTAGTTCCAGTTCTTTTGCTGCGCAAGATATTTGAGTGAATTTTATGAAAATAAGAGATTGCTGACGCACGCGTTGCTAGCTTTTTCAATCTCATCAGCTTCTATTATCTCTCTCCCTATATCTGTCTTCAATTTGCGCAGAACTGCGGTGTTCCAAGAGCAAGAGCGCGAATCTTCAAACATTATCGATCATTTTGCTGCCCAATTTGTTTCTTTTTTTAACTGTGAACTTTTTTATAACTAACAGCCTGAGTTGGTAGGTAGCGATCAGTCCTTTGAAGTTGTTTTTTTTCCTTTCTGTCTTTCTGCGCTTAAAAAATTAATTCCAGAATTAGATGCTGTTTATCCGATGTTCGGCAGCGCAAAAGAGGATGTATTAGCTTTGTGACTTTTGGTTTGTGGTCGTCCACTACTACTCTCTAATGGTGCTCAGCCCTCGGCCCAAAGTAGACAGAGATAACTTGTGCTAAACCGCCACTATCCGTCGCCATCATCCATCGTCTTGCTCGCCACCCACGTTTCGTAAGGCCTCATGACCCATGGGGATACAGGGGGGTGAAAATATAAGCTTTTGAGATCTCTTAAAATCACGCACACAAGAGAACGCGAAATTAACCTCTGCACACCAGTGATACGGCCTGTGTAGGGGACAAAGTGAGATGATTACTGTGACCTTCCGGCGCATAATTAACAAGCATTAAACTTTTTCGCCAGTACAGATAGCGGAATGGTTATATTGAAAATATAGAAGTGGTCGCACTTCCTGAGTACGTTTTGGTAGATGTACCTCCTAATGTGAACCAGCTGTTGAGTAGGGCGTTTGTTCCATTTGGATAGCCGAAATTTAAATGGAAACTGTTCAAAGCTTTATTGGTTGCTGTATGCCGTTGGCTGACCAAACACCGCGTAACGCCGGGAGGAGTTTCTAGTCTTTCGTTAGCGTCTGAAAGGGTAGTCCTTGTGTGATTCGGCTAAGAACCAGTGCTTGCACCAGCCGAAGAGTGTCTTCTTCTCGCATTCCTTGGCGATGCTTGACAATGCGGCTTAACAAAGGGAGAGGAGCGGCAAGTTGACATCATCATGGTGGGGGGGGGGAGAGGGGATACACAAGACGGCCCTTAACCTGTATAAAAACACGTCGACGGATCGTCTGACCGCACAAGAAATCTTCAACACCTTTAAAGAACTAACAGAAGCAATCCGTGCATCTCAAACGCTAAGACGTCAGACCACCCAAGCTGGACGGTCTATTCTACGCCGAGTAGGCATACTTGCAGACATCCGCGCACTAGATGCTCAGTCCTCTACAGAAAAACAACACAGAAAATACATCAGCTTGGCGCCGATACCGAAACATATGCTTAAAGACGTTCACACAGGCAGACGACGAGCGCCAGTAACCTACATAAGCCGACGCTTATATCCAGATCCCCGAACGTGGTTTATGTTGACGCCGCAGCATTCCGGACCATGACAAGTACGCAGTGGCGGCAGTGGACCACCACTTCTATTCACTTCTTTTATTTTAATCTCAGTTCACTGCTTCTGTAAGAGCCGAAACACCAGCGGCTGCGGAGACCACCGCCGTGGCCTGCATTAGGCGTTACGAGTCCGAAGGCCAAAGCGCTCATGTGATCACAGACTCGAAGAACGCGTGCAAAATTTCCCGAGAGACCGAGTTCCCAAGCAGGTCAGTCAGCTCATCGGCACTACTCCACTCACCAAGCCCCACCAAATCACCTGGACATCAGGCCACGAGGGACTGGAGCGAAATGAGAAGGCACATGCTCTAGCTCGAGGCATCATCAACCGAGCGGGGCCACAAACCGTGCCCGCTTTTACCCCTCTACCTTCTGGGTATAACGAACGCCTCGAGTTTCAGTGTCTTCAAAGGAGACACTTCCCTCCACCTCACCTGAAACTAGACACCCCAGAAGCCGTCTCTTGGCGGCCGGTACAGACCAACACATTTCCAAACCTCCATTGATTACACCTCATGCACACAGCATGATACTCCGACACCTGTCCCTGGTCCAGGCCCGCCCTACACTTTTCCACATCTCGTGGAGATGCGCAGCCCAACCAAACACTCTACAAACGGAAAATACGTCTTTTGAGCAGTGGGAGGCACTGCTGACCAGTGATAACATTTAGGACCAACGGGCCCTTATACAAAAGGTCACCAGGGCAGCTAAAACCAGTGGAGCCCTGAAATGAGGGCCCCACCCATGAACTCACCCAACTCTCCTTCACTTTGATAAAATTTTTCCTCCTCCTTTTCTCACCACCGTGCATGCACAATTACGCGGAACGAACCAAAAAATTCAGCACGAGTATCTAAGAAAAAACGCGCGCTAGGTTAGATCTAGTAAATGT